>NW_027185616.1:5381338-5431678 GCF_028583685.1 Petaurus breviceps papuanus | reverse complement strand
GGGAGGAAGGAAGGGAGGAAGGAATAAGGAGAGGGAGAAAAAAGGAGGGGAAATGGAGAGGGAGAGAGAGAGATTCAGTGAGGAAGGAGAATTCAGTAACTGATGAGAACCCTTTTCACCTGTGTAACTCTTAAATACTTCTCTTTCCCTATCCATGCTTGTATTTGGTGTTGTCCCTGATTCAGTGTGTTTTAGCAGCTGCCTCCCCCAGCCATGCTGTCATATTGTAGAATGAGTAGGTATATGGTAGGTATTACAAGTCCCTTAGTTTCTTTGAGTGTCTCCTGGCAAAGAATATGAGCATTATTGAGGCCCAAGTAAAAGATCTGATACCAAGACTATGGGAGAGTGAAATTGGATCCAGATCTCTCAGTCTAGTACCACTTTAAATATAACCATGCTCACCTGCTTCCGTGTAAATGAACAACTGATCCCATTATCTTCTCATCAAGGGGATTTCTATAGTCTGCAATGCCCTAGGGTAAGTGTTCTTGCATAGAAGTCCTATTTATCCCTGATGCAGAAGAAAAATAATAGATTGAAAAATGGGAATTTAAGGGACTTCAATCAGATACTTAGAGAATCAGCCTCTCACTATACTGATTGGAGAAATATTTCTGAAAGATTTTAAAGGAAAAAAATCCTCAAAAATAGATATTGACTAAATACATGAAGCATATCATGAAATGCAATCAATTTATACCAACATATACTGGTGCAAGCAAGGCAAAATTATGAAGTAGACAGTAATAAACATTATGTCATAGCCTGGACAATTACATTTCCACCCATTTAGTTTTTTCTGTATGGACTGTTAGGCTATCTCTTGAATAGTCATGGAACTTGTTGAGGATTCAAATTAAATAAGGACTTGATGTGATCAGCATCATATCACCTGAAAACAAGAACATTTGAAGGACCTCATCATCTATAGGAAATCTGCCTTCCATTTGGACCTTGCACAAGACACTCTTGTAAGTTAGTACATCAGGAAATATATTTGGGATAGATATTGCCTAGAGACAATGAGTTAAAATTGGACAGAAAAGTGGGCTAGATTGCATTTGAGAAACTGCACTGGGCTTTGATAAGCCTGAGTTGTTCCTCAAAGATCCCACTTTTCAACTACAAATATTCTCTTGAAGATGCTCTTTGTTTGCAAATATTAAAACACAAGTATTTTTTTTAATTTTTAAAAATTTATTTATTTATTATTAGTTTACAACATTCAATTCCTCCATCCCTTGAATTTCAAATTTCTCCCCTTCCCTCTCTTCCCCCTCCCCCCCATGGTGGCATGCAATCAAATATAGGATCTACAAATACCTTCATATTGAAAATTAGTCAAATTGTAAAGAAGGATTATAACCAATGGAGTGAACAATAAGAAAGAAGAAACAAAACAAAAGAAAAAGAGAGAGAGCAAGTGGTTTGCTTCAATCTGCATTCAGACTCTGTAGTTCTTTCTCTGGATGTGAATATCTCTTTCCATCATGAGTCTTTTGGAGTTGTCTTATAACCTTATGTTGCTGAGAGGAGCCCAGTCTATTGAAGTTAGTCGTCACACATACGTTGTGTCTGTGATTGTGCACAGACTTCTCCTAGTTCTGCTCTCCTCACTCAGCATCAGTTTATATAAGTCTCTCCAGGTTATTATGAAGTCTGTCTGTTCCTCATTTCTTATAGCACAATAGTATTCCATTACATTCACATACCACAACTTAAAACACAAGTGTTTTGAAGAATTAAAGGCAGTTGATCCAAAATACAAAAGAGAAAGGAAATGCTAATAAGATCATAGATGAGGAGACTGAAGGGACCTCATAGGCCATCTAGTCTAATTCCCTCCCTTTACAGATGATGAAACTGAGACCTAGCAGACAGGAAGAGACAGAACAGAGAGACAAGGAGAGAGAGATCCATTGACTTGATAGGAAGATTAAGCCTAGGAAGAAGTGACTGGTGCAAGGTCATACAGGTCATAAAAATAAAAGGTGAAATTTGAATAAAGGTCCTCTGAATATATGCTCTGTATAATGCTGCCTCTCTTTATAGGATCAAACTCCTTTATCTTTCCAGTGATGGCATTTACTCAAGTAGTGTCATAATGAATATATTATTTAAGAAATTTATGATCAGCAGAGGAAATGGGTTAGTCACATGGCATAAATGAAGGACAATTAGTGGAGAACAAAGTGTTCCATTGGTAGTTTTGAAACATAGAAAGACTTAAAGGAAGGACTCTAGTATAAGCACCTTAGATGGGTCCTTTGTGAAGGGCTTATGACTAGACATAGGAAATAATAAGATAAGATGCATGAATTGGGTTGCCATTTGATTTTTTCTTTGTTTTAAAATGTTTTTTTTCATTTTGTTTTTATTCTGAATTTAACAAACATCAGAAAAAACATGTATTTCCATATGCACTGTCAGATAGAAGGATGAAACTATAAATGTAGAGCTTTTTTTCTTTTTAAGTATATAATAAAATCAACCTGTAACTTTCTTTCTTTTTTTAGAAGACTTTTTTTTATCCACAGGCAACAAACAGAGCTCTTTGGGATTTTTAAAATACTATTTTATTTTTTCCAATTACACAGAAAGACAATTTTTAATATTCATTTTTTGTAAAATTTTGAATTCAAAATTTTCTCCCTCCTTCACTTTTCCCTTTCCTAAGATGGTAAGAAAGTTTATGGGGGTGTCTGGGTGGTGCAGTGAATAGAGCACCGATCCTAGAGTCAGGAGGACCTGAGTTCAAATCCAGGCTCAGACACCTCGGGTAAGTCACTTAACCCCAATTGCCCTCCAAAAAGAAAAAAAAAACAACTTAAAAAAGAAAGTTTATGTAGATTATATATGTGCAATCATATAAAACATATTTCATATTAGTCATGTGAAATAAGAAACAGAAAAGGCAAAAAAATAAAAAATAACATAAAATGAAAATAATATGCCTCGAACTGCATTCAGATTCCATCACTTCTTCCTCTGAATGTGGATAGCATTTTCCATCATGAGTCTTTTGGAATTGTCTTGCATCATTGTATCACTTAGAAGAGCTAAGTCAATCATAGTTGTAAGAAATGTGCTCACAAAGGAATAAGGTCTTAACTGGAGAAGCCAGCAAAGCAGTTTATTACATTCTTGCAAGGGTGGGTGCACACTAAGCCCTGAATACAGCCAGTTTTTAATTCCCACTCTCAACCTTGAGGTGCCTTCCCTGGTCTGGATGGATACAGCTTCCTGAACTGCCTATTCCATGTTTTTCTCCTAGATATGTTCCCCCTCCCTTGTCATGCATTACATATGCATTCAAATTAGCTTTTTCCATCCTGGGGTAGTGTTGGTTACAATTAAACAGCTCATTAAGCATGCATACAAGCTTCTGACATTTTATGGGAAGCCTGGTTCTACCAAGTCATAACTCTGGTTAGAACTAGTTACTTCTGACTTACCCACAAGGCTGGGAGTGTGTGTACATGTCACTTCTGTGGTAACAGAACTCCTTCTTCTGTTTCTCACAACAGTTGATCATCACACAATGTTGCTGCTACTATGTACAATGTTGTTCGACTTCTGCTCACTTTACTTTGCATCAGTTCATGTAAATCTTTCCAGTAAACCTGTAATTTTCAAAGCTGTCCTGTGGTTCCTTTTGGCTTTCATTCTGTTCTCTTTTCTTTTCTTTTCTCTTCTTTTCTTTTTTTTGAGAGGGGGTTGAGGAAGGAAATTCTGTCCCTAATCTCTCCCCTTCCCCTTTAAAAAAAAAAAAAAAAAGGAAAATCCTTATAACAAAGTCTTTGTTTTAAAATGTTGTCAAGTCAAGCAAATTCCCACACTGACCATATCCATAAATGTATGTTCTATTCTGCATATTGAATCAATCACCTTTCTACCAGGAGGCAAATATCTTCCTTGTTCATTAGTCATCTGGAGTCATTTCTTTGATCAGAGTTCTCGTTTTCCAAAATTGCTTTTCTTTACAGTGCTATGGTTGTATATATTGTTCTCCTGATTTTGTTTGCTACATTCTGCATCAGTTCATACATGCATCCCCAATTTTCCCTAAAGACTTTACTCATTTCTTATGGTACATTAATATCCTATCATATTGACATAATAATTTGTTCAGCCATTAACCAATTGATTGGCATCCCTCGTTTCCAATTTCTTTATCATTACCAAAAGATGTCATCAATATTTTTGTACATATTGCTCCTTTTCTTTTTTCTTTGATCATTTTAGGGTATAGGTCTAACAGTAATATCACTAAGTCAAACAGTAAAGTAATAAAATAATAGTTAGTATTTATATAGTACCTTAGGGTTTGTGAAGCATCATACACATGCTTTCTTTTTTGAGCCTCACAACAACCTTGTGAGGCAGATATCCCATTGTGCAGATTAAAAAAAAAAAACTTGAAGTTTAGAGATTAAGTGACTTGCCCAGGGTCACACTGTTAATAAGTGTCTGAAGTCAGATTTAAACTCAGGTCTTCTTAATTTCAAGTCAAACACTCTATCCACTGTGCTACTTATTTATCTGTGGTGATACACCAGATATGAAGAGTTTGTTGACTTTCGAGAGCATAGTCCCGAATTGCTCTCCACATATAATATAGCTGAACCAATTCAGAGCCAGTGGGTTGCCCTTTGCAAGGGTGCTAAGAATCCCCATGGATGAGATCATATATCCATTGAAGTATTAATGGAAGGCAATGACAAAACTCTTTAGAAGTTCCACTTTAAAACCTTGTTGAATGACCACATTAAGCAACTCATCAAATAAATTTGTTCCCAGAGTTTCCCATTATCCCTCTCTGTACTTTTTCCTCCTTTAAATGCCATCCCTCTCTTAGGTGTCCAGTGCCTTCATAATGTGTAGAATACTTCTGTCCTAGAAGAAAGATAAATCTTAAAGTTTTAAGGAACTCAGATGCTCAACAGTCTATCATGATCACATTCAGTTTGAAAACAAAAGAACTAGATAGCCCCAGTGTTGAAGGACCAATTAAGCCATAGGATAATTGTTTGAAGGACCTAGGTCAATAAATGTCTTCAAGGTATTTGATAGGTCAATTTGTGGGAGTGGATTATCCTTTTTCTGCTTGGCAGAACTGGAAGACTTGAATGGAAATTATTGGGAAGCAGGTTCTAGTTTGATATAAGAAAAAAAATTCCTAACAGAATAGAAATAGAATGAGTGGTAATGGGTTACCCCTCAATAGTAGTTTTTAAGATAAAATTAGATGACTACTCTTGCATATATTGGAGAGCAGATCTTATTTAAGTATAGGTTGAATAAGGAAAACATTGTACTTCTGATTCTCTTCCTTATTCCAACTCTCAAACCTCCACTTCTCCTTCAGACTTCCCTATTTGTGTCTTTTATTGAAGATCCCACCATCCACTCAGTAACCCAAGTTCATGAACTTAAAGTCATCCTAGACTTTTCATTTCTCTCATTTCCCTTTCTAATCAGTTGCCAAATTTTGTTGAGTCTATCGTCACCAAAGTTCTAACATCAGTTCCTTCTTTCCACTCAAAGAAATTCAGGTCCTAGTTCAGGTCTTCATGATCTCACCAAGATTATTACATTTGCTTTCCCATCTCTTCCATTGCCAATCCATCCTCCACATAGCTGCCAAAATGCTCTTACCCACTTGTGCTCACACACTCCCTCTTGCTCTCTTTTAGGCAATCAGGGTTAAATGCCTTGCCCAGGGTCACATAGCTAGTAGATGTCTAAAGATGGATTTGAACTCAGATCCTCCTGACTCTGAATCCAGTGCTCTATCCACTGCACCATCTAGCTTCCCCCAAATATCTTCATAAGGCATAGGATTCTGTAATTTCCCTGATCAAAACCTCAGTGACTCCCTATTACCAGAAGAATCAAATACAAATTCCTCAGCCTCAAATTTAAGAAACTCTACAATCTAGCTGAATTCCTCCTTTCTGGCTTTATTTTGCATTACTCCCCTCAGTGAACTCTGAGTTTCAAACTGATAGCTCTTCCTCAAACTTGACATGACTTCTTTCCAAATTGGTCACCCTAGATGTCTGGCATGCATTCCTCTCTACCATTCCCACTTGAAACCTTATCTTGCTTCAAGGTTCAGCACCCACCTCTTCAATGAAGACTTCTCCATCTCCCCCCAGATATTGCTTCTGTTCCTTTTTTCAAATTGCCATACATTTGCTTATCTGTGTCCAGAGCTGTATCCCACATGTAGACTGGAAACTTCTTAATATAAGTGAGTGCTATGTATTTAGTTGGTTTAGTTGTGGGGAAAAGGAACTCCCTATGAGAAAACTCCCTTGACTGATGCAGATCCAAAGCTACTTTGCAACATTTAGTCTTAGAGAAGTACCTGGGGCCCTGAGAAGTTAAGTGATTTCTTTGGGTGAGGGGGAAGGAATAACCATGAGGTTTCAGAGAGACGATTTGAACCCAAATCTTCCAGACTCTGTTGCCAACTTTCTATCCACTGCCTTTTACATAGTAGGCTGTATGCTTGTTTTAATCTAGTTGTATTTATCTAGTCTCCATCCCAGGAATGTCTTTATTTTAAAAGATAGATGAGGAGAATGCTTAATGTAATGAAATGAAGTTCTCAGTTACATGGATAGGGGCAAGATTTGTGAGCATTTGACTATTATAAAAGTGTAACCTTTTCTAACTACAGCTGAAGCCAATCTAGAGTCCAGTAGAGAATAATCTCAGCTACAGAGGAAAAGTTCAAGAGGTAGCATGATTAGATATTGTGGTTACTGAGGAAGTACCACTTACTCATTTTGAGTCAAAGACCTAGGTCCATATTCTGCCATTGATGCTTTCTACCTATATGACCTTTCTATATGTAATCAGTTAACTTCCTGTATCTCAGTTTCTTCCATTTTAAAACAAAGATGTTAGACTTAGCTAGTCTCTAAGGTACCTTCTAATTCTAGATCTCAGACCTCCTTTTAATTTGCCTGTAAGGGATAGTTTCTTAAAAAAAAAAATAAGTGTTATTTCACCCCGCGACTGATTCTGTTACCAAGGGACACCAGTAAGGAGAAAGAAAAGGACCCAGATGGCATTCTTAGAACCATCTGTGGGAACCAGCTCTCATATAAGAAAAATCCTCCCCTTTCCATTCTTCCCAGGGCAGCGCCTTTCCTTGGACACCAGAGGGCACACTTTATAATCCCACGAGCATAGAAGAATTATTGAGTGTATGAAGAAGGATTTTATAAGGAAATCCAAACTTTAGGGAAATAGTGACAGTTCCAAACCTACCTGTGAATCTAAAGAGCCAGACTTAGCCCTTTTTAACAAAGCCACATACTGGGAGAAACACAGAACAAAACAAGACTGCAGTTCTGAATTTTAGATAGGAATTCTAACAGGGTTTGTTGTGTTTGATGTTTTGATTCTGAACCTATTCTCTGAAAGTATCAGGAATGGCCTTTAAATTTTAAATTATTGAGCATCACTCAGAAAACTCAAAAGGCTTTTGATAGCACCTACAATTTAGACTATTATTCTTAAAGAATTACTTGAAAAGTAGACTAAGAATTTAATAATTGTTTCCAAAGATCTGGAAGGAAAAGCAATGTAAGGTGTGATGTATTTCCGTGGTATCAAGCTCAAATAGAAACAGATCCTTGCAGGCTCCTGATGACTTAGAAAACCACAAACTAACATTATCTGTGTGATATTGTATTTTTATTTATTTTGTTAAACTTTTCCTGATTACATTTTAATCTATTTGGGGCTATAGGTGGGGACTTTGTAAACTGGGAGTTTGATCCTTCTGGTATAGAGGTTACAAGAGTTACAAGGTTACCTCCTGCTTTAAAAAATAAATAAATAAATAAACCTCCCACAAGCTGTAGGAGAGTATGGTCTAAGAATCCTGGACTAAGAGCCAGAAAGACTCGGTTTCACAGTTTGCCTCAGACATTAGATGGGGGATTTAATCTCTCTCAATTTCAGTTTCATCATCTGTAAAATAGGGATAAGAATAAATCTTTTGCGTAGTTCAATGTCCTACCTCTGATACATTGTTGAGTCATTTCTGGTAATGACCCCATTTGAGGTTTTCTTGACAAAGGTACTGGAGTGTTAGCCATTTCCTTCCAGTTCGTTTTACAGATGAGGAACTGAAGCAAATAGGATTAAATAACTTGGTCAGAGTCACACAGGTAGCAAGTATCTGAAGCCGCATTTGAACTCATGAAGAATTGTCTTCCCAATTCCAAGCCCAGTGTTCTATCTACTGCATCATCTATCTGTTTCTGATACACACTGGCTAAGTAATTGGGGTCATTTAGCCTCTTAGTGTCCCCAGGGAATTCTCTGAGACTGTTCATAGCAGAACAGTTGCTGATCAGTATTGATCAAAGAAGTTTCTTCACTGGGAATGCTTTACACCAGTGGAATCACAGGTTCACACAAAAATAGGCAAATGATAATCTCTGTAGTTGTTATTTCACAGAGTTATGAAGATAAAATAAGAATATAGGTCCAGTGGTTCACAACCCTAAAAGTGGCATGTAAACACCTGTTATTGCTTGTGTAATTACACTATTAGTAAGTCATTCTCTTGCCTTAAAGGTTACTGTTTCTATGTGACCTTGAGTAAGTACCTTAACCTCTCTGGGCTTCAATTTTCTCATCTGTAAAATGAGAGGATTAAACTATTTGGTGAAAGAAACTAGATGATTACTATGGCAAAGACATTTAGGGAGGATATGATGGGCTTTTTTCAAGTAATGTTTATCCTGAGGAAAAAGAACTGGACTTTGGCCCCAAAGGGTAAAATCAGACACAATGGCAATACACGAAGGAGGTTAAAGATTCTTTTCAAACCCTGAAATTCTAAGATTCTAATCCTATTACTAAATGAACTCTAAGACTTTCCAATAAATAAATGTATGGAAGACACACATTTAATTTTAATCTTCATTATTAAGTTTCTCCATCACTTTCCTAAATCTAGACAATCAATAAAACAATAAATCAAGCCCTGATTTGTGGCATTTACCAATTTCTGGGGTATAAATGCTTGGACTGAAAATGAACAATTAGCTTTCCTGAGTAGATTCAAGCTGACTCTTCTAAGGGGCTCCAACTTTGGACTCACTTGGGAGAGGTTCATCAGGGGGTTTAATCTTAAAAAGAAAGAGGTGGTCAGCTTCTTTCTCCGACTGACCTACTGAATCTACCCCACAGTAATTCTGGGAAAATCTCAAAACTTAAATATGGTTCATGTTAGGGCATCTCCAGAAAGTAACAGGATCCTTTTTAGAAAAAGTTCTAAGTCCAATATGGATATCAGGTATTAAATGAGATAATGTTTTTTGTAAGGAGACAAGTACTTTTTGTGGGCATGCCCAGATTGCCTAAAATGGAGATACACTAGTCCCCTGCCCCATGAGTTGGGGCAATCTCCTTTGATTGGTTACATAAGCAGAACAGGAGGCATCTTGAAAACTTACCAGGCTGGTACAATTCCTCTTTTTCCTGAATGCTCTCTCCAGCTATGTCCAGAGTGGAAAGATCACAGGTCCAGCACTATGAACTGAACCAGTAAGAAGGGAAAGGTGTTCTTTCCCAACTTCCTTCCCAGCTCCCTCTCTCTTACCCTAGCTCCAAGAAATGGAACTGGGGAGTGTTTGTTTCTGTCTGTGTCATTTGTACTACTTCTCAGTTTATCTCCACTGGATCCACCACATCCAGGAGTTTAAGCCATGGCAGCCTTAGAACCAGAATCCCAAATGGGACTTGGAACTGAGACTGTGCTCTATATAAACTGATCTACATTATGAACCTTATCCCCTTCCCTTCCTTAGAGACTGAGGTCATACAAGTAGGGAAAATTATTAAGCCACATATGTTGGTGGAATAAATTTATCTGTTTGTTAATATACCTTAAAGTAAATATTCCTTTGTAAAATCTAATCCCTTAGTGGCTAAATGAACTTGAGTTACTGGGGAATTCACACACACACACACAATTGAGGGAACTTCATTGGTTTGGATTGGAGCCATTATCAAAGAGTTCTATACTCCCCGAACCCCCTTACAGGTAACGGAGAACTTTAAGGGAGGATGAAATGCAACCTACCTGGTGTTCAGGCAGTGGAGCCAAGAGAGTCAGTCTTACACATGTAAAGCACTTCATAAACCTTAAAGTCCCATATGATGCTAGCTAGCTATTCTAAGACACTGAGTTCCTCTATCTCAGAAAATGAACCCAGGATCCCCTTAAAGTACAAACATCTCAGGAAAAGATTATCAGGCATTTACACCCTTTCTGAGGTTTGGATAGAAGAAAGGGAAGAACAGGAATTTGAGTTCTCAGGCTATCCAAAGATCTGTGTGTTCATGGAGGGAGAAGGAAGAGATTCAGAAAAGGGACTCAGGGCTACCCCCATACCACACCCCCTCACAATTTTACCTAGGGCCATCCCTGTTGGAAGGGAAATGGTCTATAAACAAAGTTTAACAACTATGTGCTTTATGCTAAGGCTATTTCTCTTTCTAATGCCACTCTCCATTAAAATGATGGCAAAGGAATGAAATGACTAAAAAGAAAAAAGAAACTCTAAAACACTCTAAGTTCCTCAATTGGAGACTCAGAGGCTGCAGTAGATACTCTGCTTCTCCACTCCCCACTACTGGGAGGCACCTCTCCTTAAACACTATCTTATTCCCCAAAGAGCTGATTAAAATGGGAACTGCAGTACCAAATCAAATAGGCAACTGGGAATTTTGACTCCAAATACTTTAGCTACCTATTATGGTTGTGTTTATTCTGAGAACTCCTGCATTTTACATGATAACACTGGCCTTTGGGGAACTAATTTGTCTGACCCCTAGGATAGCAGTTCCCAATCAGGCAAGTGGAGGCCTGCAGCTGCCTCATTTCCCTCTCTCTGGGTGGGCAGGTAGAAGGCAATTTCCTCTGGTTGTAAAGGACAATCTACTTTTTCTTTTTGCTGCTATTGCTGCTTCCTCTTTTCTTGCTTCTCCTTCTTCCATTCCTCTTCCTTGTGGTTTTTCCCCTCCTTCTTTTTTCTATTTGGCAATGCTACACAGTTGGATTTTTTTTCCCACTAATAATCAAGATCACATTGCCTAGCATATGGTAAATGCTTAATGAATTTATTCTTGTTGACTGACTGCACAAAAAATATACTGAATTGGGAGTCAATGAAGATGTTAAGTCTTGAAACAAATCAAAGCTATGAATTGAGGAATAAAGTATCTTTGATTGAGAAAACAGGGTAGCAGACCTACCACCCTGAGGGATGTCTAGTGGATTTCCCAACGAAAAAACCCATGAAAAAGTTTTCATAGTTTTAGGAAAGGGGAAGGTGGGAGAATATAGGTGAGGTAGCAAGGCCTGGTCATGAGACCCAAGTGGCCCTTGGCAAACTGGGCAAGGAAAACTACTTCATTCTGGCTGTTTTGCCCTTCGATCCCTTTGCCTTGAAGCCCAATGGAAGGTCCAAAGGCACTAGAAGCTGAGATCCAACGTGAGGTAAGCTTTCCACAACACAGGTGGAGGGATTTAGCTCAATCTAATCTAGAATAAGTTTTTAATTCTGTGGATAAGTTCACTTACCTTGTAAGTGTACTTTCCAGGGATGTACACATTGATAATGAGGTTGACACACACACATTGCCAGAGCTAGCTCAGTGTTTGGGAGGCTCTGAAGGAAAGTATGGGAGAGAAAAGGCACTAGACTGACTACCAAACTGAAGGTCTACAGAGCCATTGTGCTGACCTCATTGTTGTATGCTTGTGAAACCTGGGCAGTGTACCAGTGCCATGCCAGGAAACTGAATCACTTCCATTTGAATTGTCTTAGGAAAGTTCTGAAAATCACCTGACAGGATAAGGTACCAGACACTGAGGTCCTTTCTCAAATTAAACTGCCAAGCATTCAGACAGCAGAACTCCAATGGGCTGACCACATTGTTTGAATGCAAAATGTATACTTTATTGGAGAACTCACACAGGGCAAGCATTCACATGGTGATCAGAAGAAGTGATACAAGGACACTCTCAAGATCTCTCTTAAGAACTTCAGAATTGAGTGTGTGAAATGGGAGACACTGGCACAGGACCACTCAGCATGGCATGCCCACATCAAAGAAGGTGTGCTCTGTGAGCAAAGCAGAATTGAGACAGTTCAAAGGAAATGCAGGATGTGCAAATTTAGAGAACCCACCCCAAATGTTCACAGGGGCTGTTGGTGTCTGATCTGTGGTGGAGCATTCTGAGCCCATATTGGTCTGATCAGGCACAGTCAGACACATGAACTTGACTCGAGCAGAGTGATGTCATTTTGGTCCTCTTTGAGTACAAAGAACAACAACCAACCAACCAATCTAGAGGAAATAGTTTAAGAGGAGGTCATGCAAGAACATTACTGAAATTCTGACATTACAAGGATCATTTAAGGGAAAGGCAATCAATATTACATTTGGCATTAACAATTTCTGTCATTACATTAACAATTATATTAATGATTTTTTGTCAAAGTTAAGTTCAAAACCTGGCTGTGCTAATCAATTCCTGTGTGACCTTGAATAAGTTAAAGAAACTCTCTGGGCCTCACTTTCTTCATCTGGAAAATGAGGAGAGGGAGGCAGAGCCAAGATGGTAAAGTAAAAGGAGGAATTTGGCTGAGCTCCTGCTCTAACCACCTCCAATACCTGTAAAATATGACTCTAAACAAATTTTAAAACTAGAGAACCCACAAAGCGACAGAGAGAAACAAATCTTCCACTGAAGGCATCCTGGCAGGCCAACAGGAAAGGGCTATCACATCTGGCTGGGAGCCGAGTGCAGTCCCACATGAGCTGCCTGGGCCCAGACCTGGGGCAGCCCTGACCAGCAGCACAGGCCAGCCAGAGCAGACTTCAGGAGAGTGAATCACCAGCAGCTGTGGCAGTTTCCAGACTTCTCAACACATAACCACCAAAGAGAAAATTAAAGGTCAGTGGGGAACTCTGTCAGAACCAGGTGACAGAAGAGCACAGTCCAGCCCCTGCCCCCAGGGCGAGACATGGTGGAGGTGCAGCTGGTGCAGCTGCTGCCAAGTGGCTGCTTCCAGAGCTCCAGGCCTTCAGATTGTAGGGGGACCAAGCGACCATTCATAGGGTAATCACTCTTGCTCTGACCTGCTTGGATCTGTATCACGGTCTTCGGTGGTGGTGCAGAGTTGTATGGCCAGTATGCCAGAGCTTGTGGTGGCTGTAGAGAGGGTGCCCTCCTCAGACTTTTGACAACTCTGAAAACCCCAGCAATTTGGGACACAGCTCTCTCCACTCTGGAAGCAGAGTCCTACCATGGCAAAGAGCTCAAAAGACATGTAATTGGCTGACAAGATGAGCAAGCAGAGGAAGCACAATCAGACCATAGAATCCTTTTTTGGGGACAAAAAGGATCAAAACATGGAATTAAAAGAAGACCACAAAGTCAAAACTCCTGCATCAAAAGCAGCCAAGAAAAATATTAATAGGTTACAGGCCATGGAGAAGCTCAAGAAGGATTTTGAAAATCAAGTAAGAGATGGGGTGGCCAGGTGGCTCAGCAAGTAAGAGCACCAGCCCCAGTGTTGGGATGACCTGGGGATCGAATCCGGGCTCAGTTACTTAGTACTACACCCAGAAATAACTGGCCATGTAACCTTGAGCAAGTTACTTAACCCCAATTGCTTTAAAAAAAAAAAGAAAGAAAGAAAATCAAGTAAGAGAAGTGGAGGAAAAATTGGGAAGAGAAATGAGAAAGATGCTAAAAAAATCATGAAAAAATGATTCAGCAGCCTGACTGAAGAAAATAACACCTTAAAAAATAGACTAATTCAAATGGCAAAATAGGTCCAAAAAGCCAATGAGGAGAAGAATGCTTTAAAAAACTGAATTGGCCAGATAAAAAAGGAATTTCAAAAACTCACTGAAGAGAATAATTCCTTCAAAATCAGATTAGAGCAAATGGAAGCTAAAGGCTTTATGAGAAATCAAAATATTATAAAACAGATCCAAACAAATGAAAGAATAGAAGGCAATGTGAAATATCTCATTGGAAAAACCACTGACCTGGAAAATAAATCCAGGAGAGATAATTTAAAAATTATTGGACCACCTGAAAGCCATGATCAAAAAAAGAACCTAGACACCATCTTTCAAGAAATTATCAAGCAAAATTGCCCTGATATTCTAGAACCAGAGGGCAAAATAGAAATTGAAAGAATTCACCAATCACCTCTTTAAAAAGATCCCAAAAAGAAAACTCCTAGAAATATTATAGACAAATTCTAGAGTTCCCAGGTCAAGAAGAAAATACTGCAAAGAGTCAGGAAGAAACAATTTGAGTATCATGGAAACATAATAAGGATAACACAAGATCTAACAGCCTCTACACTAAGGAATCAAAGGGCTTAGAATATGATATTCTGGAGGTCAAAGGAGCTAGGATTAAAACCAAAAATCACCTACCCAGCAAAACTGAGTATAATGCTTCAGGGGAAAATATGGTCATTCAATGAAATAGAGGATTTTCAAGCATTTTTTATGAAAAAATAAAACAGAGTTGAACAGAAAATTTGACTTTCAAATACAAGAAGCAAGAGAAGCATGAGAAGGTAAACAGGGGGGGAAAATCATAAGGAACTTATTAACATTGAACTATTTACATTCCTACATTGAAAAAATGATCATTGTAAGTCATAAGACATTTCTCAGTATGAGGAAAGTTCAAGGGAATATATATATATACACATACATACATATATTATGTGTAGGAGGATGTAGGTGTGTACAAATATACATGTAAGGGTATGCATATGTATGTACATATATACATAGACAGAGGGCACAGGACAAGTTGAATATGAAGGGATGATATCTAAAAAATAAAATTAAGAGGTGAGAGAGGAATATATTGGGAGAAGGAGAAAGGGAAAGATATATTAGATATATTATTAATTATTTTATATAAAAGAGGCAAGAGAAAACTGTTACAATGGAGGGGAAGAGCAGGAAGGTAAAAGAGGATTGGGACAACCTTACTCTCACTGAATTTAGCTTAAGGAAGGAAGGAATAACATACACACTCAACTGGGTATTTTACCCTACAGGAAAATAGGGATGATAGAAGGGAGGGAAGATTGGAGGAGAGGGTAGTTAGAAGCAAACACTTTTGAAAAGGGACAGGGTCAAAGGAGAAAATAGAATAAGTGGGGGGGCAGGATAGGATGGAGGGAAATATAGAGTTTCACAATATAACTGCTATGGAAATATTTTGCACAACCTCACATGTACAACCTATATTGAATTGCTTGTCTTCCCAGTGGGGGTGGGCAAGGAGGGAAGAAGGGATAGAATCTGGAAATCAAAGTTTTAAAAACAAATTGAAAAAAATTTTTTTTAATGTTTCTTATGGAGAATAAGATGTGCAGGCACTGGGGTGTAGAAATCCATCTTGCCCTGCTAGAAAGTTGGGCGAGGGAGGATATAAGAGAAAGCAGATTGGGGGAGGGGTAGTCAGTAGGCTTCCTGTCTTGGGGTGGGGTAGGGGAAAGACAGGGAGAAAATTTGTGATCAAAATCTTGTGGAAATGAATGTTGAAAACTAAAAATAAATAAAAGATTTAAAAAAAAAAAAGAAAATGAGAAAAGTTGGATTATATGATCTCTGGAGGTCCATTCCTTCTCTAAATCTATGGTCCCATGATCCTTTCCTAACAATCGAGCATAAAGGAACAGAAAATTTTAAGGGAAAAAAAAATTTTCACAAAGGCTTTCATTTTTCACTTTCTTTAACCTTGGACAATGTGTTTCCATCTTTCCATCATCTTCAGCTCATTCTGTGGTCAAATGCAACTTGTTATTTCTCTGACCTAGGCCAAAAGGATCACCCAAGTCTACTTTAGCCTTCTAAAAATTCTTTGGTCCCCTTTCTTTGACTTCAATGCCTTATCACTGTTCTTAAGCCTGCTTCCTTTTAACTCAGCACTACTTCTTCTCTCTTTTTTCATGTCCCTCATTTTTAGTCTCTAGAGCTAATCTCCTTGGCCATTCACTGAGACCTAGAGTGAGCTGGCATTGCTACTTCCTTTATGGTGTTCTCACCATATGTAGTCCTCCATACTTGGGTTTGATGGAAGTAGTGACCAACAAGGAAAGACCATCACCAAGGTGGAGATTAAAGGGAAGGCAAAGCTAGAATTTTCCTACTTTTCCCTGAACCTACAAACAGAGAAGAACAGATGGAGGTAGGAAGAAAAAAGGTGTGAGTATGGCATCCTCACTAGGCAAGAGTGTGAAAGTTAGGAAGCATCTGACTCCATTCTTCTCAGTATTGACTAAGTCACTGAAATAGGCCAGTTTCAAGTAGAAGATGATATTTCCTTAAGAACCCCTGGAACTGGACAGCAGGGTTCCTCTCTATAAAATTCTCTGTAGAGTAAGCATTGCTCTGGGAGAAAGTAGGAAAACTGAAGGTGGGGGAAGCCGGGAAAGGGGTAGAGAGTTCTTTTGTCATCTTGCAACTTGTTGCAAAATATCAGGTCACAGGAACTTAATTAGCTGGCAGAAATACAATCAATCCATTAATTAGCAAACATTTATTAAGCACTTATGTGCCAGGAACCACTCGAAGAGCTGGTGATAAAAAGACAAAGCAAAAACAGTAGCTGTCCTCAAGGATTTTACATTTTGAAAGAAGAGAAAACATATACATAAGTCGGAACACACAAGATGAATACCTAGTAGCCTTAGAGATGAAAGCACTAATCATTTGGAGGAGAAGGGGCTGAGGAAATTGTGCTTAAGCTGAGACTTAAAGTAAAAAATTCTAAGAATCGGGCGGCTAGGTGGCACACTGAATAGAGTACCGGCTCTGGAGTCAGGAGGGCCTGAGTCACTTAACTCTTACTAGTTGTGTGACCTTGGGCAAGTCACTTAACCCCAATTACCCTGCCTTTGCCCCCTCCAAAAAGCTAAAAATAAATCTAAGAATCATTGGTTAAGGGGAAAAGCATTCCAGACATAAGGAACAGGCAACAAAGGACTGGAGATGGGATGTGGGAGCATCATATGTGAGGAATAGCAATTAAGCCAGCATGTCTAGACAGTAGAATGTGTGGAAGGGAGCAATATATTAAAAGACTGGGAAGATAAGAAGGGGTTACTCTCATATATAGCCTTCTCACAGGATAAGAAAGGCAGGGCACTCTCAGTGTCTGCATTTGACACAGAGGGTTACTAAAGATATTTTAGATGAAGATATAAAGTTACTAAATAAAACTTGATTTGGTGCATTTAAATTCATAGGAATCTCAGAATTACAAAGTCAAAAGGGATCATGAGGGCAGAGTCAAAGCTTCAAACTCACTTCCCAAATTTCTCTGCTATTCTTTCCCCATAAGCTTTTCTGATATTTGTGGCTGGGTTCCCCTTTGCCTGTTTCTCTTTCTCTCCTTTCTTTGCCTATATGTCCCTGCTAATGCACCTTCCTCACATTCTAGTTACAGCAACTTTCTGTTAATCCCCAATTCTGTTGCCCTTGGCTTCTCTTCTTATTGCAAGGACTGTTTTGGCTATCTACTTTTCCTTTCCTTTTCGTTGGTCCCCACTCTGTTACATTTCACTCCTTCTTAAAGGTTCTCCAGGACCCTTATAGGGAGGGGAATGTCTAGTCTCTGCCATTGTCTGAAGTCCCCATTAATTGTACTCCCCTAATTTTAAGGGTCCAAATCTGGCCTCAGACACTTAATGCTTACTAGCTGTGCAACCTTGGGCAAGTCACTTAACTCCAGTTGCCCTGCCTTCCCCCCTCCAAAAAGCAAAAAAAAAATTTAATTAATTAAAAAAAAAAACAAATTAATTTTAAAAATCCAAATATATAGCAAGCAAACATACAAACATTTCTCCCAATGCCTCAAGGGCACAATCCCCCATGAAAACAATGATAGTGGCATACTGACTTGTTTTGGTGGTGGTGGTCACTGAGTTATTTTTCAGTCATGTCCAACTGTGACTCCATTTGGGGTTTTCTTGGCAAAGTAGTTTGCCATTTCCTCCTCCAGTTCTTTCATTTTACAGATGACACAAACAGGTTTAAGAGACTTGCCCAGGATCACACAGCTAGTAAGTATCAGAGACCAGAATTGAACTGAGGAAGATGAGTTTTCCTGACTCCAGACCCAGCATTCTCTCCACTGAGGGGATAGCTCCAAGTTCATTGTTTTATCCACTGCCACCTAGCTGCAGTATATTGACTTAGAAAACCACAAATTAACATTATCTGTGTTATATTACATTTTTATTTATTTTGTTAAACATTTCCTAATTACAGCTTAATCTTGTTCAGGCCTAATTAAGGAGTTGTGCAAGCTGCAGAGCTTGGATAGTAAATTTTACATCTTTACCCTAGCCCACCCTGGTCTCTGAGCAAAGAGGGATTAGATTCACATCTTTACTCGATTTATATTTAGCTTTAGACTCATCATGATTCAAGTCCTAAGACTGGGATTTCGTCCAGTAACTCTGACTTCTCAGGTCTTCCCTGATGAACTGGCAGCAACATCCAGTCTGGAATACCAATCTCTAAGATCCCCATGACTTGAGCTCCCCAGTCTAAGACTCCATTCCCTGCATCTAGAACTGAAAAGGGCAAATAAAACAAAACCAAAGCTCCAAGCCCATGTCTAAGGGCCATAGCACCGTTACCATCCCAGTTTACTACACTGTGCCAGTGCTGTGAATGAATGTATCTGTTATCTCTGGATGCTACTGAAAAGAGAGAGTGGTTGATACTCAGGTAGATTTTTAAATGCAGGCAATCCTAATTACACCACCAGTGGAAAGAGGCTACTCCTAACTACTTGGTAAACTAATAAAGAATGTCTTTTCCAGAGTGGGTCCCTGGTGTCTCCCCCAAGAATGCCATCATTTCAGATAATAAGGGCACATAGCAAAACTTCATTAAATCTTTTTGTAGTGACCAAGAACTGTGAACTAAAGGGGTTTCTATCAATTGGAAAATGGCTCAAAAAATTGTGGTACATGGATATAATAGAATGCTACTATGCCATAAGAAATTACTAAAG
Organism: Petaurus breviceps papuanus; assembly: GCF_028583685.1. Lineage (NCBI taxonomy): Eukaryota > Metazoa > Chordata > Mammalia > Diprotodontia > Petauridae > Petaurus > Petaurus breviceps. Next base: position 5,412,558 of record NW_027185616.1, on the reverse strand, counting down.
GGACTTCAGAGAAACCTGGAAAGACTTAAATGAACTGATGCAGAGTTGAAACAGAACCAAGAGAACAATTTACACAATGACAAATCATAAAAACTTTGAAATATTTAAAAACTCTGATCAATATGATGACCAAACATTATTCCAGTGGACTAAAGATGAACCATTTCCAAATAGAAATGTGATAGATAAAAGATACAGAATGAGACATACATCTCAGTACATGCTAATGTAGGAATGTGTTTTAAATAACTCTGTATATTTGTTAAAAGGACTTTGTTTTAGGTGGGAGGAAGAGAAAATTAATGCTTGTTATTTGAAAATAAAAATAAATTAATTTTTCAATGGAGTCAGGAGACCAGGTTCAAAATCCAGTTCTGCTACTTATATAACTGGATGATCAAAAGTTATTTACTCTGTCTCATTGAGCCTCAATTTACCCATACCCAATTTACCCAAGATAAAAATACTTATGCTACCTCCCTCATAGAGTTGTGGTGAGAAAGATGTTTTATAAATCTTTAAGTCCTATATACATATGGGTCACAATTATCCAAATTTAGATACCAATCTGAACAGCTATTCACTGTTCAGCCTTCACCCTTATTTCTGGGTTCAAATTCTACATTTGACCCTTACTAGCTACCCAGATTACCCCAGACAAGCTCCTTAATCTTTCTGAGCTTCAAGCAACTTACCTAAAACAGAGGTTCTTAACTTTTTTGTGTGCCATGGACCCCTTTGGCATCCTAGTAAAGCCTATGGACACCTCAGAATAATGTTAATATGCATACATTGGTAATTTAAGGAAATGATAAATTTCAGTTAGAGGTTACTGCAAATAGATGTAATGTTTTGCCATCCAAGTTAACGGATCCTTTGAAACCAGAGAACCCAGGCTTTTAAGAATCTCTCAAGAACCTCTAAGACCAGATTCATAGAGTTGGAAGGAACCACTGAATTATAGAGGAGTTACAGTCTGCCTTGATGCACCAATGTTCGTTGATGTGAATTTATAGATATCTGAGGATCAATATGATAGAAACACAATTTACATCAGAGCCCAAAGAAGGAATTTACCCTTCAGTGAGCAACCCTCCCAATCTTTAGACATTGGATATGACTTGATGTTCTATCCTGGGTTCAGCTTTAGTTGAGGGACATCAGGTTTTTTTCTGACCTCAACGTTTCCTTTCTGTGCACTTCCTTCTAAGTAGTAACACTTTCTGTGTTACTTCCTTCCATCAGGCTCCTGCCACTCTCAGTTGATAAGCTGATGTACCTGGTCACTATTCTCATCTGTGGTCCTCCTTTGCTTATTTTACTGCAGTTCTCCTAAGCTTCCAGCAGGTGGCAATTGTCTCATTATTGTGCCATCCTCTCAAGTTACTCTTTTCCATAGCTTAGTCAGTTGGTCAACCATTTGTTAATTGTTTGCTATGGGCCAGGCACACTTCTAAGCACTGAAGACACAAATGACAATCTCTGTTCTAAAGGCTGTTGTTTGTCCTCAAAGAGGACCAACGATATTCATCTATTTTTCCAAAGAAACAACTCTCTAACTTGACCTATATAAGAAGTCTAGGACAGTGTCCTTTACAACTCAAAGAAAACCCCACACTTCCAATGTTCTTAAGATTTCTTTTATGCATAATCCCCACATCCTGACATAGTATGCTTCTTGAGGGATCATGGGAACCTCTTCCACTTGTTTCATGCAGACAGATTTTTGTCTCCAGCCCCATGCAGGTTTATGAAGAATCACTGCCAGCAGCATCCTTTTTCTTCCAGTGTCTGGAAAGTGTATGTCTACAGAAACATGTTTTGCTGGATCCCGGGGTTTGAAGAAATACCCCAATTTGTCCCTCTACCCTCCCATTTCCCCTGGGGGAGCTGGACTGGGTTATTCAAATAATCTGAGGTTGCTTCCCAGAACATCTAGAAGGGAGCAGTTTAATCCCCCCAGAGCAAACTACACATCAGGATGGAGGGACTTGCTATCATTGCTACATAAAATATAGTGAATTTTCTATTTTTCTATAATGTTGTTCAGTGGTATCTCACCCAATGCTTTCTAATTCTCTTCTTGGAATAAGTATTTCTGATATACATGAATGAGGTTTCTTTAGTAATCTATAAACTCTCAGCCCCCTTTATTTCTTAACCCCAAACCATATTTTCCAAAATATGTTTCTCTGTCCAGCTCTACAACATGATGAGGCATCAGGGTAGGACTTTTGTGTACAATATGGTACATATGGAGGTAACTACATTAAACGTATTATCTGTGTGTGTGTGTGTGTGTAATACTAGGCAAGTCTCTTAATCTATCTGTGACTCAGTTTCCTCAGCTGTAAAACAGGTATAATAATAGCACCTACCACCTAGGGTTGTTGTGAGGATAAAATAGTATTAAATTTGAAATAAATGCTTTGCAAAACTTAAAGAGCTATATAAATTCTAGCTTTTACATATAATACATATGTGTGCATATGTTTGTGGGTATGTGATGCTGGGTAGACAGGTAAATGGATGACTAGAGAGAAACAGAGAGATAAATATTATAATTATAGATAACAAGAAGTCATTTATACAGTGCTTCACTTTCCTCACAACAATCATGTGATCTAGGCTTTACAGAAGAAGAAACAGAAGTATAAAAAGGTTAACTTGAATCAAAAATATTGCAAGGAAAGATTTAAACACATGTCTTGTGATTCCAGATTCAGCACTTTTCCCATTTTACCAAAAGAAAAATAGGAAATTGTCAGGGTTTTTTGGTACTAAGAAATTCTGAATTTTGCTGTCCTTCATTATTATATGTCTAAGTAGTCCAACCTCTGTCTTCTTCCACTGGAAAAAAAAAAAAAGAACATAGCCAAGGGTTTAAAAGTGAGTCAGGAAACTGTCCAAATAATCAGATCTGTATCCTGTCTTTGTGGCTTCCCTTTCTCTGGGTCTCTTTACAGACAGTCCCAAATCAGAAAGAAAACACTGTAGTCATACCTGCTGTTGCTGGTTCCTCTGCAATACATGAAGGGCTGTGGTGTGCCCAGTCTCTTCCAGACATGGGAGGACACATTAAAATGCTTTTCATAGCCCTGGTGGGATTTGGAGGGGCAGGGGGAAGACGAGGGAGGTGAAAACACATAGACTTTTGTTTAAAATATAAAAGGATTCCTTTGGGAGACAAATGAGAAGAAGGTTGAAACCATACAAATTCCTTTCATCATCTTCAATAGTCTTCCCACTAGTTCCCTATAACTAAAGGAGCTTACTATTAGAAAAGCAGAGAAAGGTAAGCGAAAAAAAAAGAAATTAAGGAAAGAAAGCTAGAAGAATCTGGTGGATTACCCCAATTTTGGACTTTTCTTTGTGGTATTTTAAAAGTATTACTAATTAGTGTATATAGAGGTTGAAGTGGACGATAGGGCCATCCCAGAGAGCATGTACCTGAGCTCCCTCAGAAAATTCTGAGGCCTCCAGACATAAGGTAACTCAGGATTTGGGTGAGTGAGAGATAACAAAATCCCTGGATGCTTCTGGCTATGTGGGGCCCAATACTGAAAGGACTTGGATTTTTGGCATGAAATGGCAAATCATGAGTCGTCCTTACATTTTCTCCCTGCTCCATGACAGCAAGAAGAGGGGCAGGGTATGAGTGTGTGTGTGTGAGACAGAGAGACAGAGAGACAGAGAGACAGAGAGAGAGAGAGAGAGAGAGAGAGAGAGAGATTCCATTTGTCTCTCTCTTACTATTAACCATCCAGGTGGTGTCATGTAACTCTAAGACTTCCAGTGATGGACAGGGAAAGAAGGCTGGCCCCTTTTCATCCATCATGGCAATCTTGCCCATATGTAAGTTAGTGTAGCAGGGTTCGGCTAGGTGTGTATGGGCCTCTGGCCACCTTTTCTGCTTTTGTGTTTGTTTATTCTTTATCTTAGATGAATGAGATGGATGTGTCCAGGCTTAGAGGCAACTTTCTTAATTCCAGAGGTCCTGGGTTCAAAGAGTAGAACCAGGTGGTAGCAGGGGAAGTATCTGTTTCAAAGAGAATGGTCAGCAAGAAGAAGACTGGGCCCAAGCCTGATCATTTTATCAGTAAATATGTTATTTAGACAGTGCGGAACCACAGTGGAATGTAAAATGCCTAATTAGTGATCCAACAAGCTACTTTATGTTCAGATAAAGTTTGTGTCAGACTCTCAGCAGCTTATAACAGCATTATAAGTTGTTACTAAATCCTACTTTAAGTTTGATTTTGGTCAAATATGTACTTGTGGACACCATACAAGATGGAAGAGTCCGAAGAATCAATACAGCTCAGTTCCCCCTACAACAATTCTAACAGTAATCTAAGAAGATTGCTTGATAGAGCAGTAATAGGAAAACTGAAGGGAAACTATAATAGGTCATTTTTCCAGACCCCAAAATTTGCCCAATTAACCATACTACCTGAAAATTAGAGTAGGCCAAGCAGAAGTTAATGATTCCATGAGGAAAAAATGTATTAAAGAAAGTCAAGATTGGAAAAAATAGAAGAAAATGTAAGGTATCTCTTATCAAAAACAACTGATGTGAAAAACAAATCGAGAATAATTGAAAAATCATTGGACTGTCTGGAAGCCATGAGCAAAAAGAGCATAGATACCATATTTCAAGATAACATGAAAGAAACTATTTGCCACTTTTACAACCAAAAGGCAATGTGAAAATAAAAAGAATCTACCATTTACCTTATGAAAAAAAAATGAAAATTCCCAGAAACATCACAACCAAAAATCCAGTGCTCCCAAGTCAAACCAAAAACACTGTGAGCAGCCAGAAAGGAGTTTAAGTACCAAGGAGTCATGGTCAGGATCACTCAAGATTTAATAGCTACCACCACAAAGAAACAAAGAACATGGAACATGATATTCAAAAAAGCAAATTTTGTAGGCTTGCAATCAAATAATTTACCCAGCAAACCTGAGTATAATCCTACAGGGAGAAAAATGGGTTTTTTATTAAATAAAAGGCTTTCAAGCATTCCTGATGAAAAAATTGGAGTTGAATTAAAATTTTAAGATAGAAACACAGGAGTAAAGAAAAACATTAAAAAGCAGATGCAAGCAAAGAAGTATTTGCATTCCAATGGGAAGGAGAGATAACATAATCATCCCCTAAGGAGCTTAATTTTAGCTGAGGTCAGAGAAGAAGTCAAATAATATGGGTGAGGGAGGGCACCTGAGAATAATTTTTGTTATATTTTTGTTTTGATGATCTTAAAAGAAGAAAGGAAATGGAGGAGAAAAAAGGTTCACTAGGGAATAAAAGTAGAGGAATGTGAGAGTACTTATTTTCTCACATAGAGTTGTTAAGTCTTTTAAAATTGTGTGTTTTTACAGTGTTGTTATAGTATAAATTGTTCTCCTGGTTCTACTCACTTTGCAACACAGAAATTCAAAGTGAGGTTCAAGTGTTGCCCACTCCTCTCACCTTTACTTCATTTGTAAAAACATACAATTTTAAAAGACTTAAGAACTGTAATTGATGCAAGGATCTACCACATGATTCCAGAGGAATGATGATTTAGAATGCTGCCCACATGCTGACAGAAATGATGGATATTTTTATACATGGTTAATGTGGGAATTTGTTTTGCTTGACTATTCATATTTGTTACAGTGTTTTTCTTCAGTAGAGAAGGGGAGGTAGGAGAAAAAAGAGTGTATATGCTTGTCAATTTAAAAAAATTTTTTAATTTAAAAAACTATGTATTTCTGAGACTTGCCCAGGGTAATTTTAACTACTAAGTGTCTGGAGTGGGATTTGAATTCAGTCTTTCTGACACCATCTGCATGACCTTCATCTCCCTGGGTCTCAGATTCCTCATCTGTAAAATGAAGGGGATGGACCAGATAACATATAAGGTCCTTTCCAGATTTATGTGAATGATGCTATGATGAAAAGTCCAGGGCTCTATCCACTAGGCCAGGTGGCAACCTATCTTTGTCAATGTCATGCATGCTGTGCAGGAGAAACCCTGTAATTCTTTTCCCCAGGTAATACAAAGTCATTAATATTAATATAAAATAAGGATATTGAGTCTGAAGAGAGACTCTCAGACATAAATACTATTCAGTTTGGCTTTGGGAAGGAACAAAAACACTCATCCTTCTGGTAGTGAATTTCTATGGATTGCCGGGCTTCCAGGATTTTCTGAACAACTGCATCCTCAGCATTCCAATGCTGGGCAGAATCAGCAGTAGAAATTTCCTATTTAAGCTGAAGCCTCCTCTTGGAGGAGAGCTGATGATAGTCATATCCTTTTTCTATAAGAGTTTTAAAATTAAAAAAAAACTGAAAGCCATAATACAAATCAAGTTCGAGTTGTACCAAGCAGGGTGACTTCCCAGAGCCTAGTACAATTCCTTGCATTCAGTATACGGTTAATGTGTATTTGTCAATTGGATTGATTTGAATAGAATGGGGTATTTATCCTAACCCCAGTTTTTTCTTCTTCCTCTTTCTTGCTATCTACCAAACCAGGGGTGGGGAACCTGTGGCCTTGAGGCCACATGTGGCCCTCTAGGTCTTCAAGTGAGGCCCTTCACAGAAGTTTGGATTCAGTCAAAGAGTCGCACTTGAGTTGAGGTTGGGAGATTTCAACACTGCTGAAGGACTTGCCATTTCTGAAGAGGAAAGTAAAGTGTACTGGTATACACTAGTGATAGTGTAGTTTCTAGTGGGAAGAAACTCCTTGGGATACCATAAGATGTTTAGACAAGAAGAAGAAGGAGGAGGAGGAGGAGGAGGAGGAGAAGAAAGAAGTCTATCCAAGTTGAGACTGCTGCTCTCATCACTACAGGGCTGGGCAAGAGAGGAAACTCACCATCAAACAGTGTTGTCAGTGCCCTTTAAAATTTCTACCATGGGGCAAAGTTCCAGTGGTCCCATCCCAGTTATGCCTCTGGCAATATAAACAGAACATAGCAAGTAAGTATATAGGACTTTGATATGTTGCCTGACTAGGAGACCTATTTTCAGACAAGTTCCATCTTCTATTCTCTCAGATCACACTACACACTACTTTTCCTCTGGAAAGAACATTACCTGGTTTCAAAGCTTGCTTTTGCCCCTTAATAACTGTGTGACTTCAAGCAAGCAAATTCACATTCCTCCTTCAACCTAAGTTTCTCATCTGTAAAATGAGAAATTGGTTAAGATGATGGCTAAGATCCCTTCTAACTCTAGATCTATGAGTTTATGAGATTATGGTCTACGTTACTGATGAAAAAGCCAACCCTGAATATTATACTTGTCCAGAGTTTGACAGGCTAGGACTAGCAAAGAAGGTACATAGACTAATTTCAATTGACTCTTGAATGGATTGTCGCCACCAGACCTAAAAAGTCAGTCCTGTGCTGCTTAACAGTTGGCAGACAGAGGTGACCTTTGAACAGCAGGGCGGAAAAATAGAATCCAGTCATCAGCATGCCTCCTTCCCCACCCCTCACTCCACACCCCCATTGCACCTGTTCCCAATCCTTGCAAGTCTAAAGGAAAGGAGCCTCTCAAAACCTGGGTACACTGCTTTTAAAAGGTTTCTGAATGAAGAAAACAAAACACCATAATGACTACAGTAACATAAATAAAGATAACAATATAATGAGGCCAAACTATTTAATTATACAATCTTGGCCCTTAGAAGGGGGGAGGAAACGCACCTCCCTCCTTCCTTTGGAAGGGTGGGAAGGAGGCAAGTAATGACCCTACCAGTCAGATAGTGTCTCTGTGTTTGTTGACTTGGCTTCACTTCTGCTTTGTTAAAAAAAGGGAAGGCTCACCAAGAGTGGGGATAAGGAAAAATATATATTCTGAAATGACTGTGATATAAAAATAAAGGACATCAATAAAACTTTTCTAAAGGGTTGTGCTAGTTAAATGATCTCACAAGTAAGAAATAATATGGTGACTAGATTGAATCTTCATGATAAAGTGGATAGAATGCTGGGCCTGGAATCAAGAATCTTAAATTTGGGGGCAGCCAGGTAGCATGGCGAGTAAGAGCACCGGCCCCAGTGTTGGGATGACCTGGGGATTGAATCCGGGCTCAGACACTTAGCACCCACCCAGAAACACCTGGCCGTGTAACCTTGAGCAAGTCACTTAACCCCAATTGCTTTAAAAAAAAAAGAGAGAATCTTAAATTTGGCCTCAGACACTTACTAGATGTGTGGTCCTGGGCAAGTGATTTAATCCCTCTTTGCCTCAGTTTCCTGATCTGTAAAATGAGCTAGAGAAGGAAATGACAAAGCACTGTAGTATCTTTGCCAAGAAAACCCCAAATGGTGTCATGAAGGGTTGGACACAACTGAAAAATGATTGAACAAAGGGGCATAATTTTCTGTCGATAGCCATTTGAAAAATTCTTTGATTCCAGATCTCCCCACTAGACCTGAAAAATGTTAAATATCATTGAATACTAAATAGGAATAAATAGTTATTCCAAAGATAAATAAATTGTTAAACCTACAAAGGTGTGATGGGAGGCAGGGGAGAGGAGAGAGATTAGACCTATGATTTCAGTAGAATATGGAACTCCCATATGAGGAAACACTATCTATCAATGCAGATCTACACCCTCTCTGCTAGGCATACTTTTAGAGAGTTGCCTGGGGCAATGAGAGATTAAGTAACCTTCCCAAAGTTATCTAGCTAGTAGGACTTGAATAAAAGTCCTTCCAGTCTTTGAATCCAGTTCTTTATCCACTACCCCATGCTGCCTTTAGTGAAATAAACACTTTGATCCTTTAAGTAATTTCTTTCTTCCAATTAGATTGTCTGAATAAGAAGGTTTAATTTTTCTTATTTGTGAAAACTGACCTATTATTGTCAATTAGTATTATAATTTAGACTGCCTCACTCACCATAAATTTAAAACCTCAAACAAGATAACAGCAGAATCATTGATAGCTCAGCAGCAAGTGAAGAAATTGAATGATAAAAGACAAATAGACCTGTCAAATGGGAAATTCTGCTGTTGTTCCAGACAGTAATTCATGAAGACACAGTTTATTTTGAAGTCTATAGCATTCCCTTTTGTTGTGAGTTTTACCTCCTTCCAGAATTCTTAGGAATAGCTTATGACAGACTGGAGACTTGGAAAGATTTCCACAGGGATCATTTAACCATCAATTCCTGTTGAAGGTGGTGGGGAAATAGCAGATGGTCACCTCAGTGCAACCTATTTTTATGACTGTGTGGAAGCTAAAAGGAGCCTCCTCTGATCCCAGGTCCCCAAATCAATACAGACCCATCTATACACACCCAAGCACTAATCAGCATGATGTTGAGTAGATGATACTGAGCTAGAAGTCAGAAGACTTAGTTTTAGTTCAGACTCTAGACCTAGAGTTTCTTCTACTATACTTGAAAAGAACAATGAATACTTCTAGGTGATTATTCCATCTACTGAAGAAGACTGCAACCCTTCCTCACCTGAGTTGCCATGAATAGCTACAACAAAAAGAAACCAAACATAATAGAACTCAACAATTCTTGGGCATATATGCCTTGTTCATCAGCAGTGGTGTCAAGGCTTATAAGTGGCCACTGTACTTCAAGACCCAATCTCACCAAAACTAAACTAAACTAAACTAAACTAAGGGTCACCTCAAGGAGGTACCAGGTTGATTCTTCAATTGAAATGAAACTAGACGAACCACTTTATTTCTCTGGGCCTCTGCTTCCTAGTTCTAAAAACAGGAATATTGATCATAAGAGCTAGTTCTCTGGGAGGGTCTGAAGGATGGATAGAATGGGGGTGGGAGAAGTAAGTGATGTCAAAACAAAAAATATCAATAAAAGTTAATCTTTTTTTTAAAAAATAGGCAAAATCCTACCTGCTTTTTGGACCCCACAGGGTTGTTGAGAAGATCAGATGAAATAATAGATGAGAAATAAATTTGAAAAATATTAAGTATTAAATACTAAGTATCAGTCTCAAAAGTATCAAATAAATTGAAAAGTATTAAGTATCATCTCCAAGCCAACATGCAATTATTAAGTACTTAGTGTGTATTAGGCACTGGCAACTATTGTGGTAAGCACTGGGAATACAAAGACCTCCATGCCCATAAGGAATTGACATTCTAATGGGGGCAGATAACACATAATAGAAAGCTCTGATGATGCTGGCTGCAGTGAGATATCATGAGGGGCAATGGTAGAGAAAGGGAGGAGAGTTAGGAAAGGAATGGGTGGCCTGGGCATGCTCCTTAAACTGGAGGCTTGAGAGGAACCAGCCAATCAGACGGGAGGGTTCAAGGGGTAAAAAGCAATCTGAATGCGTAAATTCCAGAGTTCCAGTGAATTTACAAGATGAAGAGATTTCTGGGCCATTATAGACAAAATCTAGGAGGAGAGTCAGCCTGTAGAGGAGTCTCCCAAAGCCTTTCCTGAGCCTTATAACTACTGATAATTTCCCCTCAAAATTAACTTATTTTTATTTTTAATATATTTTGAATATACCTATATATGTGTGCATTCTCTCCCCCTGTAGAATCCAAGCTCCTCAAAGGCAGAGATTGATTGCCTTTTGTCTTTGTAACCCCTAGCACAGTGACCCCCATATAGGAGGGGTTTAATAAATGTTTGATTGGTTATACAAATGCAAAGGGACACAAGCGAGAACAGAATTTTTCCAAAAGATTGGATTAGAGGTCCTACCAAATAAATGAGGTCCAAGACTTTCAAGCAATCATTATATGGAATAGCAGGGTCCCCAACACTACCCGACCCTCAACCAAGCATCATTGGTGGGAGAAATGTGATCCACCTTCCTTCTCCATTGGGTAAAGAAAGAACCCACCTTCCTTATCACCACCACCATCACCAACTGCTGACCAACTGCCACCAAGAGGTATCAACTATACCCTGGGAGAGTATGGAAGCACCCCTCAAACTAATAGTCCTACTTCTAAACCAGCTCTCATAGCCTTCATCCACAAGACAACTCCTAAGGAGAAGGAATCAGCCATCCCCATCAACTCCCAACAAACTGCCACCCACAAGGCATGCAAGTGATTCTACCTAAAGCAGCAAGACACACTGAGGGAGACAAAAGAAATAGCGTGTGCCAGGAAGTTGAGGCCAACACCACCACCTTGATCACTATTCTCTCCTCAGACCCCGATAGTGATGGGCCCAGGACCCTTAAGTCAAGAGATTTTGGAATAGCAATACTTCCAGCCTAGTGCCCTCCGCAGTCTAGCATCTGCTCCTGATGGTGCTATAGCCATACCTGTCAAAGACCCCAGGAAAGCCTTCCTGCCATCAAAGTCTTCAGTACTGACAAATGTTCAACATCAGAAACTGATATGATCTATTATTGGAAATGACATTAAAGAAAAGATGTTACTATCTGGGCTGCCTCTGCACACTAAGAACCATGGGACCTTTTTGTCTGAATTACAGTTGAAAACTTGCTTATGTGTTGTCTCCCCTCTTCAAATATGAGCTCCTTGGAGAGTCCTCTCTTACATTTCTATTCGTTATTTCCAGCACTTAGTAGAGTGCTTTGCACATAGTAAGTAACTTAATAAATATTTTATTCATTCATTCTCAGAGCAAGAGTGGCAAGGAAATCACTAAAAGAAGCCAGAAGCTGAGAGACATTTTTGTTTTGTTTGGTTTGGTTTGGTTTTTTTTGAAGGGGGAAGGCAGAGAAATTGGAGTTAAGTGACTTGTCCAAGGTCACACAGCTAATAAGTGTGTCAAGTGTCTGAGGCTAGAGTTGAACTCAGGTCCTCCTGATTCCAGGGCTGGTGCTCTAATCGCTGCACTACCTAGCCTCCCCCAACATTGGTTTGGGTTTTTTTTAGTTTTATTACAATTCAAAAGTAGGGCTTGTCCTCAGCAAAAATGTTTCTAGCTTCCCTTTTCTTCACGATTACCCCACCCCTAGGAAATCTTCATCCTGGTCATGTCCCCTGTTCACTACCGTTTCAGCTACCTGTAGCCCTCCTTCTCAGCTAATCCTACTCTAAAGAAAGGCTCACAGATTCCTTCTTTCCACCACAGTATTACATATTAATATATGTCACTAGATTCCCTCTCCTCTGAGGATTTATTTTTTAACCTTATCCAAATTATGGAATGAAATGCTTTGCCCTCAGTTAAAGGACTTCAGGCATTCACAACAAGAATGTACCAAATTCTCATGTATCAAAACAATCAGAACAAAAATATAGGTTTCTTTGGGAGGACACCCCCTCACCAGTCCAGTAGGTTACTTCACCAGGAGGTGATCTCTCTTTCCATAAGGTATTCTGCTCTCAAAAATCACCAGTAGAATGTAAACTCCTTGAGGGAAGGGAGTGTTATTTTTCTTTTTCAAATGCTTTATTAAATTCTGATTTACATGATTAATTTCCATCAGATTTTGAGTTACATATTTTCTCCCTATTTTTCCCCTACCCACCACCCCAGAATAGCAGTCCCACAGGATATTCCCTCCTCCAATCTGCTCTCTCCAATATCTTCTCCCATACACCCTTAGACTTTTCCAGTAGGGCATGGTGGATCTCCATGCCCCAGTGCCTGTATATCTTCTTTCCCAATTATATGTAAGATAGTATTAATAATAGTATATATGTATATATAATTTTAAACATTTGATTTTAAAACTTTGAATTCCAGATTCATTCCCTTCCTCCCTTGTGTAAGGGGAATGCAAATTTGGAAGATCTTCCCTGCCCCTAGGCTAAAGTGCACCTGAAGCCTGGGGTGGGAGGCTTGTTTTTCAGTAGATACTTCTTGATTGGCCAGTGAGTCAATAAGGTTGTTACATTCTCTGAGCCAGGAGAAGGGTATATAAGCCCTGATGTGTAGCTTTGTTTTGGGGGCTCACTTTGAGAAGTGTTCTGTGATTTGATCTGTATTCTGAAAAGCCGTTGTCCAGAGCCCCCCCAGCTTTGAAAAACCCAGATGTTGACTGGGTATGGATGTAATGGTTGGACAGTTTGGAAATCTGTCCACTTGATCTGTTTCTGTCTTGATAATTCTGCCTGTATGCTTTGAAGTTCGGGGTGCTGACCTTTTTCCCCTGAACAAGGTAAACGATATCTGTCTGACTGATTAAAGTAAGCTTGTTAACCCATTTTGAGTTGCTTTCCTTTATCAAAGCAGATCCAAGAACCTGTGTGAGCAGCCACCCTGGGGACGCCGGGGTGCTTGCTGCTACACCTTGTCACCCACCCTTACTGGGAAGATAAGCAGTTCAGTATAGATTGTACACGTGTAGCTAATGCAAAACATTAACATAGTAGTTATACTATAAAAGACTGACTATATTACCCAACCTCCTATCCCACCACCCACTTGTTCTATTCTCTACTTTGATACCATCCGTTTTCAAAAGTGAGTGCTTCCAACTTCCCTCCCCGCCAGCCTGACCTCCCTTCCATCATCCCCCACTCTCATCCCCTTCCTCCTACTCTCCTATAAGGTTAGATAGCCTATTTAGTGTGTATTTCATTCCCTCCCAAATTCAGTGAGAATAACGTTGACCCATTCCCTTTTGCCTTCCTATTCTTCCCCTCCAATGTAACCCTTATCCCTTGCTTTTTCTATATGAGATAGTTTACCTCATTCTGTCTCTCTCCATCTCCTCTCATTATATTCCTCTCTCACCTCTTAATTTCTCCTTTTAAGTATCATCCCTTTCTATTAAATTGGTCCTGTGCCCTCTATCTATGTATACCTGTAATCATATATACACACATTCACACATGTATTCATACACCCGTATACCCTCCGATATAGACATACACACACACACACACATACACATATATATATATATATATTTCTATTCCCTTCAACTACTGAGAAAAGTTTCATCAGTTACAATTATTGTTTTTTCCATGTAGGAATATTAATAGTTCAACTTTGATAAGATCCTTATGATTTCTTTTCCCTGTTTACCTTCTCAAGCTTCTCTTGCTTCTTGTATCTGGATGTCAAATTTTCTATTCAACTCTGGTTTTTTCATTAAGAATGCTTGAAATTCCTCTATTCTACTGAATGACCACATTTTTCCCTGAAACGTGATACTCAGTTTTGCTGGGTAGGTGATTCTTGGTTTTAATCCCAGCTCCTCTGCCCTCTGGAATATCCTATTCCAGACCCTTCAGTCCCTCAGTGTAGAAGCTGCCAGATCCTGGGTTATCCTGATTGTGTTTCCACAATATTCAAATTGTTTCTTCCTGGCTGCTTGTAATATTCTCTCCTTGATCTGGGAATTCCGGAACCTGGCTATAATATTCATAGGAGTTTTCTTTTTGGGATCTTTTTCAGGAAGTGATTGGTGGATTCTTTCAACCTCTATTTTGCCTTCTGGTTCTAAAACATCAGGGCAATTTTCCTTGAGAATTTCTTGGAGGATGATTTCTAAGTTATTTTCCTGATCATGGCTTTCAGGTAGTCCAATAATTTTTAAATTATCTCTCTGGATCTATTTTCCAGGTCAGTGGTTTTTCCCATGAGATATTTCACATTGCCTTCTATTCTTTCATTTGTTTGGATCTGTTTAACATCACCTTGATTTCTCTTAAAGTTGTTAGCTTCCATTTGCTCCAATCTAAATCCGAGGGAACAATTGTCCTCATTGAGCTTTTGAGATTCTTTTTCCATCTGGTAAATTCGACTTTTCAAGGAATTCCTCTCCTCATTGCCGTTTTGAGCCTCTTTTGCCAATTGAGTCAGTCTGTTTTTTAAGGTGTGATTTTCCTCAGTCAGGCTGTTGACTCTCAGTTGGTAATTTTCTTGCATCACTCTCATTTCTCTTCCTAATTTTTCCTCCACTTCTCTTATCTGCTTCTTAAGGTCCTCTATGGCCTGTAACCAGCTCGTATTTTCCTTTGAAGCTTTTGGTGCAGGAGTTCTGACTTCATTGTCTTCCTCCTGTTCCATGCTTTGATACTTTTTGTCCCCAAAATAAGAGTCTAATGTTGGAGTCTTCAGTTTGTTTTGCTTCCTTTGTCTGGTCATGTCGCCCCTTAGTCACTTGACCCTTGGGCTTTTTGCCACAGTAGGACTTTGCCAGCAGACAGGGGAGCTTTTGTCCCAAATGCTAGGGTTTTCTCAGCTGCTGGAGGTTATCAGTTAGGTGCCCTCTCTGAGGCCTCCACACACTCTGGCAAGCTGGTCACGAACCCCAGGACCTCCACCCTAGACTGCAATCCAGATCCAAGCAGGTTAAAGCAAGAGAGATTACCCCTCAGACTGGTCACTTGGTCCCCCTACACTCTGCAGGCCAGGAGCTGAAGCTGCAATGTGGTCCCAACGCAGGGTCCCAGAGGCTTCTCACCCTGGGGGCAAAAGCTGACGTGCTCCCAACTACTGGTCCCAAAGTCCACACTGCACTGACCTCTCACTTTGTCCTTCTCATACATGTGTTGATGAATCTGGAAACAGCCACAGCTGTTGGTGATCTGGAGTCCCTCCAACCAGCGGCTGGTCAGGCCTACCCTGGGGCTAAAACCTCCAGCTCACGAGAGCCTGGGCTCAGCTCCCAGAGTGCTGTGCTGGCCGATTCCTGCCATCCTGTCGGGCTGTCCTCAGCGGGAGGTTAGCTTCTCTGTGTCACTTTGTGGGTTCTGCAGCTCCAAAGTTTGTTTAGAGTCCCCTTTTACATGGATTGGGGAAGGTGGAAGCTGGAGCCCCACGGAGGTCCTGCTTCTACTCCACCATCTTTACTCCTGGGAGTGTTATTTTTCTCTCCATATCATTCATGCCTAAGAGAGTCAACATGATGTAGTAAAACTGACCTCAATGTCCAGAAGACCTGGGGTCAATATAGTATATATTACTCTAGGCAAGTCACTTATCCTTTTTCCATTCCTTTAAAGGACTTTCTCATCATATAATAGGAATTTCATTACTGGAGAAACCTCATCAACTTACAAGATCAAATCAGCTTTGGTACTCACATTTCTTTAGCTTCCTGTGCTCTTGGAGAGCAGCCTGTGATAAGTTCCCAAACCTCCATTTAAGGAGGATGCCCAGGTCAGTTATCTCTTTATTTCCCACCTGACTAAACTCCTTTGACTTCTCTGAAGCGGAATATCTTCCCCTTCCCCAATTGTTTTTCAGATTCCTTTTGTGTATCATCTTCCCCAGTAGGTTGTAAGCTCCTCAAGGGCAAAATATTTGTAATCCTGATGCATAGTACAGTTCCTGACACATAGCAGCTGCTTGTTGATTGATTCACTCCCAGAGACCAAAGCAACTTTCTAAATATCAATTTCAGGGGAGGTACAAATCTATTTTAATAGAGAACTCTTCTCACTGAAAGTTTACTGCATGATGATATCACAGACCTTGTTTAAAAAATGCTCAGCACTGGGGAAGCTAGGTGGCACAGTGAATAGAGCACCAGCCCTGGAGTCAGGAGGACCTGAGTTCAAATCCATCCTCAGACACTTGACACACTTACTAGCCATGTGACCTTGGGCAAGTCACTTAACCCCAATTGTCCTGCCTTTTCCCCTCCAAAAAAAAAGTTAAAATTTAAAAATGCTTGTCATTTAGCACAGTGACTAGCACTTTTGGGGAATCAGAGTCAGAACCTCTGATTTCATTAATATTGGTAACTTGCAGTAAGGAAACTCCCTCTACCATGCAGATCAGTGATTTATAGCCTTAAAGGGTTGTTTTGGGGGCAGCCAGGTAGAGCAATGGCTAGAGCACTGACCTTGGAGTCAGGAGGATCTGAGTTCAAATCAGAACTCAGGCACTTATTAGCTGTGTGACCCTGGACAAGTCACTGCCTCCAAAAGACACCCACACACAGTGAGAGAGACAGAGAGTGTGTTTTCTGGGACAATGAGAAGTTAAATGACTTGCCCAGGATGATATAGGCAGTATGTTATGGGACTAGAACCTTGAATGCTAGCCTTCCCTCTTCTGATCCATGTTGTTTCTCACTTGGCACATAGAAAATGTTTATTGAATTGAAGGGGACTGAATTCAAACCACAGGTTTAATACACACATTTTTTTCTAAGTCTCTTGGCAGTCTTCTTTTGGCGTCACTGGGTCATTTTTCATAATATATAATAGTGCTATAGTAGTACTATTATCATTTCTCCCCACCCAGCCTCAGCCCCCACAGCCAGGATTGTTATTGTCAGTAACGCAGTCTTGGTTTGGGAAAAAAAATGAAATCCCTAATGACGATGTTTTACTTCTTTCTGTTTTGCCTCAAAGGGAGTGGTGTGACACAAATATATCATCGAGGAGAGAAAATGTGGTGAAACCACTTGATGGATTTCTGTTTAAGTGAATGTAAAGGCTGAAAAAGGAAGCTACTGCAACCTCAAATGGAGAGCCCTGGGGCTGTCCCTAAGATCTCTTAGGAAATATTCAATAATTACATTTCTATTTAAGGAAAGAATATTGAAGAAAATAGGTGGTTCAAGTACAGTATATGGTGAGAGACAAAGAGGAGGATGGTGAAGAAGCAGGCAAAATGCTAGACTCAGGATGTGCAGTCCATCCATCAAAAAGCATTTATTAAGCACTTGTTATTCAGCAGGCATCTTATGTGGTGCTGGTGCTACAAAGACAAAAATGAAACTGTCTCTGCCTTCAAGGAGCTTACATTCTGTCAGAGGAGACAACCTGTACATATATAAGTATGTGAAATATAGAATGAGGGACTCGATCTGTGATTTCATTAGTGTAAGGAAACAATTCTCAAATTCTCAGACTTTGTGTTCTCAGTATTCCTTTACACCCTACCCAGAGAGGTTTTGTTCTATCAATATTTACCATAATAAAAATTTAAATGGCTTAGGATTATTATGAAAATAATTTTGAACTCAGTTTATGGGGTTCTACAGATCATACTTTGAGAACGCTGGTCTAGGATAGGGAATTACTAGGTGAGGAAACTTCTTCTACTGATTCAGATCAGTACCTTCTTGGCAATTTACAATCTTAAAGAGTTGCCTAGAACACTGAGATTAAGCCAGCCAATCAGTCAATAAGCATTTTTAAGTGCCTACTATATGCCAGGCACTATGCTAAGTGCCAAGGATACAAAGAAAGGGAAAAGACAGTCCCTGTTCTCAAGGACTTCACAGTCTAATGGGGCTCCATGCAAACAACTGTGCACAAAAAAGCTATAGAGTATGGGATAAACTGGAAATAATTGATAAAGGCACTAGCAATTAGATGGCTCAGGAAAGGTTTCTCCTAGAAGGTAAGATTTTTGATTGGACTTGAAGGAAACCAGGGAGTTCAGGATGCAGAGGTGAAGAGGGAGAGAATTCCAGACATGGAGAACAGGCAATGAAAATGCTCCATCTGGAGATGGAGATATTGTGCAATAAATAGTAAGGAGGCCAGTGTCACTGTATTGCAGAATATATAGTGAAGAATAAAGTGTAAGCATGCTATCTTGGGGAGAGGGAAAGAAGTGAGGGAGAGAAAATTTAAAACTCAAAAGCTTATGGAGGGGGCGGCTAGGTGGCACAATGAATAGAGCACCAGTCCTGGAGTCAGGAGGACCTGAGTTCAAATCTGGCCTCAGACACTTAACACAAAAACTAGCCGTGTGACCTGGGCAAGTCACTTAACCCCAATTGCCTTCCAAAAAGCAAAAAAAAAAAAGCTTATGGAAGTGAATGTTGAAAACAAAAATAAATAAATAAAATTTTCAAAAAAGAATAAAGTGTAAGGAGACTAGAAAAATGGGGGGGGAGGGGGCAGGTTGTAAGGGGCCTTGAATTCCAGAGAATTTTATATTTGCTCCTGAAGGTGATAGGGAGTCATTGGAGTTTATTGATTAGGAGAGTGATATGGATAAATCTGCTGTTTGAGAATATCAATTTGACAGCTGAGTGTAGGATGAACTAGAATGGGAAGAGAATTATGGCAGGCAGACTAAGAAGTAGTTTGAAATAGTTTAGGCATGAGGTGGCGAACCTTAGTTCCAAGGTAGGTGCTGAGGGAAGGGATTATTTTCTATTTTATTAATAAGAAATTATTGGTACTGAGATCCAGGGTTTTTCTGTTTTTACTTCTTCATTAGGGACCAATCCTTTCAGGTCAGTAAATCTCTGAAGGACAGGGCTGATGATGAGATTGGCCTAACCCTCTGGGAACATTCTCCTCAATCTTGGGTGGGAACTCACCCAACTAGTAGAGCTGTGGGGCCCACTTGAGCCCCTCATCACCCAAAGAAGGCCAAAAACCTGGCCTGGCCAGTTGAAGAGGATGATTTGAACCCTTCTGGACTGGCATAACACTCTCTGAGTGAACCCAAATCCTTTTGTTGTATGAAGTACCACAAGACCAGATGGAATGGGAATGAGAATTTGAAGACCTTCCCTGCTTTGAAAGTAAACTCTGCCCCCTAATAGGCTGAATGTAATCACATTGAGCCTGTGGTAGGAAGAGTTTGCTGAAGGGAAGCAGAGCCCACAGGAAGCTGGGAGTCAGAGCTAGAAAGACAGTGGGAGAGAGGAGTTCAGACAAGGAGAGAGGTTTGTGAGTAAACATTGATGTTGTGTTGGTTTGTGGGAAGGCTGAAGGCTGGCATGGTTCTCTGCTACATTGTGGTGCATTAACTTTTATGTTGCTTTATTGGATTCAGTTTCCTGGTGTTGGGATTTGGTTTTCTGGTATCTAAATAAATGCTTTGCTTCTGTCCTCTATATGGAGACTTGGTTATATTTTATGATCGAGCTCATGTGATATTTATCGTCACGGTCTTTATTGTGATCTTGGGTGCTGCAAATATTGCACTGGCACTACATTTGGTTCACAAACAGGATCGTAAAATATCAGACCTCCAGTTGGAGGCAGAAGGGATTTAGGAGAAGAAATGGCTATCCCAGGAGGGGAGGATTTGCCTTATGCCTCCCTAGCAAGGGAGTGGTCTAAAAGTACAGGCCTCTGTGAAAACTGGGTTCAGAGGCTACAGCAGGGAGAACCTAGATATTTAGAAACATGTTTGCAAAGAATACCAATAAAACCTGGGAGAGAGCTGGAGGCAGTATCTAGAAGGGACTAGGTTTTACTCGAAGCTTACCGTATTATGTGTAAAAGCAGAGACAAGTTGTTATGAGAGTTGACTAAGTGCCAGCATAAGAACAAGCTGAGTCTCGGGTGGTAGAAGAGAGAACTGAAGAGTCTCAGTTGATAGAAGAGAGGGCTGCTGTGAATTTGACTCAGAAAAAGAAGAAAAAAAGTAACAGGAGGAAAATTCATACAGCTATGGTAGAGAATGAGCCTAGTTGCTACGACGCCTCCCAGGAAAGTCCATGTGCTGTACAAAGTGGTCATACAATGTTACAGAGTGATACATTGTTTCATGGTGAAGCTTTTACAAGGGCAGAAGCTCGCCCCATACTGAGAAGAAAACAGGAGACTCAGGGAGGGCAAGCAGTGCTCAAGGAGATAATTGAGGATTTCACTCAACAGGAGATTACTGATATTTTGAGCAAATTCACCCAAAGAATGGGAGAATCCTTAGTGTCTTGGATGGTAGGAATCAGTGACAAAGGAACTGGAGGGGTAGTGATAGATAGTGTGGCCTGCTTGAAATTTTTAAGTATTTGCCAGAATCCTTTTGTCCAGAAAGCTTTTAGAGATTTTCATTTGGCAGGAGGTAACAATACAACCAATCTTTTAGCTTTAACTGCTGATGAAAGCAATAGAATGTATCCCACTGATTCTATATGGCCTAACGGAGACAGACCCTAGTAATCACTTAGAGACAGTGAGAAAGTTGAAAGAATAATGAAAACTGCTATCATGGTTGGAGGTGCAGATATGTATCATGATATCCCCTTAGCGGTTCCTCATAGAAATATGGTGAAAACAGCTCCTTCTGCTTATAAGCACCTACTTCTGACTCTACTAATCGGTGAAATAAGGCACCCTCTTTCAAAGGTGCTGGAGAATGGGAAAAAGATAAATTTCCTCATGAGAGAAAAGTAAACGGCCAACAGATTCAAAGTCAGAATAGATTGCCAAGAAAAGAATTGTTTACTGCTCTATTGAGAGCAGGGGCAGATTTGAGAAAAATTGATGGTATTTCAACTAATGAACTATATAAAATGTATCATGAAAATGGGCCTGATATTAGACAGAATAGAGAATTGAAAACTGCCCCAACAGATCTTCTTGAACCATTGTATCTAAGTTTGTCACACCTTCAGAGAGACTCAGATTGAAGAAAGTGCTGGGATATGTGGAAGTGATCAATGTACTGAACTTGTAGCAGTGTATCAAGTCATTAGAATAGAGTGAGGAGAACAGTGTCATATATTCCACTGTGAATGCAGCTATGATAGTGAGTTCATGGACTCCAGAAGCATGGCTGACCCTATATTTGTCTCTTTTGGGCTATTTGACTTTTGAACTTGTTTGTGAGATTTGTTTCCTGCAGGCTTGGTACCCTCTACCTGCAGATGCCTGATAGCTTAAGTTGGATGTCACCCCTTGTTCTTGACCATGATGTGCCACCTCCTGGACCTAGTGTTGACCCAGCTCCAGATGCCAGCTAAAAAACTGACCTCTCAAATGGGATCTTTTTTTTTTTTTAAAGCAATTGGGGTTAAGTAACTTGCTCAAGGTTACATGGCCAGTTATTTCTGGGTGTGGTGGTAAGTATCTGAGCCCAGATTCGATCCTAGGTTATCCTGACTCTGGGGCCTCTAGGGCCAGTGCTCTTACTCACTGTGCCACCTGGCTGCCCCTAAGCAATTGGGGTTAAGTAACTTGCTCAGGGTTACATGGCCAGGTGTTTCTGGGTGGGTGCTAAGTGTCTGAGCCTGGATTCAATTCCAGGTCATCCCTACTCTGGGGCCTCTGGGGCTGGTGCTCTTACTCGCTGTGCTACCTGGCCACCCCTCAAATGGGATCTCTTTGGGCAGGGACAGATCTACATCCAATTTCAGCTTGAAGTAGCTTTGGAGAAGAGACTTTTATCCCTTAACCCAAGATTTTGAGCCCCATTCGTTGGGGGGGGGGGGAATGTTGTGCCTGGTTTTCCCCACAACCCCCCTCTCCCAAGGAAGTGAGCAGACTGCCAGGTCAGCTCCGCCCTCCCCCACTGGGTGGAGACACACTTTCCCTCAGTCAGCTCACCTGCATAGAAGTGGGCAGGTTTCTGGGTCAGGCAAGGGAGTTTCAAGGTGTGTACTGACCAATCACTGCTTACATAAGCCCTCCTTTATAAGCTGAGGTTCTGCCCCAGATAGGGCTGTTGCTGGCTGCTACTGCTATTGCTGTACCTGGGATATGGGGTGGGGCTGGCTCAGCCCGCCATGTGGCCTGATCAGCCAACATGGCATTTTTCTAAAATTCTAAAATTATTACTTGGGTCTTGCTCGCATTAATTAAGGTACAGTACTACATTTGGAGGCTCCAGCGAGATTTGACAGCATTCTTTGTTGCTGTCCAAGGTCCAAGATCCTCAATCGGCCTCAGGGGATGGAGGCCCCTCAGCTTTGATTTCCTTGAGCAGCAGGCATCTGAAATTTTCTCAGAGCTCAGAACTCAAGGCTGAGAAAATCCAGACCATCCCCTGACATCGATCATATCACATTGTGGCTCTCTGGACCCAAAACTCTGTGTCAGCCTCTGGAGGTGAGTGATTATCTGTCTGCTGTGTTTGTGTGCGTGCCTGTTTGTCTATAACTAACAACTTCTGTGGTCAAAAATTGGCAAGGGAAACTGTTGGACTTCCAACTCTCTCCTTATCTCCCCTTTGGAGAAAGACAGATAAGAAAAGGAGAGGGATGGGGAGGAAGCAGCCCTGGCCACTTCATGGGGAGCCAGCAAGATTTTGCCGAATAGGAAGAGCTCTCGGCATCGGGGATAGGCATCTGCTCACCCAGATTCATAGGGCGGCTAGCTCCTGATGAAGTTCCAGGGCCACAAGTCTCAAGGAGGGAAAGATTGCACCTGCCTCCCAACTTCAACTGTCTCCTAATTTGACCTTTTGTGCATTCAAACCTCCAGTTTGGGGGTGAGTAAAATTCTGTCCTGTTTCCTGGAGGGGGGAGGGCTAGACATAGTCATTTGTGCAGGGGGCATCTCCTCCCCGGTCAAAGCTGGAGATGTCGGGCCTCTTGCTCATAAGTGGTCTGGTTAATGTTTGTTTGTCTGTCCTTTATGTGTCCTATGTTTGCTTGAGTTCATTTTCTTCCTGTTCAGAATCTGCGGGAGGTAAACAAGCGGTTAGGGACTATTATTTGTCTGTCTTTTTTATGTGTCCTATCCATTTTGTATTTATAAAGTTTTGTCCCATCTATTCTGGTACTGTTGAAATTTGTTTGTCTTTCTATGTATCCTATCTATTCCTAATTGGCCATACTGGGTCTGACTGGGGCAGCCACATGGCTCCTCTGCATGGCTGCTGGGCGGCCTTATGGCTTGTCCACATGGCAGGGGCTGGCCAGCCTGGCTCCCAGGTCAAGCCTAGGGTGGGACTGGCTGACCCCCACCCTGAGCTGCTGCTGGCTCAGGCAAGAGAAGGTGAAGGCCCCCTCCCCGCCCCTAGACCTTAGCCACTTCTTGTGGGGGGGGGGAGGGTGGAGGAGGAAGGAGCTGGTAGGAAAGAGTTCTCCACCCACTGAAGTGGAAAGGGGGATGGGGTTGGGACCTGCATAGCCCCTCCCTCAGGAGGAAATTGGACTGTTGGGAAATTTCTCTCCTGAGACTTCAGAGGCGGGGCCTTCCCCGGGACAGAAACTCTCCAGAGTCCTCCAAAAACTCAAAGGGAGGGGGGAGGGACAATACTTTTTACTGTGCTGGTCCTTCTCCTTCTTGTGAGCATTAGGAAGGTGGGGAGATGGGCCCCTCTTTGGGAATCCCTCCCCTCCTATCAAAGAAGAAGGCAGGCTAGATCTCCTGCCTAACCAATTAAAGCCAATTAAGTGTGGAGTTTTAAAACTGGCAGATTCAAAGACCACTTCAAAAGGTCCACCCAAATTCTCCCTGTTGTTGTAATAATTTGAAATTTTTAATTTGGGAAATTTACAGTTTCTTTCTAGTCCTGGTCAGCCTGAAATTATAATGAAAGTTAGAAAAACAAACAAAATATCTTCGAAAATTCTGAGAATGAATAAGAAGTTGGAAATAGGATATTGGGATTGCTTAAAAAAAACAGAAGTTTTTTTTAGGATATTGGGATTGCTTAAAAGAAGTTCTTTTGTTATCTCAGCTTGACTTGTTCCTTGAATTTGTAAAAGGAAAATTAATAGCGTTTGTGAAACACTTGTGATCAAAATTGTATAGTGATTGTAAAATGCAATGACTGGCATATGTTGGTATCTCTCTAACTTTGAATCCATGCCAGAACTGATAAAGTCAATTATTGTATATGTCATTCGATATTCATTGTTATTTTGTTGCTATCTTTCTGAGACAGTATTGTGTTTCTAAAAGTCTATTTAGCTAAGTGAACTTAAGAAACATTTTTGAAGTAGGAAAAGTATTACAGCTATTTTTTTTAAATCTGAATTTCGTACTGCATGTGTATTGGGTTTAAGTTTTTCTTTGTTTTATAGAATCAAGTATTTACACTAGCATGCTTGGAAAAACTACTTATTGGTAATTATGTGAAGAAAAGACCCTGTGAATCCTCTTCTAAGTTTTGTAAAACCTAGAATTGGAAATGAGGGCTTAGGTGTCCCAGGAAACAATTTGTGGGCAGGGTCCTGAACCCCCCCCAAAAAAAAGAGGGGTGAGGGGGGTTAGGGCTTGTCCCTGGACCTGGCTTCAGTCACGTTTTAGCCACTGGCTACAGACCTAGACCCATATGAAACAGAGACAGATCTACCCAAATGATTTTGGGTCCCAGCTTTTTAAGGAGGGAAATGATCGTGTGCTTGGAATGATGGGGTACTTGGGTACCTAATATGTAGGTTGATCAGAGATACTTTAGTTGAGAGAAAAGAAAGATACCATTTTTATTACCAAGTTAATTCAAACTGTCTTTAAAGTCTACTTAGGAAAAGCTGAACAAAGCAGATGAGGTTAGGAGACAAATGGGGTTCATCCAGCCCCTCCTGTTTCCATATAGTTGACATCAGTTTTAGAAGTATGTTGAGAGAGCATGAGGAAGTTTTGGGAAGGCAGAAAGATTTGTAACTTGAGTTTGTAATTAATAGCTCAATAAAATTTAGATGGCCCTATCTGAAGGACACTAGTCCATATTTATTTGCTATTTAATAATTTGAGGGACTGTAAATTTTACCATTTTTCTAAGCCTTGATTATAGGAGTCGTCATAAAAGCTGATAATGGGGTGGCAGAGGCTGCAGGCTGAGTACTGTTCAAGGTGGATGTCTGTGCTTGGAAAAGTTTGGGGGCAACCTCAAACACTGCCCAGCTGGGATCTCTCTGACTTTATTTCCCAACTGTGCCTTTTCTTTCTGAAAAGGAAACCTCCCACTTATTTATGCCTAAGCCTTGCTTTCAGCACCTGGTGACTATCTGAATGACTAGCAGAAATGACTCATGCCTGGAATCAAACAAGGCTAAGGAAGTTTTCCTTCTGGCAAGGTTTATGACATTTTCACTCTTTTTATTCTATAGCAAATTCACTGAAAAGTAATATTCAGGGGCAAATAAATGAATAAATATAGAGATAAAATCCTTCAAAGAAGGAGATGATTAGTAATAAGGCAAAAAGTAATGAAATAGATGCTTGATTGACCAGGATAGTGAAGTTTGAGGACAGCAACAGGATCAGGCTAGATGACACCTAGGATTAAATACAGATGTATGAAATTGGCTTTAAAAATTTCCTATTATGTGAATTTACGATTTGAGCATGTTTGGGTACAAATTTTGGATTTTAGCACAAGGACTGTATAAGATAGTGGTAAGGGTGAAGCTAATGTTAATTTGTTGATGCATCTGTCTGATAATTTTACAAAAGGCAGATGAAGTAAATTTTTAAAAAGATTTTTCATATTTTAAAGGACTCCTATACCAGTACAGGATTTAGGAAAGGTAGAAATAACAAAGAATAAATAAACTATAAATTCTCTGTAGTTTCAAAATATGGCACTAATCTTAAGTATTAAGTATTAATTTATATTAAGTCAAAATTATCTGGTCATCTCTAGATCTGAACTGGAGAAGCCAAACTCCTTTTTAGATTCTGTAACTACATGAGGCATCTAGGATTTAAAAGTGTTGCTTAAATGAAATAAGTCACTTGGATGCAAGGAATTGTATGTTAATAATGATTATTGTATAGTTTGTATGTAAGTTTTCTTGGTTATCTTGGTGACAAGTACCTGACTTAATGTAATTATGTCATTTTGTAAAATTGTGAGAAAAACCTCATTGTATTAACTGAGCCTAGCCCTGTGTGGCTAAGAAAACTGAACTATTTGTTTGAACCTAGTCTTGCATGGCTAGAAAACTGGACTTTTATATGTAAAATCATGTTTCTGGGAGCTCTTGTATTGTACATTTGAACTCTAGTCATCTAAGGATCACCCCCTGAGCCTTGGAATCTGAAAAAGATGACATCAGATGCAGACAGCTTTCCCAAGTATCCAGACCTGACCTCTATTGGGACAGCTTCTTTCCTGGAGAAATTCAACTAGAGGACCAATGAAAAAATGTGGCCCCCTCCTCTTCCTTGTGACTATGGCCTTGATTATAGAAAATCCCTATTAACTGTTAAATTGCAAATTGTTATGGATCCCCACTACCAGACCTTGGGAACAAAGCTGACTGTCCTGTATGATTCGGCCAGAGTGTCAAGGGTTTGACACATACACAAAAGAACTGGGAAATGTTGTGCCTGGTTTTCCCCACAACTTCCCTCCCCCAAGGAAGTGAGCAGATTGCCAGGTCAGCTCTGCCCTCCCCCACTGGGTCTCTGCCCTTTCCCTCAGTCAGCTCACCTTCATAGAAATGGGCAGGTTTCTGGGTCAGGCGAGGGAATATCAAGGTGTATACTGACCAATCACTACTTACGTAAGGCCCCCTTTATAAACTGAGGTTCTGCCCCAGATCAGGGCTGTTGCTGCTACTGCTACCGTGTTTCCCAGATAATAAGACACTGTCTTATTAATTTTTTTGGACAGGAAAACATCAGAGGGCTTATTTTCAGGGGAGGGCTTATTTTAATGAACATTGACAGCAATTTTAATAAACAGGTAAATGTGAACAAAAAAATGTACCTTTATTCAATAAGCAAATCACTGGGGAAGAACAGGATGACGTACTCACTGCTGCAGCTCTGATTGGATGCAGCTCGAGAGCTCGGCGTGCGTTTGGTGGGGGGGGGGACAGTGCATACAGAGGGTACCTTAATGTAGCATGTAGCGCAGGGGATCACCTTCACTACAGTAGCAATCTCAATAGGGCTTATTTTCGGGGGAGGGCTTATTTTTCAGGATAGGTCTTATTATCCGGGAAACACGGTAGTACCTGGGATATGGGGTGGGGCCTCCTCAGCCCACCATGTGGCCTGATCAGCCAACATGGCCTTTTAATAAAGGGTCCATTCTAAATTATTACTTGGGTCTTGCTCACATTAATCAAGGTACAGTACTATAGAAGGATGGAGTGCTTGTGCCCAAACCCCCACCCTAAGCTATTATTTTATGTGCTTATTTTCTATTATCCCTGTTTTATTGTCAGAAAGTTCTGTTGACACCAATTACCCCCACCAGTTATCCCTAAACCCTCATTAATCTATGTAATGAAATGCATTGTTAATGTACTTTTGCTATGCAAGGGACATGAAAGATCTTTGGTTGAATGTAATGGGAATGGGAATTTGAAGACCTTCCCTGTCCCTTAATAGGCCTAATGTGAATTTGAAGACTTTACCTGCTTTGAAAGTAAACTCTACCCCTTTATAGGCTAAATGTAATCACATGGAGCCTGTGGTGGGAAGAGTTTGCTGAAGGGAAGCAGAGCAACAGGAAGCTGGGAGTCACAGCTAGAGAGACAGTGGAAGAGAGAGGAGCTCAGGCAAGGAGAGAGAATGTGTGAGTAAACATTGATCTTGTATTGGTTTGTGGGAAGGCTAAAGGCTGCCATGGTTCTCTGCTACATTGTGGTGCATTAACTTTTATGTTGCTTTGATGGATTCAGTTTCCTGGTGTTGGGATTTGGTTTTCTGGTATCTAAATAAATGCTTTGCTTCTGTCCTCTATATGGAGACTTTGTTATATTTTGTGATCGAGCTCATGTGATATTCATAGTCACAGTCTTTATTGTGATCTTGGGTGCTGTAAATATTGCACTGGCACTACACCAGATTAAGCTCACACAAACATCCTGAGTCAGGGGCTATTCTTTGCTTCACTGCTTTATAATCTGTGCAGCTGAACCCCAAAGAGAGCTCAGTAATGACTGCAGTTCCCATGCATTCCTATGCAGCCTTGCTCACTTTGAGAGAAATAAATACACGTTCAAGCTAATTCTGTTTGTCTTTCTTAGATGAACTCTGGAGGTTCACAGAGCCTACTTCTGACTAAAGCGTAAATAGAATTTTATCTAGGTGAACTCTAGCCCTAAAAGCATTAGGCTTCTGCCCTTGGAAAAACCCCAGCCCCACCTTGTTCAATTTGAGTGGTCTGGGTGGAGATTGGAGTCTTTTGTCCAGATAACAGGAGGCAGCTAAGTCTATGATCAAACCACTTTTTCAGCATAAAGAGCTGAATGAAGACTTTCAGCCCATCTCCTCCTTTGTTTACCAGTAAAGGTTGACCTCTGCCTGTCCTGTGAAACTATTTTTCCGAAGGCATTTAAACATTCGATAATTTCCATGGTCTTTGTCTTTGGTTACTAAGAAAGAACATGGAACCATCGATTTATTTGCTAGCCTAATTAATAAATTGATAATTAATTATACAGAAATTCTGTCTCAGTGGCAATATCAGGAGAGGAGAGCGTATGAAAGAAGTTACAAAGGTAAAATTGACAGGTGTTGAGATCAGAAATGAGAAGAAAGGGGGCTAGAGAGAGTGTGAGTAGTCAATAATATCATCTAGGTTGTGACTAGGAGTGTGGCAGTGTCCTGACTGATGAGGTATGGGCTCAGAGAGGCCCCTTGAGCTCTCCTTGAGTCCTTGAGGTACAGGCTCTGGGAACTTCCCTTGGACTCTTGATTAAATCATCCCATTTGATGAGGCATTTGCATGAGACAATAAGCCTTACTTTGTGGCTGGGCCCAGACCTCTAGCCTAGTTACTAACTGCTAACTACTTGCCTAGTTACTAGCCTAGCCCTCCATTGTTCATCTACTTCCCACCCTTGAGCCTATCAAAATATCAATCCAACCCTTGAACTGGCCTAGCCCACCATTGTCTAGCCTCCATCACTTCCCACCCTTACTCACTCATTGACCTCATCTGACTTCTCCTGAAGACCCTCCCCAAACTCCTCCCCTAGACCACCCCTAGATTCCTCCCACCACCGTCTTCATCCCAGACCCCATCCTGTCTTCATGTTTAGGAGAGCGCCATGGAATAGAGCACCATAGAATGACCTAGCACAGACTTACTCTGTGTCTAATGCAAGTGAACTTTTAATAAACTTTACTTTTCTTTGGCTGAGAGAACACTTGAGTCGAATTCATTCAGCAGGACCCAGCATGTTGATATTTTGGGGTCTCCAGAGCAACCCTCACCCTCTTAGTGGGTAACCTCTTCACTGACAGTAATGAGAAGTTCAGAAGTGGGGAGGGTTTGGATGAAAAGAACATGAATTCAGTTTTGGACATGTTGAGTTTAAAATGTCTATGGGATATCCATTTGAGATGTCTAAGAGGCAGTTGGAAATATTAAGTCTAGGGGTTAGGAGAGAGGTTAGGGCTGGATAAGAATGCTGAGAACCATCAGCATAGAAATGTTAATTCAAACCATGGGAGATTAAGTGATTTGCCCAGGATCAAATAGCCAGATTACGTCAGAGGTAAGACATGAACTATAATCTTGTTGGCTTTGAGGCCACTTCTCAATAAACCATACCACACTGGCTCTCATATAAATTACACACAAAATAAATACAAGGCAGTTTAGAGGAGACAGGGCACTAGTTACTGGGATTTGTGGAGTATCAGAAAAGGTTGATCATGATGTAACATAGTTTATAAGGAAACTGAGTTCTAAGAGGCAGAGGTAACAAGAGGGTGTAGAAAAGAAAACCAGGACAAAAGCATGGAGATGAGAGGCAAGGGTCAAGCGTGAAGAACAGCAAGGCCAGTCCACTTGAACCAAAGGATGCAGGAAGGGGAGAGACATATAACAAGTTTAGAAAGGTAGATTGGAGGTAGGTTTTGAAAGGCTTTAACCACTAAACAAAGGGGATTTTATTTTATCAAAAAGGTAAAGGGGAATCTGTCTGCAAAAGGACAAGCTGCCAGCCAAGGTCATTGAGGGAAGAAGCAAATAGAGAAAGAAAAATGCCATTATGTCTTAACTACAGTGATCCCTTCCACATAACAGGGATTAGGGGTAAGGCACCCCCTTGATCTGGAAAATCCAATCTGGAATATCCATGTAAAAAATTTGGCCCTCCCTTTGTACCAGAGAAGTCTAAATCTTTTCTTTTTCTTTTATGCTTTTGTTATAGTACTTTATTGCAAAATTTAGGTTAAGTATATGGTCATATTTTTACTTTAAAAAAGAAATCATGTGTATGTATGGTATTAAAAGATAAAATATGTTGATATCCAATACTATACATATATTTATGCATTTCTGAGCTTCTAAATTTTTTCTGTGTCATCTGCTGGCCTTCTGTGATAGTAATGGCAATTAAAGATTCCCCTGTATTGGCTTGGTTTTCAAATTGATTGTGTTAAAACCCAGAGCTTGTTAATCCCACCTGTGGGATGGACTTTTTGATGTGAAAAGAAAGTCCTGAACTGGGAGGAGCTGGTGACGTAGATTTGGAGAGACAAGAGAGAGGCGGAAGATCTTTTTGGAAGCAGCACCTTGTGGAGAGAGAGAGACTAAGAGAATTGCTGGTGGCCGCTTTGAATTGCCCTGGACTTTTGAGACCTGCCCCCTGAGCTGCCAAGGACTGAGGAGACATGGCTGTTTTGCTGGTACTTTGTCTGTCTGTTTTGATGTTCTTTTGCCAGATTTGTCCACTGGTGAAAGACAGTCCTGTTGTTGAAGAAGTCCTGGAACCTGGCTTTTGGTTAAGAAGCCCTGAGACTGTCCTGCAGACAGA
>NW_027185616.1:5346839-5381238 GCF_028583685.1 Petaurus breviceps papuanus | reverse complement strand
TTGTATGTTTACAGAAATCCTGGGAGAGGGCTTTGCTAATGTGTTCAAGGGTTCTAGGACTGTTCTACAGACAGAGGATAAATTCATGAAGGGATTGGCAATGTGTCTTATGGCCTTGCTAAGCCTTGTCTCCCCAGGAACTAAGATTGCTGAGAACTTGCCTCGTGTCAAGATGAAGAAAAGACCTCCATTTGGGTATTAAGTGCTGTGTTTAAACTTGATGTAACTCTGGGGTAGATTCAATTGTGATCCAGGGGTGGGGAACTTTTGACCTTATTGTGCTCTGTGATTGACAAATGAAGGTACTTTACTTATGTTTGGAAACTAATCTCCATTTGAGAAGAGGGGCTTTGTGGTGGACTTAATTAAGGTATAGCCTGGGGGTGGAGAAGTATTTAGAACAGAGACTTTGTAATTGATTGAAGGATTGGAAGGTCCTGGGGTGGGGTAGTCCTTGGAGATTATTTAATCACATTTAGTAAATGCTGTATTTTGAATGATGTCATGTTTTGATCTTCTCTGTTCTTGGTTGGTCACTGAATAAAATGGAGAGCACCTATGCTGGTATTCTGAACCTTGGGAAGTTGCCTTTCCTTGGCATTATATTACACCTTCACATGTTGTCTATGGCTTCCACAGAACTCGCCCCCAAATCCCCATTTAATTTCTTATGCTGACCTGCAATATATTAAAACCTTGATGGGGAAAGTCATGATGTGGAAGGGAGAACTATAAGCAGTAATCAATTTGACTAGACTCATCAAAGTAAGTTTGGAAAATTCTTCCAGGTAGGCAAGTAGTATTTTCCAGGGAAGATTCAAACCACTGTTGCTCCCCCCTATTCTTGCACCAGAGATAATACAGACTGTCCACATCACTGATCCAGATCCCAATCATTGCACGTATGTGTGTGTCTGTATGTACATGCATCCCTATGTAGCCCTTCTGAGGCACCTCCTATGCACACTTGTAGGCTGGGTTCCTCAGGGTATCACTACCTCAGGTTCAAGGCACTCTTTGGGTCTACATTCCTAAAACTACATGTCCCCACAAGTACATTTAGTCAGCCAGAGGACACAATAAGTTCAAAACAAAGGCATTTGCAGAGATGGCATTGTAAGAATAATAATTATGAAACATTCGTCTGAAAAAAATGAGAATGTCTTTTCCTACCAATACACATAGAGTGAGTGGAAAGAGGAGGCACTCATATTGAGGGACATTCACAGAGAACACATATGGCCCAAGCAACTTACATCTCCAGCTTTACAGAACCCCAGTGTTGTTTCCCTTCTCATATTGTCCTCAGACTCCTTCCCCTGGGGTACAGCATCTCTGCTGGGCAGGTCATTTAGCTGGGCTCTGGAAGACTGATCCTTTATGAACTCAATGTCTCCTACAGGGTGAGTAGCTCTGCTACAAGATACCATGCCTAATTGGGGTAGAAAGGAGAGAGAAATCTCCTTTCCCCTCCCCCAGAGGTATGGAACAATTCCTTCTTGAGGGCTGTCTCTCTTTCAGATTCATAAAGGTAACATTCTTCAGAGTTGCCTCCTGCTTTGGCTAACCATGATAGAGTGATTTTTGAAGGATCATCAGGGGCAAGGCTAAGTCTTTGGCAAACTACCCTCTAATTCAATTAAGAGTTCCATTAAGTTTGATGAGAAAACTTTTCCACACTTGTAAAAGAATACCACTTCATTTAAGACTTTAACACCTCTATTACTTCACCTTTATATTTTGTCATTTTATCAGTTGGGCTAGGAAGAATTCAAATGATTAAGGACCTCCTAACCAAATCCCCTCCCCCACTAAATATTTATATATAAATAGATATGTAAATATATCTTTGTCCAAACACATAATTTGAATGAACAAATGAATAAAAATTGCATTTCATTAAGCGTTTACAATTTAGCAATCATTGTACAAAGTACTAGAAAAACAGATATGAAAGCAAAGACTTCCACTTTCAGATTTAATAAAGGAAAACAACACTTGTGATTATGATGGTCTCAGGAACAAATCAGAATTGATTGGATCATGGTTTCAGAGTTGGAAAGAAGGACAGGGAACCAAGTGCAGCTTCCAGGAAGCAGTCAAGCTGGAGGGTAGAGGAGAGTTTGGCTGAAGACCTGATGAGGCAAGGGGCAGCTAGGTGGTGCAGTGAATAGAGCACTGGCCCTGGAGTCAGGAGGACCTGAGTTCAAATCTGGCCTCAGACACTTGATACACTTACTAGATGTGTGACCTTGGGCAAGTCATTTAATTCCAATTGCTTTGCCTTCCCCCCTCCAAAAAAAATTTTAAATTAAAAAGACCTGATGAAGCAGCCACCACTTAGGACAGTTGAGTCTCAGGGCATAAACTCTGTATTAAAATGTCCAGGGCATGTTTTCTGGTTCAGAAGAAAGAAGAAGACATAGAGCAGCTGTTGGTGCTGTTGGGAGAGGGAGCTTTAGGTGAGGGAATTAATTTCCTCAACCAATGCAGACTAGCAACTACTGTGTGCCTTGGAGTCCTTGAGAGATAGAAAGACGCACTGAGAAGCTAAGGAACTCACCCAGGGTGACACAAGCAGTATGCATTAGAGGTGTCACTTGAATCAATTTCTTCCTGATTTTTTTATGATCCAGACACATCTGATGTCAAACTCCACACTATAGCAGATAACATTATAGCAAGTTTCGGGGCACCAAAACCATGCCAACATCACCACTTTGGGCTCAGTTATCAAAATACCTCTACTGAAAACTGTTTTTGATAAGTTGGCCCTCTGCCAGGCTGCCTCTCATACATGAATACATATATGTTTTGCTGTTGTTGTTGTTCAGTCATGACCAACTCTTTGTGATCCCATTTGGGTTTTTCTTGGCAAAGATACTGGAATGATTTGCCATTCCCTTCCCCAGCTCATTTTATAGATTAGAAAACTGAAGCAAACAGGGTTAAGTGACTTGCCCAGGGTCATACAACTAGTAAGTGTCTGAAGCCAGATTTCAACTCAGGAAGATGAATCTTCCTGACTCCAGACCCAGCACTTTATCCACTGTGCCCCCATCTGACCCTGGCTTCATTTGTGTTCCAGCCAAAATCCCACCTTTCACAAAAAGCTTGTTCCCTATCCCTTTTAATTCTGCATACATTATTTTTTTGGAGGGGGAAAGGCAGGGCAATTGGGGTTAAGCGACATGCCCAAGGTCACACAACTAGTAAGTGTTAAATGTTTGAGGCCAGATTTGAACTCACGTCCTCCTGACTCCCGGGCTGGTGCTTTATTCACTATGACACCTAGCTGCCCCAATCCCTTTTGATTCTGGTGCCTTCTCTCTGTGCATAACTTGTTTTCTTACATAGTTGCTTGCATGTTGTATCCCCCATTAAATTGTGAGCTCCTTGAGGTAAGGATTTGTCTTTTGTCTTTGTATCTCCAGTGCTTAGCACAGTGCCTGGCACATAGAAGTCATTTAATAAATTCTCATTGGCAAACTGATGGATAAATGTAAAATCTTGTACTTGAGTTCAAAAGCTTCCTCATCATCAGATGATAATGCCTGCATGACTGTTATCAGTGTTCCAAGCGTAAGCTGATGTCCTTTCCAAGAGGAAAAAGTAAAAGGACTTGAAGACACCTGGCCATACTCCAAGTTGTTAGAGAGAATGAAGTGTTAGAAAAAAAAATAAAAGCAAGACTTTAGTGGGAATACAAGTGATTTGAGGTGAAGAAGAAGGGACTCAACCCTGGTCAAGATGTTAAAGGGAGGGGAAATGTTACACAAAGGAGAGAGGGGAGACAAAGGACAGCCGAAAGAAAGTCAAGCTATAAAATGCTCTAGAATCATTGCTAATGAAGTCCCCATAGAAACCAAAATATTTATAGCAGCACTTTTGCGGTAGCAAAGAATTGAAAACAAAGTAGATACTCATCAATTGAGGAATGACTGAACAAATTGTGGCACATAAATTTAATGGAATATTACTGTGATGATGAATGTGATGAATGCAGCAAAGCATTGGAAAGATCTACATGAATTCATGCAGAATGAAATAATCATACACAAGGAAAAACTATAATAATGATTACAACAATGTGAATTGAAAGAACCACACACACACAATGAAAAGAAAAAGCATAGTCCCAAAAAAAGATAAGAGAGGATGCTCCCAACTTCTTTGCAGAGGCAGGAGGGACTTTTTTTGTTGTTGTTGCCTTTTGGAGGGCAGCTGGGGTTAAGTAACTTGCCCAAGGTTACACAGCTAGTTTTTTTGTGTGTGGGTGTTAAGTGTCTGAGGCTGGAACCAAACTCCGGTCCTTCTGACTCCTGGGCCAGCACTTTCCTCACTGTACCACCTAGCCTCCCCCTCACTTTTTTCAATATATTAATCAATTTTTCTGTATTTTTTCTTCTTCCTCTTTTTTGCATTTTTCCTCTTAAAAATACTTTTTATTATTTGAGATGACTCCCTGGGAAAAACAGAGAAAAGATACTAGGAAAAACTCTGATGATATAAAAAAGCAAATAATATCAATGAAAAGGTTTTTTTAAATGTTCCAGATAATTAATAATAAGAGAAATGCAGACTAAAATTATTCTGAGGTTCTACAATTGTTGGAAGGGTTACAGGAGGAGAGGTACGCTAATACACTATATTCATTAAGCTGTGAAGTCATCCAACAATTCAGGAAAGCAATTTATAGCTATACCCAAAAAGTCACTCAACAATGCATACCCCATAACCATGCAATACCACTTCTGTTCTTATACTCCCAAAGAGATAAAGAAAAGAGAGAAAGGACCTCTATGTGTGTACATACATACATGCATACACATATGTATGTTTTTTTAACAACACAG
Source organism: Petaurus breviceps papuanus (assembly GCF_028583685.1). NCBI lineage: Eukaryota > Metazoa > Chordata > Mammalia > Diprotodontia > Petauridae > Petaurus > Petaurus breviceps. The sequence continues at coordinate 5,376,382 of NW_027185616.1, read as the reverse complement.
ACTTCTTGGTCATGTGATAAACAAAATGTAGAGGACCAAACATTTTCTTCAATCCTCCTGAGCTCACAGGTTTCCCCAAAATAAGAACTATGTGCAAGAGCACATAGCAATTTCAGCAATCTTCACCATCCAAGATACTAAGAACTCTAACAAAGTAAAAACCTGGTGAACTCAATGAACAGAGAAGGCTAATTTCTAATGTGCTAACCCAGTGCCCCCTTCCCCACTGACTACCATACCCTGCCAGGAGATTTTAATGTCCCTCTTTCTGTTATGGACACATCTAATACAAAGATGAACAAAAGGTAAAATAGAGAATTGAACAATTTGTTAGAAAAACTAGAACTAAAAGACTTATGCTATCTTCTAAATAGTTAAAGAATATACATATTTATTAGCATCACATGGAATTTTTACAAAAATTGACAGTGTATTATGGTAGAAAGATGTTAAAAACAAATATAGGGAGACAGTAACATTCATTAAATATATTTAGAGGCAATAACTCAATAAAAATAGTAAGTAATTTAGGGACCACAAACAAAAAAATGTGGACCCAAATGGAAACTTAACAATGAATTCTAAATAATGAGTGGGTCAAAGAACAAATCACAAAAACAATTACAGTTGGGTCCAGATTAGTACAAATAATGAATTCCACAAAGTGGTCACATTATTCAAATTCCCAATGCATATTTCCATTGGACTGAAACCAATTACCATTTTCCCATAATTATATCTTTGAATATTGAAAATTCTAATTCTTGTGACCACTTCATGGGATTCATTATTTGCTCTAATCAGGAACTAGCTATTATAATTGTTTGAGTGGACATTATAATGATGAAAAAATGCCAAAATTTCTAGGATGCAGCTAACTTTCAGGGAGAAAATTGCATTCCTATAAATGTACATTACTATAATGGAAAAAATAAGGATTAATGAAGTGAATGTGCATTTTTTTAAAATTACAAAGTCATCAAAAAAATCTCTCAATTAAAAATTTGAGGAGAAATCAACTAGAAACAAAAAAACTATAGAAATTATAAATAAAACTAAAAACCGGTTATTTGAAAAGTCCGACAAAATTGATAAATATTTAGCCAATCTGAATAAAAAGAAAGGTGTACAAAATCAAATCAACAAATTAGCAAATGGATAAAGTGACATCACAACAAAATCAGAAGGAATTAAAAAATAATCAGAACTTAATATGCATAGTTACATGCTAATAAAATTGAGAACACAGGAAGAAATATAGGAATATCTTCAAATATATAAAATACTAACAGAAGACCAAATAGAGATACTAAATAAACCCGATCTCAGAAAAAGAAATAGAACTAGATGTAAAGGAAATGTCAAAGAAAAGAAATTCCTGGTCCTGATTAATTCACAGGAGAACTCCATTAAACTTTTAAAGATTGATAAGTACCAACACAATACAAATTATTCTAAAAAATTGAGGAAAAATAACTTTACCTAATTCCTCTTATGAGACAAATGTAGTCCTAAGACATAAACCAGGGAGTAATAAAGCATGGAAGAACTATAGACTAATATATTAATGAATATCAAATCAAAATTTTTAAATAAAATTTTGTCAAATAGATTACCGTGATTCATCCAAGAATTCATGCATCATGACCAAGTTCGATTTATACAGGGACTCAAGGATCATTCACCATCAGGAAAACCATTGACATAATTATATCATATTAAAAACCACAACATTCAAAACTGTGCAAGTATCTAAACAGATGTAGAAACAGTATTTACAAAGTATAACAACTATTTATGTTTTTTAAAAAAACTATACAAACTATAGGTATGGAACATTTTTAATATCATAGAAAATATCTATCTAAAACCAAAAGCAAGTATCATATGCAATAAATACTATAAAGCAATATAAACTTTCCTAATAAATACAGCAAGGATACTCCCTCTCCCCATTATTATTTGATATAGTTTTGGAATGCTAACAATAGCAGTAAGACCAAAACAGAAGAAATTAAAGTGTAAAGATAAGTAAAGAGTAGATAAAACAATCCATATATACTGATAATAGGATGTTTTACTTAGAAAATTCTAGGGAATTAGCAAAGATCTGAGACAATTGATAGCTACAGACTACAAAATAAACTCACAAGAAACAACAATATTTCTATATAATAACAACAAAATTCAAGAGGCAATAATAGAGATGGTAGCTGCCTTCAAGTATATGAAGAGACCAGTCATAAGGACCAATTGATAAGCAACTGCCACTCCCAGCTGCAGGTAATTAATCCACATTAGTAAAAAGATAAGGGGAAATGAGAAGTAACAGGTACCAGGAAAATCAAACCATCACCACCATATACCCTTGGACCTTGACAGATGGAGCCCAGACCTCAATCCAAAAGCCTTGACAATAGCACCCAAACTGCTTCCAACCTAGCTTCCTCAGCCTTAATTGAGGGGAGAAATCATTGTGGAGAAAAGTCTCATCTTCTTCATCACTACCAACCTTAACTTCTGACCAACCACCACCAGTAGGTGGTCCTGTCCCACAGTGGAATAGATGGCCTCTGGAAGTAGTGGGTTCCACTTCCTTGAAGGTTTTCAAACTGTTGCTAGATAACCACAGATTGGGTAAATTATAGTGAAGATTTCTTATATGTAATGGTTGGATTAGAAGAATGCTAAGGTCTTCTACAACTCTCTAAATCTGTGATACTAAGCACAGAATGGGGAAGACATGGTTAGACTAAGGACTGAAAAAAAATCTGGAGATTTTTGCACACTACATTACAAGAATGTAGTGCTTCCCCTAGGCCACTGGCCCTGCTTCCAGACTGACCCTACAGCCTTCATCTATGGAGACAACTTCTACAGAGAAGGGATCAGCCATTCCCACTAAGTACCAGTTAATTGACACAGGGCAGGCAAGTTACCCTAGTAAAACACACTGGGAAAGAGAAAGGAGGTCACATGTGCCAGGCAAGTTAGGTCAAACCACCATCTTCCCTCAGATCCTGAGGGAGACAGCCCTGGACCCTGGATCCAAGAGATTTTATAAAAGAGTTTTATAAAAGCAATGCTTCCAACCCAACTATCATCCTAGGAAGTAACACTAGTGGAGATGCAGTGTGTCAGCCACTTCTATAGGTGCTATAACCACATCTATTGAAGAACCAAAAAAGAAATTTCTTGTCACCAATGTCCTTGGTCAGGTAAATAGTTCATGAAAAACTGATATTATTTTATTAATGAAAATGGTATTCAAACGGGCGGCCAGGTGGCTCAGCGAGTAAGAGCACCGGCTCCAGTGTTGGGACGACCTGGAGATCGAATCCGGGGCTCAGACACTCAGCACCACACCCAGAAATAACTGGCCATGTAACCTTGAGCAAGTTACTTAACCCTGATTGCTTTAAAAAAAAAAAAAAGAAAGAAAATGGTATTCAAAAAGAGGTATTACCACCTGCTTTCTCTCTGTACTATAAGTACCACGGGACCTTTCCATATGACTTAGAGCTGAAACCTTCTATATGTGTCCTATCCCCCATCAGAATGTGAATTTGAGATTAGGGACTATCTTACTTTTTAATTTGTAATCCCAGTATTTACCACAGTACTTTACATTGTAAATGCTTAATTAATGCTTTATTCATTCATTCATATGGAGGAGAGATTAAATCTTCTGTTTGGCCTCAGAGTGGAACCAGGAACCATGAGTGAAAGGGCCAGATTTGGGTTTGGGCAAACCATTAGAGCAGCCCCATAGTGGAATAGACTGCCTCTGGAAGAAGTGGGCTCCTCCTCCTTGGAAGTTTTCAAGCTGAGGTTGGACAATCATTCACTGGATTTGTTAGAGTGGGGGGTTCTTTCTACATAAGGAGTGGATTACAGTGATACCAAGGACACTTCCAACTCTCAGACTCTGTGTTGCTGAGCACAGAATGGGGAAGGTATTGCTAAACTAAGAAATGTTCATCTAGGGGAAAAATCTCAAGATTTTTGTGTACTGCAGTCTCAAGATGAGTCAACAGTGCAATGTGACCACACACACACACACACACACACACACACACACACATCCCTGAAAAAAAGTTAATGTGACCTTAGTGTCTATATTAAGAGAGCCATAACATCCAGGAATAAGAATTATAGTCCTACCATACACTGCCCTTTTCAGAATGCATCTGGAATATTGTGTTTACTTCTGAGTGCCACATTTTAGGGAGGATGTTGATAAACCAAAGTATCCAAAGGAAAGCAAAAAAGATGGCAAAGCACTCTGAGTTTACACTATACAAAGCTCTGTCATGGAAGTGAGGAAGTTTAGTCTGAAGAAGATTGGAAGGGAGGAGGGGTGGGATGGAGACTTAAAAGCTATCTTTAAGGATTTCAAGGGAATGTGGAAGAGGAATGTTTCTTCTTTTGGGCCTCCTGAAGCAAAATTAGGAGTAATAGGGGGAAAAATGAAAAAAAAAAAGCTAGACTTAATAAAAGGAAACACATCCTAACAATTAGAACCATCCAAAAGTGAAATGAACTAACTTGGAAAAAAGGAATATGGGGGGGCGGCTAGGTGGCGCAGTGAGCAAAGCACTGGCCCTGGAGTCAGAAGGATGAGAGTTCAGTTCCAGCCTCAGACACTTAACACCCACACAAAAAACTAGCCGTGTAACCTTGGGCAAGTTACTTAACCCCAATTGCCCTCCAAAAGGAAAAAAAAAAAAAGGAATATGTCCCCGTTCATCTAAGTCAGTCAGTCGATAAACATTTAGTGTCTGCTATATACTAGGTACTGTGATAAGGATCAGGGACTCAAAAAGAGACAAAAGACAGTCCTGCCCTCAAGAAGCTGAAAATCTAATTTGTGGGGTAGGGAGCGAATAAGCAAACAAATACTTAAAAACAAAGTATATACAGGATAAAGAGGAAATAATTAGAAGAAGGAAGGTATTTGAATTAATAGGGTTTTGGAAAAACCACCTGTAAAAGATGGGATTTTAGTTGGGACTTGAAGGAAGCCAGGGAAGCCTGTAGGTAGAGATGAGGAGGGAAAGCAATGAAGCTAGTGCCATTGAATTGAAGAATGGTGAGGGAGGAATGTGTGTGAGAATATTGAAAAGGTAGGAAGGGGTTATGAAGGCCTTTGAATGCTGAACAGAGGATTTTGTATTTGATTCTGGAAGTCACAGGGAGCCACTGGAGTTCATTGAGTGACATAGATCTTCAAAAAACTAAAGGTTTTAAAGCGAAGACTATATGACCTCTACTCATTATGATACAGAAAGTATTCTTTTTCATAGTTGGTTCCTCTTAACTATGAAATACTATGATGTGCCTCCCTGTTGCCTGAAGGAATCCACCCCCTTCCAGTAATACTATAGTGACAAACAGATCGAAAGAACTATTTCCATATGAAAATGCATCTGGAGCCCATAATCTCCTCATCTGTCACAAGGGAGGTCCAGCCCAGGCTGACATTTTGTTGGTGATTATCCACAACTCTCATATTGGCCAAGAATTTCATCATTCTGTTGGAGGGACTGGTGGAAAAGACTGGACTAATGTTATTGACCTTATTGCCTTATGTTTGTTTCATTTGTTACATTTACTTCAATGTTTCTCAACAATTTGATTCTACTTCATTCTACATTTTACTTCCTCACAAACTAGGCACCTCGTCTATTATCCTTATCAGCACCTATTTGCCAGCTTACTATAAGATTGGGTTGGGGGGTGGCCAGGTAGCACAGAGAGTAAGAGCACTGGCTCCAGTGTCAGGATGACCTGGGGATCGAATCCGAGCTCTGATACTTAGCACCACACCCAGAAATAACTGGCCATGTAACCTTGAGCAAGTTACTTAACCACGATTGCTTTATTTAAAAAAAAAAAAAGACTGGGTTGGATTTGGGGAGGAAAAGAGTACAAAAGAGGTTGCATAATACAATTTTAAGTTTCCTGGATTCCAAGAATCAGCATCCAAATCTTCACTTGAACATTTACAACCTGAATGACCTTAAGAACCTCTCCAGCTCTATGTCCTTATCTAAAAAATGAAGGGGTAGGACCAGATGACCTCTATGATCCCTACCAATTTAGTTCTATATGATCCTAAGTTGCCATGTGTGTCATTCCATGTATAATGCTATCTTTACCAAATATTAGAACATTTTCCTGCTCTCCTTGATGACATCAACATTTGGTCCATGGTCCTTCCTTTCTATCCCATTCACTACTGCTTAACTTTAGTGATAGATGTATTATAATCTGTCCTTAACAATATTAGTATCCAGACTAATGACCTTTCTAACACTTTTCTTCATAATTCTATCAGCCCTTAAACTCCTTCAATTCCTATGCCCTTCAGTTATAGTTTATTGACCCCTCCAAAAAAATTCATACCTTGAAATTTGCCATCAGTCAGAACTCCATATTAAATATCTCAAATCCTGAATTTCCTCTCTCTAATGACAGTCTCCTGTCCTTACATCATTCCTATTGAACCTGCTCTTCAATCTCATTCAGATATATTTTCTTAGTCCAGCAGTCCCCTTTTGACTTCATTTATTTCCATGACTATTCTGAGTCACTCAAAATTCTCCCCTGCCCCTAAAAATTAATTTGGGTCTACTTTGTATACATTTTGCATTTAATTTTCTGTATAAAAATTGTTCCACCAAATAAAAGGTGAACTTCTTAAGGGAGGGGCTTTGATCTAATGGTTTACAGAGGATTGTCCACACTGATTTAAATGAAGAGCTTCTGAAGTTACTTGAAGAAGGATGAGTATAGAATAGAGCAGTGATACACATTTTTCAAGTATGATGATTGTTTTTAACATCAAAAATTCCACTCCTTGATACCTATCAATTGGAGAATGAATGAACAAATTGTGGTATATGATTGTGATGGAATACTCTATCCATTGAACCACCTAGCTGCCCTCAGAGAAGTTATACAGGTTAGAACATACCAGACAATACACAGAGTGAACAAGTTTTCTCTCTGGAAATGAAGTGCTTATTATGCTATAAGAAATGATAAGCAGGGCTACAGAACCCACAAAATGACATAGAGAAGCTAAGCTCCCACTAAGGACAGCCTGGCAGGCTGGCAGGAAGCAGCTAGTGAAGTGTGTTGGGAGCCGAGCCCAGGCCCCCTCTGGAGCCCGAGGTTTTAGCCTCAGGGCAGCCACAACAAGCCACCAGCTGGAGGGACTTTAGATCACCAGCAGCTGTGGCAGTTTTGAGAATTATCAACCCATAGATGCTAAGGACAAAGTGAGAGGTCAGTGCAGTGTGGACTTTGTGAACAGGGAGTTCGAGAGTGTGGTCAGGCCTTTACCCCCTGGAGGGAGAAGCAGCTGAGGTGCAGCCACCACCACGTGGCTGCTTCACATCTCCTGATCTGCAGATTGTAGGGGGACCAAACGACCAGTCTGAGGGGTAATCATTCTTGCTTTAACCTGCTTGGGTCTGGATCACTGTCTAGGATGGAGGTTCTGGGGTGTGTAACCACTTTGCCAGATCATGTGGAGGCTTCAGAGAAGGCATCCAACTAATAACTCCAGCAGCTGAGAAAACCCCAGGGATTGGGACATAGCTCCCCACTCTGGTAGCAGAGTTCTACTGTGGCAAAAAGCTCAGAAGTCAAGCAATTGAGTGGCAACATGAGCAAACAAGGGAAGAAACAAGACAAATACAGTGCTCTGACTCTGGATTCCTTTTTTGGGGACAAAAAGGATCGAGGCATGGAACAGGAGGAAGTCAGCACAGTCAGAACTCCTGCACCAGAAGCTTCCAAGAAAAGAATAAGCTGCTTACAGGCCATGGAGGAGCTTAAGAAGAATTTTGAAAATCAAATAAGACAAGTGGAAGAAAAATTGGGAAGAGAAATGAGAATGACGCAAGAAAATTATAGAATGAGAATCAACAACCTGACTGAAGAAAATAACACCTTAGGGGTGGCCAGGTAGCACAGCGAGTAAGAGCACCAGCCCCAGTGTCAGGATGACCTGGGGATTGAATCTGGGCTCAGATACTTAGCACCACACCCAGAAATAACTGGCTGTGTACCTTGAGCAAGTCACTTAACCCCAATTGCTTAAAAAAAAGAAAGTAACATCTTAAAAAAGTAGACTAACTGAAATGGCAAAAGAGGCTCAAAAAGCCAATGAGGAGAAGAATACTTTAAAAAGCCAAACTTATCAGATGGAAAAAGAATCTCAAAAGCTCACTGAAGAGAATCATTCCTTCAGAATTAAATTGGAGTAAAGGAAGCTAATGACTTTATGAGAAATCAAGATGCTGTGAAACAGATCCAAACAAATGAAAAAAAAAATAGAAGGCAGTGTGAAATATCTCATTGAAAAACCACTGACCTGGAGAATAGATCCAGGAGAAATAATTTTAAAATTGCTGGACTACCTGAAAGCCATGATCAAAGGAGGAACCTGGAAATCATCCTCCAGGAAATTCTCAAGGAAAGTTGTCCTGGTGTTTTGGAACCAGAGGGCAAAATAGAGGTTGGGTGAATCCACTGATCATCTCTTGAGAAGGATCCCAAAAAGAAAACTCCTGGGAGTGTTGTGGCCAGCTTCCAGAGTTCCCAGATCAGGAAAAGAATATTGCAGGAATCCAGGAAGAAGCAATTTGAATACTGTGGAAACACAATCAGGATAACATAGAATCTGGCAGCTTCTACACTGAGGGATGAAAGGGCTTGGAATATGATATTCTGAAGGTCAAAGGAGCTGGGATTAAAACCAAGAGTCACCTACTCAGCAAAACTGAGTATCATGTTTCAGGGGAAATATGGTCATTCAATGGAATAGAGGACTTTCAAGCATTCTTTTTTTTTTTTTTTTTGCCTTTTGGAGGGCAATTGGGGTTAAGTAACTTGCCCAAGGTTACACGGCTAGTGTTTTTGTGTGGATGTTGAGTGTCCAAGGTCAGAATTGAACTCAGGTCCTCCTGACTCTGGGGTGGGCACTTTACTCAGTGTGCCACCTAGCCACCCCAACTTTCAAGCATTCTTGATGAAAAAACTGGAGTTGAATAGAAAATTTGACTTTCAGATACAAGAAGCAAGAGAAGCATGAGAGGGCGGCTAGGTGGCGCAGTGAGTAAAGCACTGGCCCTGGAGTCAGGAGGACCCAAGTTCGGTTCCAGCCTGAGACACTTAACACCCACACAAAAATACTAGCCGTGTGACCTTGGGCAAGTTACTTAACCCCAAAATTGCCCTCCAAAAGGCAAAAAAAAAAAGAGAGAGAAGCATGAGAAGGTAAACAGGGAAAAGAAACCATAAGGAACTTATCAAAGTTGAACTATTAACATTCCTACAGGGAAAAACAATAATTGTAACGTATGAAACTTTTCTCAGTATGAAAATAGTTGAAGGGAATAGAAATGTGTGTGTGTATATATATATATATATATACATACATATATATGTATACATACATATATGTCTATATAGGAGGGCATATGGGCATATGAATACATATGTGAGTGTGTGTATGTATGTACACAGGTATACATAGACAGAGGGTACAAGACCAGTTGAACAGGAAGGGATGATACTTAAAAGGTGAAATTAAGAGGTGAGAGAGGAATATAATGAAGGGAGATGGAGAGAGATAGAATGGGGTAAATTATCCCATATAAAAGAGGCAAGGGGAAACTGTTACAATAAAAGGGAAGAACAGGAAGGCAAAAGGGAATGAGTCAACCTTATTCTCAATGAATTTGGCTTAGGGAGGGAATGACATACACACTAAATAGGGTATCTTACCCTACAGGAGAGTAGGGGGGAAGGGGATGAGAGGGGGGATGATGGGAGGGAGGGCAGGCTTGGGGGGGGAGGGAAGTTGGAAGCCCCTTTTGAAAAGGGACGGGATCAAAGTAGAGAATAGAACAAGTGGGGGGTGTGATGGGGTGGAGGGAAATTTAGTCATTCTTTCACAATATATCCACTATGGAAATGTTTTGCATAGCTACACATGTACAACCTATATTGAATTGCTTATCTTCCCAGTGAGGGTGAGTGATGAGGGAGGCAGGAAAAGCATCTGAAATTCAAAGTTTAAAATCAAATGTTTAAAATACATACATACATATATATATATATATCATTATTACTATTATTTTACATGTAACTGGGAAATAAGATATACAGGCACTGGGGCATAGAGATCCACCATGCCCTACTGGAAAATTGGAGGGAGGATAGGGGAAGATATAGGAGAGAGCAGATTGGGGGAGGGGATATTCAGTGGGATCACTGTTTGGGAGTAGTGGGTAGGGGAAAAATGGGGAGGAAATTTGTAACTCAAAATCTTGTGGAAATGAATGATATAAACTTAAAAATAAAAAAAAATAAGCTACAAAAAGAGACCCTAATAAAAAAAATTTTTTAAAGAAATGATAAGCAAGATAATTTCAGAAAAACTTGGACTTACATGAACTGATGCAAAGTGAAGTGAACAGAACCAAGAGAACAGCAATGTACACTGATCAACTATAAATTATTTATCTATTCTCAGCAAAACAGTGATCCAAGGCAATTCCAAAGGACTTAAGATGAAAAATGCTATCCACCTCTAGAGAAAGAACTGACAGAGTCTGAATGCAGATCTAAGCATGCTTTTTAAGCTTTCTTTATTTTTCTTGGGGTTGGGGGGGGTTATCTGTTTTCTTTCACAACTTGGCTAATATGGAAACATGCTTTGCATGATATTGTTTACCTTACCTTCTCAAGGAGGGAGCAGGAAAGGGAGGGAGGGAGAGAGGGAAAGAATTTAGAACAAAATTTTTTTAAATAAATGTTAAAATTGTTTTTACTTGTAATTGGAAAAAATAAAATATGAAAATTTTAAAATAAGAAAAATAAATAAAATAGATATTTGGTGTTAGAATATAATGATAGCTATTTAAAAAAAAATCTACCCCTCCCCAATATGATGGTATATGCTAGTATATATTGGCTGATAAGATAAACATTCAATTTTAAATGTTATTGAAAAAATGTTACTGAATTCGGAGCAGTTTTTTGCCATCATATTTTTTTTTACCAATTACCATATATATGTGTGTGTGTGTGTGTGTGTGTGTGTGTGTATATCAATGTATTTGTGATCTGATTAATATGAATATTGCCTGCAATAGTGCAAATTGCAAGCTATATGTTATCTTATCCTGTGAGGCTCTTGACCATGTCCTCCTAGAAATACTCTACAGGGGTTTACCAAATGTGTTAGAGGGCTTTCTCTCAGTTTCTGGACATCATGCAGTCACCAATGCAACCATCAGTCTCTTAATTCTTGCTCTTAGCTAAGGGAATAACCCACTTTTTTTCTCTAAGTCCTTGTAATGGGAATGCAAATTTGGAAGATCTTCCCTGCCCCTAGGCTAAAGTGCACCTGAAGCCTGTGGTGGGAGGCTTGTTTTTCAGTAGATACTTTTTGATTGGCCAGTGGGTCCAAAAGGTTGTTACATTCTCTGAGCCAGGAGAAGGCTATATAAGCCCTGATGTGTAGCTTTGTTTTGGGGGCTCACTTTGAGAAGTGTTCTGTGATTTGATCTGTATTCTGAAAAGCCGTTGTCCAGAGCCCCCCCGGCTTTGAAAAACCCAGATGTTGACTGGGTATGGATGTAATGGTTGGACAGTTTGGAAATCTGTCTACTTGATCTGTTTCTGTCTTGATAATTCTGCCTGTATGCTTTGAAGTTTGGGGTGCTGACCTGTTTCCCCTGAACAAACTGATTAAAGTAAGCTTGTTAACCCATTTTGAGTTGCTTTCCTTTATCAAAGCAGATCCAAGAACCTGTGTGAGCAGCCACCCTAGGGACGTCAGGGTGCTTGCTGCTACAGTCCTATACTACATTTCTTTGACAATCTATCTTACACCACTTTTTGAATGTAATTCATCATTGGTTATGTGCTATATCCACCATGTGTGTCTCTGTTGCCCTTGGCATGACCTGGAATTTTGATTCTTTGGAGATTGTGGTATTCCATATTTTGCAGGAACACAAGATCACTAGAAGGATGCTAATGTGAAAAAGATGGACTTTTGTTTCAGGGAGAAGCTCAGGGCTGTTAAAAGCTATGGACAGCAACCCAGCTTGCCCTCTCACTCTGATTCAATTCTGAGTCCAGAAAATTGTCCATCAATGGTGTATGTCCAAAACATATGCACTGATGGGCCTTCTTAAAGATCTGTTGATCAGCAGTGTGTTAATAAATGTTTAACAATTTGTCTTTCAAAAAATGCAAGACATACTTTTAAGTTTAAGCTTCATTACTAACATTTTTCCATCACTTTCTTTAGTCAACAAAACAACAAATCAACAAAACAATAAATCACATACTGATTTGTGTTGTGGTTATTTAGTCATGTCCAATTCTTCATGACTCCATTTGGGGTTTTCTTGACAAAAATACTGGAGCAGTTTACCATTTCTTTCTCCAACTCATTTTATAGTTGAGAAAACTGAGGCAAACAGGATTAAGTTATTTGCCCAGAGTCACACAGTAAGTGTCTGAAGTCAAATGTGAACTCAGGTCTTCCTGACTACAGGCCCAGCTGTCCACTGAATCAATAGCTGCCCTCAGAGAAGTTATACGGGTTAGAACATACCAGAAAATACACAGAGTGAACAAGTTCTCCCACTGGAAATGAAGTATGTCACCTGGACCACAAGAGAGAGACAGAGAGAGAGAGAGAGAGAGATCACTCCCAGAGCTCACCCAAAGAGAAATGCCCTGAAACCTTTAGCATGGTAAGTTACAGACAGGGAAAAGATGGAGGTGCTAGCTCCTCTACATGTCAGCTTCTTCTCAAGTCTTTATCTCCCTTAAAAAACTGCTTCCTGGAGTGAGTATGGTAATATCTCCTCTAAGGCCTTAGATCTCTCCTTTCCCAAACTCTTGCCAACTCTGCCCCTTGTGGAAGTATGGAGTATTAAGTAATAATGCTCTCCCAATGAGTAGTTTTATGTGGATGGACCTGAACTCTAGGTTAGACTTAAAAAAGAAACAAAACCATAATAGTTAGGCTGCTTCATTCTACTGTACTAAGTAAATGGAAGTGCCTCTTTTTTATTTGGTATTTGTTCAAAATAAAAGAATAAAAGATGGATGGGTATATACTATCCAAAACAGGCAATCAATTGGTTGGTTTACTGAACTGTTTTTTTCCTCTTATTTTTCATTCTGTGGTGTTTAAAAAATGTTTTAAAGACATAATTTCTGGGTAATTTAATCATTTTTTTAAAACAATGCCAGCATTTTAATAAAAGGATGGTCATTTGACTGTCCTTCTCTTAGACCAAAGACAATCAAAGTGGTGGGCTCATAGTTTTTATAGTTTTCAAAGAGTAGGTGTTCCTAAGAGTGGCAATCAACTCTGATTGGCCAACAATTAATGAGAAAATGAATATTACAATGAGGGACTGGACCTGAACTTTGAGTATGTCATTTACTTCTTTAGTTAACCCCAGTCTTGGGCAACATATTCAAAGAATTTGTCCCCACCCAAACCTGATAGGAACACAATGGTTGCCCTACCAAAGTGGGGTCTGGATAGAGGAGAAGGTTAGTTTAACTTCAGAGCCTGGTCTTGAAATAAGGATAAAAGAAAAAGGGGGGGGGGAATCTGACTCTCCTCAAATCATTGGTTATTAACAATCATTTCTTTAGATTCTTGATATTGTTTTAAGGAATGGGTCACTAGATAGGAGAAGAGAAGAGAGAGATATTGGTAATTGAATATTATGATTTTTTTTAAACCTTCCCTCCACACACTAAAAATTGAACAAATATTGAGATGAGAAGCTAAGTATTGGAGAAAAGGAATAAAATACCAGGAATAGATGGTTAAATTCCAGGGAACTATGAAATACAGCCTTTGGTTCAGCTTTGGGTGGCCCTCCTACTTACTAATCAGTGAGATTAGTGCTTTGAGCATAAAATCATCTCCTCTGAGACATACTTTCCATTCTCCCAATATATAGTGATGTGAGAAATGGCTAGAGAAATCTGAGAATGAGTAATCTATCGGGCAGGGGAGTGGGGGTGGTATTGGTGTTGTTTTTGTTTTCAGAAGAAGATAACAGAAGGCTTGGCATTGCCCAACTCTCAAAGCCTGAGGAGATCTTGATATATGACATGCCTTAGTTGTGTGTCCTTGTCATTTATTGCTCCAACAGTCCTACCCAGTCAAGATCTGACAGGGAAGATAGGTCTTCAGGAAAATGGATGAGTTTACTCAAGTCTTATCAGTAGGATTTTGAAAGCAACTATAAGAATAATTTCTTGTTGTTGTTTTTATCCTGGAGTAGCTGTAGACACAAGTCATGAAGTGGGAGGTAAAACAGTGATCCATAGCTTGAGATGGTGGTAGTGATGTTGGAAGAAAGAAGGAGTTAGATAATCCCAATGTCATTTTAAGAAGGCCTACAAAACAACAGCAAATGATCTATCAAGCAGCTTTCACTTGAGATAGTGTCATTTTATGATGGCAACATATTAACTATGTCCTTCACACAAACTGCATTACTGCTACTATGGGCTCACATAGACTGATCACAGGCAACATTATAAAATAGACTAGATTAGTCTATAGCACTACTGTAAGAGATGATGAATATGAAAAATTCAGAGAACCCTGGGGAAATGTGTATGAACTGACACAGGACAAAGTAAGAATGGGAAAGTAATATATCCATTGTCTATTATGCAGTAAATAAAAAGGCAGTAAAATGCAGTGAATACTGCAATATTGTTCAGTAAAATGAAACAAAACATTGTGTAAGTATATTTTTACTTCCATTCTTCAAAGAAATCTGATTTCATTGATAGAAGAATGAACACAAACAACAAACATTTGCTCATCATAAAAAAATCTTTTTGACTAGTATTCACTTTCAAGTTATCACATTCTCTCTCTTTCCCTTTATAATCCAACTTCTAGCTATTTAAACTTTGTCCTTGGCTACTTTTGGAGCTACTTTCCCTGTATCCCCTAAGGTAAAACCAAGATGGAAGTTTCATTCTGTCTGTCTGTGAAGTAGGCACATTTCTAAGAGCCAAAACGTCACTAGATCTGGCACTAACCTTCAGAAACTGAACTCTCTGCCTTCAAGTTACTATGACTAAGCTATGGGAGGTCAAAGATTTAGAAAGACTGAGGATTATTATTATTATTATTATTTGCTTTTTGGAGCAGGGAGGCAGGGCAATTGGGGTTAAGAGACTTGTCCAAGGACACAAGACTAGTAAGTGCTAAGTGTCTGAGTGTGGATTTGAACTCAGGTCCTCCTGACTCCAGGACCAGTGCTCTATTCACTGTGCCATCTAGCCCCGCCCCCCGACTGAGGACTATTGATATGCTTCATGATTTCATTGAGTTTTTATACAATAATTTTATAGTTTTTAAAAGAAATTATCAATATAATATTTTTTGTTGATTCATATACAAATATTTATTTTTATGCTTCTAAAAAAACTAGTTTACATTCACTGCCTCCACTCCTTTGCCATTCATTTAACCCATTAAGATATAGCTTCTGTCTCTCACTCTGTGGAAACTGCTCTTTTCAATGTTGTTAAAATTTTCTTATCAATAGGTTCAGTGTTCCATTCTGATTTTTTTCTCTGTCCTTATTCTCTTTACCTTCTCTATAACATGTATTCTGAGATTACCTCCTCTTTCTTGGTAGCTCCTCTTCCTTCGCCTTCTGTGACATTACGGTGTATTGATTCTCCTCCTGTCTTTTTGACCACATCTGTTTTTGCTACCTCTTCATCTTCTTCCCATTCTTCAACAACAACAACATTTACATAGCAATTTAAAGTATTTGAAGCACTTTAAAAATATCTCATTTTATCCTCACAACAACCCTGTGAGATAGGTGCTATTATTATTCACTTTTTTACAGAGGTGGAAACTCAGGATGAGAGAAGTGTCCCCCTCAGAATTCTATTCTAAGCTCTCTTCTCTCTCTACACTTTCCCTTGATGATCTCATCCATTTCCATGGCTTCTATTATCATCTTAATGCAGCTGACTCCCATAAACCATATTTTAACTCCCAACCTCTTCCCTTAACTGAAGACCAACATCTTCAACTACCTGATAGATATCTCCACCTTGATGTTCCACTGTTGCCTCAAACCGAATATGCCTAAACCTGAACTCATCTTCCTTCCAAATCCTTCCCTTTCACATGATTTCTCTGTTGAAAGTAGCACTGTCTTTTCAGTAACTCAAGTGAACAGCTTTAGAGTCATTTTTTACTTTTCTTTCTCCTCATATCTAATCAGTTGCCAAATCTTCTCAATTCTACTTCTGTATAGAGAAATAACATCTGCTCCCCACTTTCTATTCCTCCCTCCCTGTCTCCCTTACGCCCCATTACTATCTCTTGAAGTACTTCCATCATTTCAAGGCCTAATTCAGGTGCTATTGGAAACAAGCTGAGAAAAATGTTTAGAATTTAGTTAAATGTTTGTAACAATTTTTTTTCAATTTGAAAAGCAGACACTAAATACTTAGAGGAAAAAGGAAACTGGAAGATCTTGAATGTGTGCTTCATCCTTCATGAACACAAAGTGTAATGGCCTATCTTAAGGACTGCATTTCCCAGAATGCCAATGTCCAGAAAGCAGTCATCATTTGGTGATGTTCCCAGAGGTACATATTCCATGAGATTGAATCCCTGAGGGCCAGAGTATTTGCTTTACAGAAACTATGTCAGGGAAGAATAAAGAAGTCTGGTGGATGCCTCTATTTGGGGGCTCATTGTGACTATGAGGACAAGAGGACAGCTCCATAGCATAGAGATAACTGGATAGTATAGAGACACTGGGTAGTGCCTGAGACCAGCTAGGGGAAGAACTAGATGGAGATGCTGAACAATGGAAATGGTCAAGATACCAGGTGATAGAAGTTTAAAATTACAATAATAAAGCCGATGATACTGAAGGGTCAAACCCTTCCCCACGGAGGCTATGATTCCTTGGTGTATGTGTTTCTACTTTGCTCTGTGGAGAAAAGGAACATGAAAGATTGTACTCATATGGTAATACATGTGAAATTGTTTCTACTGCTACTATTCATTTCACTCCTGATTAAATGTTTTACTGATTCAGTGCTGCTTTTTACCTAGGTAACAACAGAACAGACCTAAGTTGACTTCAGAAAGTTCCAGTTTCAAATTGTTTGGGGACAAATAAGGCGGATGAAGCAAGTTACCTCATCTGTAAAATACCCTCCAGTATGTTGAACCCTAATGCAGACTACGGGATTCCAGAAATGAATGGAAAACCAATTGTAGAAGTTTAGACTTTGATTTTTTTTTTCCTTTTTCCTTTCACATTTTTAAGGGGACACCTGATGTTATTTAGATCTCTGTTTTTGTGCTTACAATTGTATGGTTCCTATGGCTACCAGAATGGTTTAGAGGCAAGGGGAAAAGACATACAAACAAATACACCCCCCCACGTTCCTGCTCCATTTATTTTGCACACATCCTACTTAAGAGTGTTCTTGTTGACATAATTGTTTACAGGATGGAAATTCAGGGCTCATTAAATGCATGTGGGAAAGCTTGTGTTTTATGCCTCTCACCCAAGGTCAGTTTTAGTAAAATGTATTTAAATATGTCCCTATAGCTCTCTCTCAGCATCACAGCATTGGTATGCAGTCATTGTCAAACAACCACAGCCCATAGAAAACTACAAGGCAGAACCTTATGGATTGGTCTTAGTGCATCACAGAAATATGTACTTGGTTTACAATCAAACCAATGTATCTTCTGGTCACTTTAGGTGTCCATTTGATTCTATAAGGATAGGTGAGGAGGAGAGGAAGGGCACCCATAACCTTATTTACTTGACCAACTTCTTTCACTGAACTCAATCTACCCCCTAACTTCCACCCAGCTGCTCCAATTCAATAACCTTTTTTTAAAATGTGTATGTACAAAGCACCATGCCAGGGGATACCATGACAAAAAAAATTACAAGCCCTGTCTTGAAAAAATTAAATTCTAACTGGACAAGATGGGATAGGATGTGTGCACAGATTAGTATTACTCAAAGTATGGCATGGTGGGAGCAAAGAAGATATCCAGACAAACTATGTTAGCCAAATTTTAGGAAGTCAATAACACTTCTTGCTAAGAAAATGTTTAAAGTTCATGGAGGTGATGTTTGAGTTGCAAGAAGTGGCATCATTGGGGGTGGCCAGGTAGCACAGCGAGTCAGAGCACCGGCTCCAGTGTTGAGAAGACCTGGAGATCTTCCCGGGCTCAGACACTTAGCACCCACCCAGAAACACCTGGCCGTGTAACCTTGAGCAAGTTACTTAACCCCAATTGCTTAGGGGCGGTCAGGTGGCTCAGCGAGTAAGAGCACTGGCTCCAGTGTTGGGACGACCTGGATCAAATCCCAGGCTCAGACACTCAGCACCACACCCAGAAATAACTGGCCGTGTAAAGACACATTTGTCATGATGTCAAGACCTGTGCATACTGACATCAAGATCTGTGCACACTTTCTGACCCTTAATTGCAAAAGAAAAGCCCAGCTTCTCTGGCAATCAGCACCTTTTTCTCCCACAAGTCTGAGGTTATCTAGATGCAGAAGAAGGAAAAAAGCCAGGACACCTTTGCATTGAGTGATTTATTATTCTTACTCAAAGGTTTTATTAAGAGTCTACTTTGTGCGGGTGGAGCCAAGATGGTGGAGTAGAAGCACGACCTTTCCGCGGCTCCTGCTTCCATCTTCCCCAATCCATCTAAAAAGGGGACTCTAAACAAACTTGGGAGCTGCAGAACCCACAAAATGACACAGAGAAGCTAATCTCCCACTGAGGAGAGCCTGGCAGGCCAGCAGGAATCCAGTGCAGCACTCTGGGAGCCGAGCCCAATCCCAGGGTGGGCCTGACCAGCCTCCAGCCAGAGGGACTTCAGATCAGCAGCAGCGGTGGCAGTTACCAGATTTATCAACACATAGATGTGAAGGACAAAGTGAGAGGCCAGTGAAGTCTGGACTTTGGGACCAGTAAGTGGGAGTGCATGGCTTTTACTCCCGGGCAAGAAGCCGCAGAGACACCAGCACAGCTAGCCAGTGCCACGCGGCAGCTTCAGCTCCTGGCCTGCAGAGTGTAGGGGGACCAAGCACCAGTCTGAGGGGTCATCGCTCTTGCTTTAACCTGCTTGTATCTGGATTGCAGTCTAGGGTGGAGGTCCTGGGATGTGTGTCCAGCTTGCCAGAGTGTGTGGAGACCTCAGAGAGCTCACCCATCTAATACCTCTGGCAGCTGAGAAAACCCCAGTGTTTGGGACGAAAGCTCCCCTGTCTGGAGGCAGAATCCTACTGTGGCAAAATGAGCAGGCAAAGGAAACAAAGCAGACAGAAGACTCCAACATTGCACTCCTATTTTGGGGACAAAAAGGAGCAAAGCATGGGACAGGAGGAAAACAGTGAAGTCAGAACTCCTGCACCAAAAGCTTCAAAGGAAAATACAAGCTGGTTACAGGCCATAGAGGACCTTAGGAAGCAGATAAGAGAAGTGGAGGAAAAATTGGGAAGAGAAATGAGAACAATGCAAGAAAATTATGAAATGAGAGTCAACAGCCTGACTGAGGAAAATAATACCTTAAAAAACAGACTGACTCAAATGGCAAAGGAGGCTCAAAAAGGCAATGAGGAGAAGAATGCCTTAAAAAGCCAAATTTGCCAGATAGAAAAAGAATCTCAGAAGCTCAATGAGGAGAATCATTGCTTCAGAACTAGATTGACTTTATGAGAAATCAAGATGCTGTTAAACAGATCCAAACAAATGAAAGAATAGAAAGCAATGTGAAATATCTCATGGGAAAAACCACTGACCTGGAAAATAGATCCAGGAGAGATAATTTAAAAATTATTGGACTACCTGAAAGCCATGACCAAAGTAAGAACCTAGAAATCATCCTCCAGGAAGTTCTCAAAGAAAACTGCCCTGATGTTTTAGAACCAGAGGGCAAAATAGAGGTTGAAAGAATTCACCAATCACCTCCTGAAAAAGATCCCAAAAAGAAAACTCCTAGGAATATTATAGCCAGGTTCTGGAATTCCCAGATTAAGGAGAGAATATTACAAGCAGCCAGGAAGAAACAATTTGAATATTGTGGAAACACAATCAGGATAACCCAGGATCTGGCAGCCTCTACACTGAGGGATCAAAGGGCTTGGAATATGATATTCTGGAGGTCAAAGGAGCTGGGATTAAAACCAAGAGTCACCTACCCAGCAAAACTGAGCATCGTGTTTCAGGGGGAAATAAGGCCATTCAGTGGAATAGAAGACTTTCAAGCATTCTTGCTGAAAAAACTAGAGTTGAACAGAAAATTTGACATTCAGATACAAGAAGCAAGAGAAGCATGAGAAGGTAAACAGGGAAAAGAAATCATAAGGAACTTATCAAAGTTGAACTATCAACATTCCTACATGGAAAAACAATAAGTGTAACTTATGAAACTTTTTTCAGTAGTTGAAGGGATTAGAAATATATATATATATATATATATATATATATATAGGTATATGGGCATATGAATACATATGTGAATGTGTGTATATATGTTTACAAGTATACATAGATAGAGGGCACAGGACCAATTTAATAGGAAGGGATCATATTTAAAAGGTGAAATTAAGAGGTGAGAGAGGAATATAATGAGAGGAGATGGGGAGAGATAGAATGGGGTAAAGTATCTTATACAAAAGAGGCAAGGGGAAATGGTTACAATGGAGGGGAAGAATAGGAAGGCAAAAGGGAATGGGTCAACCTTATTCCCATTGAATCTGGCTTGAGGAGGGAGTGAAATACACACTAAATAGGGTATCTCACCCTCCAGGAGAGTAGGGGGAGGGAAGGGGATGAGAGGGGGGATGAGGGAAGGGAGGGGAGGTGGGGGGGAGGGAAGTTGGAAGCCCCCACTTTTGAAAAGGGACGGGATCAAAGTACAGAATAGAACAAGTAGGAGGTGGGATAGGAGGGAGGGAAATATAGTTAGTCTTTTACAATATATCTACTATGTTATTGTTTTGCATTAACCACACATGTACAAGCTATACCAAACTGCTTATTTTCCCAGTAAGGGTGTGTGACAAGGAAGGAAGGGAATGAATCTGTAATTGAAAGTTTTAAAATCAAATATTCAAATACATATATATATATATATGTGTGTGTGTGTGTGTGTGTGTGTGTGTGTATACTATTATTAATACCATCTTACATGTAATTGGGAAATAAGATATACAGGCACTGAGGCATAGAGATCCACTGGAAAAGTCAAAAGGGATATGGGAGAAAATATGGGAGAGAGCAGATTGGAGGAGGGGATATCCGTGGGATTGCTATTTGGGGGCGGTGGGTAGGGGAAAAACGGGGAGAAAATTTGTAACTCAAAATCTGGCAGAAACAAATTATGTAAATCAGAAGTTAATAAAGCATTAAAAAAAAAAGAGTCTACTTTGTGCCTTGCACTGAGGTAAAGTAAAAGGAGTGAACATCTTCTAAAGGAGCTTAAAGTCTTCAAAGTCTTATAATGGTGATAAGATATAAACACAGATCAATATGATACAAATTAAATTATGAGCAAATAAAAATATTGGAAAATGTCCTGTGATCAAAAAAAGGGAACTATTTACCTCTTTAAGCTGGGAGAATCAGTGAAAATTTCATGGAGGAGGAAGCATTTGAGGTGAATAGAATAAAATGTGGAAGGACTGGGTGATGGTGGGAACATTCCAGCCCTAGCAAGGGCACTGGATATGTTTAGAGGACAATATGTAATACAATTTGGTGCAGAGGAGGGAAATCTGTGGCCCTTTAGGTCCTCAAGTGCTGCCCTTGGACTGAATCCAAACTTCACAGAACAAATCCCCTTAATAAAAGGATTTTTTCTGCAAAAAAAAAAAAGATCACACCCAAGGACCTAGAAGGCCACATGTGGCCTTGAGGCTGTAGGTTCCCCACCACTGGTTTAGAGTATAGAAGCAGAGCCAAGATGATGGAGTAGAAGGAAGAATAGCCCAACTCCCCCAGTACACTTCCTCCACAAAGATACTAAAAACATACCAGACCAATGTCTGATCAGGAAATCCAAGAAAAACAATCACAGTCATTTTTCCAACCCAGATCGTCCCAGGGAGATTGTGGATACTGAGGATGTAATCTATCCAAGTATATGTTAAGGGCAATCCAGAACCCAGGGACTGAAAAAGGATGGAGGCTTTGTCCAAGGGCAAGGTGAGGTCTTGGGCCCATACCAGGGCACTATGACCTTGCAGGGATAAAGGAATAGGGACCAACTTACAACTTCGTTACTCACTATCCAGTTATAGATCTAGAATAGAGTAAGAGAAAGCCAGAAAAAGATCTCAGACAAAAGGGGAATCTATAGTTCTATTATTCTATACCAGTAGAGATTCCCAAATAGCTGATAATTCAAAGGAGGCAAGCCCAGAGGAGCACTACTCAAACCCAAACCCATGTCAGGAACTTGCTGAGCTCAGAGTGCAAGAGGGCAGTAATCATTTTCCCCATATCACACGAATTTAAAATTAAAATATTGCAGCTCCCCAGCCTCAGCTGTCCTTGAGATCCTGAAACAATACAGCAATTAATAACTGAAGTAGCAAAAGACCCAAAGAGAACAAAACCTCAGCCCAAACATTCCCTTTCCATAGGGCTCAGCCCTAACATAAAGTCCAAAGGCAAGGGGAAGACAAAAAGAATGAGGACACAAAAAAAAAAAGATTTCCATCATAAAGATAGGGTGACACAAACCCAGAAGAAGAGAATGACTCCAAAACATTTACAGGCAAAGCCTCAAAGAAAAACCTAGCTTAGACACAAGTTCAAGAAGAATTCCTGGGAGAGGAGAAGCAAGAATTTTTAAACTTAAAAATAATTTTTGAGCATAGGAAAATTGTAGAGGAATGTGAAATAAAGATAAAAAGTTTACTTAGAGTCAAATAATGTTCACTATTCTTTGACCTTCCCTTCTGCCCCAAATCAACAACCAGTAGCTCAAAAATGGACCACTGCCTCTTACTGACACTAGGGGGAGACACAGATCATTCCTGTTCCCTACCGTCCCTCATTGCTCCATTTGACCAGTTCCTACCAGGCATGATACCCATTCTCATTTGGTTGCTGATTCCCACATCCCTACTTCTGCTGGAGGTATCTATGAACCTCTCTGCATTCTAATTCTTAAATATATTTTCTTCTTGGCAGGGAACCATCTTTCCTACCATTACTCCCCAAGACTAATGGTAGGAAAGCTTACCTTTCTGGTAAGAGCTTTACCTTCTGCCCTGCTACTTTGCCTAGATAAATACTACCTGACCTTTTTAATCTGCCATGAATGAAACACAAACATGAACTCTCCCCTAATTAGGATACAGACTTCTTGAGAGCAGAGACTTCTTTTATTTTCTATTTTTATCTCCATTGTTTAACACATATTTGTAGATGATAAGCACTTAATAAATGTTTTTTTTAGTCTAGTCTATAGTTAAAATAATAGCAACAACAACCATACTCTACCTTGGCTGGTATCTTTTTTTTTTGTAAGAAGCAAAAGTCACTTTTTTTTTTTACCTCCCCTCCCCAGTTTAAATAGACAAAAGACAAAAAAACAAACCCTTGAAACTGATAGGCAAAATCAAGCAAAACAAATTTCCACATTGGCCATGTCCAAAAAATATATGTCTCATTCTTCACCCTCAATCCATCACCTCTTTATCAACAAATGGATAGCATGTTTCATCACCAATCATTCGGAATTATGATTGGTCATTGTGTTGAACAGAGTTGTTAACTCCTTCAAAGTATTTTGCTGGTACAATGTTGTCATTTTTGCATAAAATGCTCTCCTGATTGTGCTCACTTCATTTCACATCAGTTCATACAAGCATTTTCAAGTTCATAAAAGATTTCTCTGAAACCATTCCTTTTGTCATTTCTTTGAAAAGTACCTTTATATTCATGTGCCATAATTTATTTAGCCCTTGCCCAAATGATTGGCACATCCTTACTTCCCAGCTCTTTGACACCAAAAAAACAGCTGGTATCTTTTAATTAGTTTATCTCTGACACTTCAAAACTTAGCGGCAGAAAGAATAACTCCTACAGTTTTATTCTATTCAAGTTCACAGAGTGACTCTAAATGGGTTAATAAATTATCACCTGCTAGAAGACCTTTAATCTAGAAGTCTCTTTAGTAAAGAGAATAAGAATAATTTGCAAAGCACTTGCCTAAGCCTAAAACGCTCATTATGTTGTATTTGTATATTGATAATGTTTTTAAACTTTTTTTTAAGACTAGGTCTCCCTATGTCAACAGGCTAGGAATACAGTGGTCACTGTGGGTCCAACCTCACTGCTCATTTGCACCAAAGCTTTGACCTGCTCAGTTTGCAACCAGGGCTGGTTCACCCCTCCTTAAGCAGCCTGGTGGCTCACTCTCAGCTCACCATTTTGGTGCTAGCCTTAGTGCAGATATCTGATTAGCTTTAGCTGGGTCACAACTCAGAATTCCTAAGCTCAAGTGATGCACCAGCCTCAGCCCTCCCAGTGGTAGCAATAAATGTGTGCTACTATATCACCAGCTAAAGTTTTTTATAAGTTTGTTTTCCTTAGGAAGTAAATTTCCCTGGACATCTTGTCTCTCCTACCAGCAAAACTGGCAAGATTTTTTTTAATTGTTATTGCAAAAGGATAAGCAGAAATTAGAGAAAGACATGGCAATAAAATAAATGGGCCAACAGAGAAGTCTGTGAAGATAAAAATAGAAAGGGTGCTGGGTAGGAACAGCCAGCAGGAGTGCTCTGTTAGTATCCAATGATGTTTCCAATGTTAGGAAACCTAGAAGAGAGAAGGACTCTGGTCCATTGTTTAGATCCACTGTAGTGGATTTATGGAGAGACATGGACAGGATGGATTAGCATAGATGGATTGCCACATGCATCACTGGAGGGAAAATCTAAACCCCAAAGGTAAACATCACAGGTTCTGTCTGATCATGAATTCCAAATGAATGGATTTCAAAATAATGAGGATTTTATTTGCTCCTTCTGGGACCTGAGTTTTCAAACAGACATGAAACTACTTTCTATCAACCTTAGATGGAAAACAAGCAGAGACATTCCCTTACTAGAATGTGATAGGGATTTCTTACCACTTCTCTTTTTCTGCAACACACAGGAGCTGTTGTAATCATTCTATTGTAATTATCCTCCTCTCTGTTTTTGTTTTGTTTTGTTTTGAATACAACTTCCAGTAGAGGAGAAAACAGAAGGATGATTTGTATGAGGAGAATGGGGCTGACCTACAGTGAACAAACCAGTCAGGGCAAGCAGTTATTTACATGTTACTCCTCCCCTAGAAAACTCTTTAATTGTGCCTCTAAAACTAGTCAAACCATCCCACTACTTAGCTCTACTGGTTGAAAGCAGATTGAGCTGAGCAGTCATTCAACCAGCAAAATACCACACCTTTTGCCCTCCTTTATGTCACCTCCAACTGCTGGTACATAGAGTGTGGTGGTTTCGCTGCATACCCTGGGCTTGAGAAATAACCATGTTTTCAAGAAGCCTGTGGAGCTACCAGGGATGAAAGTGTTTGGGACCTGAATCCTGATGGGCTTCTAATATAAAGACTTTACAAACCCACCCAAGGTTGTCTAGTAGATAAATCCCTTCCCCCAGAGTGATACTTATTTTAATCATCCTGTTGTGATTTCACTGTTAGAAAACAGCCTGTTTCTAGCCCTTTTGCAAGTATTTTCAAGTAACTCCTTGGGATAAAATTTAAATTAAAATTAAATTGAGCTGAGGTGCAGGATTTGAGCTTTGAGAGCTGTCTTCTGGTATTTGAAGGGTTAGTGACATCAATTCAGTTGAGGAGCCATTTATTAAGCTGCATACAAAGCAGAAAAGAAGATTTTGACCTTCTGTTCTCCAGATCCCCAGAGGACTAAACAAGAAAAATGGACTTGAATTATGCCAAGGGATGGTCTGATTTACTAGAAGGAAAAATTTCTTAAGACATTAGATACTAGAGCAGGCTACCAGGGGAGTTGGTGGCCTTTGTCTCGAGAATGCTCTGAAAATACAAGTCAGTATTCATTGACTAAATGGCAACAACATGACAGCCACTGTGCTAGGCCCTGGGGGTAGGATACTCAATATTCAAATGGATCTATGATCTCCCCAATTTGGATGCGAACTCTAGTATAGCAATAAGCACCTAGCATACCCAGGATGGCTGCTAGCACAGGTTCTTCGATGTGCTTTTCTAAAAGAAAGCAACTCAAAAAGGGTTAACAATCTTAGTTTAATCAAACATTTATTATTTACCTAGTTTAGGGGGAAAAGTCAGCACCCCAAACTTCAGAGAAAATACAAACAGAAATTACAAGCAGACAAAAAAATACAGACAGAGAAAATAACACAATTCAACAGACCAACAGGGCTTCTAGCTGCCTGACCATCACATACCTACATAGTTAGTTACCAGAGACAGAAGCACCAACATCTGGGTTTTCAAAGGGGGGGAAGGTCTACCCAAAATCTCATCTGGCCAAATCACACAACTCTTCCCATAAGTGAGCCCAAAGCAAAACCTCACCTCAAAGGTGTATATGGCTTTCTCCAGGGTCAGAGAACATCACTTGTTCTTCATGACCCACTGCCTAATTACAAAGTAACAAAGGTGTGGGCCTTCCTGAAAAACAAGCCTCCCTCCTGTTGGGCTCTACTCCACCCTTCAGCAAACTCCTCCCACCACAAGTTCCATGTAACCACATGGAACAGAGTATATTTTCAAGTCAGGAAAGGTCCTCAAATTCACTTAGGCCTGTCACGGGGCAGGCAAGATCTTCCAATTCCCATTACCATTACATTAGTTACACAGATCACACACAATCCATCCATGCCTGCCCATACTTTGCAAATCTAGCCAATCATGGGGATCCAACTATATGTCAAGAACCTTCCTTGGGTTTTGCGGACATGGTGAGGACACCGATAGAGCTGCCTACTTGACATCCCTTGCCTTTGCCAAGTGACCCCCCCCCCCTCCATCCTTTCCTATGATATAGAATAGGTATTCTTTGAAGCTCTTTAATGGGATAGCATAGTTCTTGGCACATAGTCAATAAACATTAAGGTTTATTGACTAACTGTATATAACCACTATGGACATTTTTATTGGCCCCTATATGATATTAGTTTTCATTTCTTTTTGGACTATTGTATTCCCTGTCTTATAGACACCATATAGAAAATGTAACATGGACAACTGCAGTACCTGCTACATTGTATCGTGCTTCAAGTATCTTTCTTCTATGAGCCTAGCCTCCACAGTCATTTTCCTAAAGTGTAGGTCTGACCATGTCACCACCCTACTCAATCAACGCCAAAATTATTTCCAGGTTCAAATATCAACTCTTTTCAGGGAGGGGGGGGCCTAACACCAGTACCCTATAAGTTTAGGTGAAATTTTGACACAATATGAGGCACTTATAACTTGCTGAACAGTTAAAAAAAAAGTAAAGTAAGCAGTAAAAGTCAGTTTACTTTGCCCTGACATAACAATAATACTGGACAAGGATATTGAGGCACTTAGCTTTATCTCTGTATGGAACCTCATTTAGTCAGTGAGGTAAGGTATCTTAGGTAATGGTGACTTAAGTGATCTTCAACCATCCACCCATGTGAGGAGGACTTTTTATGCCTTTTGTTGATCAGGGAGGCAGAGGCCAATCAGGTGCTAGAGTCTATTTTGTTGTCTTTTAGGAAGAACTAATCTCTACTTGGGAGAAGCAGGAGGAACTGTGATCCTATTAAAATTTGATACTTAAAGCTCTTCACAACTTTGCCCCTTCTTACCTTTCTAGTATCTATCCAATTACTCTCCTCTGTGTACTCTATGGTCCAACCATGCTAGCAAACTTTCAGCAAGTCACGTAAGACATTATATTTTTTTTCTTTTTTTGCTTTTTGGAGGGGGGAGGGCAGGGCAATCGGGGTTAAGTGACTTGCCCAAGGTCACATGGTTAGTAAGTGTTAAGTGTCTGAGGTTGGGTTTGAACTCAGGTCCTCCTGACTCCAGGGCCAGTGCTCTATTCACTGCACCACCTAGCAGCCCATCTAAGACATTTTATCCCCCATCTACATGCCTTTCCACTTGACTTGTTTCCTATGCCTATGATGCTCTTTCTCCTTATCAATTTCTTCAACTGTAAAATGTAAAATTAATTGTAAAGCTGCAAGGGATACTACTAAATAGACAGGTGATCTAGCCCCTACTCTCAGATTGGTTGTGGGATCCAATGAGATAATATTTGTAAAGTGTTTAGCATAGTGCTTGGTGCATAGTAGGCACATAAATGCTTTTTTTCTTTCCTCCCTATAATCAGATAATAAAACAATCATAAAACAGTTCTAGTGTCTATATTTCTCCAGCATACTACAGCTTGTAATATTTAAAATTAATAATGATTGGCTCAGAACTCTAAGTCAGAATAACTCTTTTCATATCTGAGCAGACCTCTGCCCCATACAAGTGAACTGTCAAAAGCAAGCTTAAATCAGCAACTGCTTTTCTCAGAAGACTTATCTCAGGGTCAAACTGTTCCCTATGAAAAGGCAGTGCATTAAAGGGGCAGCACTTTTCATGTACATGTTTTCTTCCCCCATTTTAATGTAACATCCTTGAGGATGAGGACTGTTTCATTTTTGTTTTTGTATCTCCGTCATCTGGTACACTAGACACTTAATACATTCTTATTGACTGATGCTCTATGGAAAGTAGGTGCCAGGGTTACAAAGACACAAATGAAACAGTCCCGGCTTTCAAATAACTTACATTCTACTGGGCCTAACAACACCTACACAGATGAATACAATACACAAAATACACAATCTTTTTGGGGGGAAGCATTAAAATGGGATAGGGGTGTGGAGATCAGTTAAAAATCTTGAACTGATCCTTGAAGCAAGATAGGGGATCCAAAAAGGAAAGGGAAAGAATGAGACGATTTCACAATCATCTGTTTTGAGACTGTAGTTGGCTTCCAAGAACTGTATTATGACCCTGGATTACCTGTCTATTTAGTAGTATCCCTTACAGATTTACAATTCAATAGCTTTATTAAAGTCCTTATGCTGCTAGAAGGGAAAGAGAGAGATATTTGAAAATTCAGATTACAAGCTTGCTAGTTCTATGATATAGGAGTGGGAAAGCTGCTTCTCAAGGAGAGGGGGGAAAGGGGGAGGAAGAGGGAGAGGAAGGGGAGGGGAAGAGGGAGAGGAATAGGGAGAGAAAGAAAGGAAGAAAGAAAGAAAGAAAGAAAGAGAGAGAGAGAGAGAGAGAGAGAGAGAGAGAGAGAGAGAGAGAGAGAAAGAGAGAGAGAGAGAGAGAGAGAGAGAGAGAGAGAGAGAGAGAGAGAGAGAGAGAGAGAGAAA
>NW_027185616.1:5289549-5346739 GCF_028583685.1 Petaurus breviceps papuanus | reverse complement strand
GAAGGAAGGAAGGAAGGAAGGAAGGAAGAAAGAAAGAAAGAGAGAGAAAGAGAGAAAGAAAGAGAGAATAAAGGAGAGGTAAGAGTTTGCCCATCACTTAACTGCCTTTTTTTCTGTTGATGGTTGGATTAAAAACTCTCTGAATATAATTCTCTTGGGAGAATGGTTTGATTTTCACCCATGCATTATATTAGTGATTCCTAGAGCAACATTAAATCACCCACTTTGATCTAGTAATTGCCTTTTGTAAGACGAAGGGAGCCATCTCAGCTGGAACCAAAAGCAGATGCTCTGTTCCTCCAGTTAAAAGAGAATTGGGATTTTCCCTGGCAGCTGTACTTTTGGGTGTTCTGACTCATTCAGAGATGAGTTCTAACTTTCATCTTCTAGATATAATACTCTGGGAAAGCTGCAGGATTAACAATTATCATGGTCTTTTGGGTCACAGGAGGGTAAGCATACCAGTTAAGCAGGAAAGTTGATTCTTAACTCTCTAGTTAACATGGTAAAATGTAGTGAATCTTTAAAATCTGAAATGGGATTGGTTCCTCCAGTAATTAGGGGATTAGTTAATTGGAGAAATCCTCTCTAACCAATAGTCTAACTAAGGGAGAGTTACTAGGTGATGGATGAACCTTGGTTTATACAAAATAAGAAAATCCTGGTTTACTCAGGAGTAGTTCATCTAAGATTTTTATTATTTATTATTTATTTAGAGGTTATTACCCTCATCTTTGAGTACAGTTAGTCTCCATCTCTTCCTCACCTGTGATACTAGTCCCAAGTCCTGGAAAAGACTAACTTCTCCCAGCATTCCATAGAACCTGTTTAATACCTTCTTCAAAGTCCCCAAAACTACCAGAATTATAGTGTTCAGCCCTTTTTTGCCCAATGGTCTAATAAGAACAGCATAATCCATGACCTAGCTTGAGTGATGGTGGGTAGTCAAGGGGGCGAGAGAGAGATCAAGGCAGTATATTACTTGAGTAATATAGTTCAAGTATATTACCACAGGAGAGAGTAGCTGCTGAAGACAAAGGGATGTAGAAAATTGGGAGTAATAACAGTCCAGGAGAGAGGAATAAGTCATGGGCACAAAGGCACTGAAAAGCATATGCCACAAGTTGGTTAACTCCTCATACTTTATTTCTGCTCCACTAGACTGTGAAAGGGCCATTATCTCTAAGGCTGAATGGATCAAAAGAATGGCCTTGATACTAAACCCATGAAAAGAGAGTTGTACTAGATCTTTAAGGTCCCTCTCTAATCAAGCATGCATTTATTAAGTGCCTACTATCTGTCAGGCACAAGAGAATGTAGCCTTGGGATACAAAAACTAAAGTGAAACTTCCTGAGTTCAAAGAGTTGACAGTCTAACAGGAGGGAGAACAAGTACAAACACAGATGTGTACAATACACATAAAAAGTGGATACAAGATATCCTTGCAGGGGAAGTCACTGGCAGCTGGGAAGACAAGAAAAAGGCTCATTCAGAGGGTGGCTCTTGAGTTGAGTCTTAAAGAAAGGTAAGGATTTCGGGGTGAAGAGAGTGTTCATTCTAGGGTGGGGACAACCAGTGCAACAGCAGAGAGATAGTAGATGGAATGTTTTGTCCAAGGAACTACAAGTGGACCAGTGTGGCTGAAATATAGAGTGACTAAAGAAGAGTGACGTATAAGAAGGCTACAAATGCAAAACACAGGAGCTTATATTTCATCCTAGAGGCAATGAGGGAATCACTGGAGTTGATTGAATGAGGGAGGGGGAATGACATATTCAGACCTGCGTTTTATTTTTCTCCCAGTAGATAGTATTTTATTTTTTTTTCCAATTACAGGTAAAGACAATTTTTAATATTCATTTTATATAAAAATTTGAGTTCCAATTTTTTCTGTCCCTTCCCCTCCCCCTTCTCTAAGACAGTAAGCAATTTGATACAGGTTATATACATGGAATCATATAAATATATTCATATTAATCACGTTGTGAAAGAAGAAACAGGACAAAAGGAAAAAAATCAGGAAAAGAAAAACCAGAAAATTGAAAATGGTATGTTTCAATCTGTAATCAGACTCTATCAGTTCTTCCTCTGGATGTGGATAGCATTTTCCATCATGTGTCTTTCGAACTTCAGACCTGTGTTTTGGGAAAATCTCTTTGGCAGTTGTGTGGAAGATGGATGAGGCTGGAGAGAGGCAGGGAGGTAGGGAGACCAGTTAAAAGAAGACTGCCATGGTCCATGTGAGAGATGCTGAGGGCTTCAATTAGGGTGGCCCCTGTGGGAATGGAGAGGAGAGAATTAATTATGTGAGATATGTGGGAGAGGTAGAAAGAACGAGACTTGTCACCATATTGGATTTATAGAATGAGTGAATATGAGAAGTCAAAGATGATTTCAGGGTTGTGAACCTGGTTGACTAGAAAGGTGGTTGTTATCATTAACTGAAATGGGGAAATTTGGAAGAAAGATGATTTAGTATGAAAGACAATGAATTCTGTTCAAATGATGATTTGTCAAAGATGATTTCAGGTTTGTGAACCTGGTTGACTAGAAAGGTGGTTGTTATCATTAACTGAAATGGGGAAATTTGGAAGAAAGATGAATTTAGTATGAAAGACAATGAATTCTGTTTTGGATATTTTGAGTTTGAGATGGCTTCATATCATCCAGTTTGAAGTATGGATATTATATATTATAAAGATAATACAAAAAGAGGTGAGCAATATAAGTGTGGAATCAGGAAATCACTAGCATGACAGAAACACTAACAGTCAGTGGGGATTCCCAGAAGGTAAGGTCTCAGGATTAAAATATTGTCCTATTTGGGAAGGCCCTAATATACTGAAAGTATTACAAAGGAAATGCTATAGAGAATCTTCAGTTCTCAAGAGGTTGGATTACCACCAACGTCCAGCATACCTTTAACCCCTTTCTCACCCAAACTTCAATTTACTCCACTGAGAGCTTTTTATACATAGAAATGCACCTCCGATTTCATGGTGAAAATCAATAGGAAAATAAGATTCATGTTACAACTAACTTGAATGGGCTACATTTATTTCCTAAAGCTGGTAATAGCTGTTAGTTTTTGGAATGAAAGTATTCTGCTGGGCCCACCCCCTCTTCTAAGAAGGTGGTTCTTCTCTTGATGGTATGGAGCAAGGCCTAAGAGTCTGGAGAAAAACCCAAGAGTACAAATCAAAATGTATATGGGGGAATTGTTTTTGATGTTGTTTCCTGGGAACTGAAAACAAGACAAAGATCATTATCATCAGGCTACAGAAGCCTCATGTGGAATCTCCATGGAGGATGCCAGAAGTGTTCATGGCAGTAGCCCCCTTCCTCCCTTCTGCCACTAGAGGGCACAAGGATCATAAATTGCTACTTTAGGGTTTTGGAGGGTTCCCTTGTTGCCATGGAAGTCTCCAGAGTCCTTTGAGGTCAATTGTACTCTGTAGGTAAAGCCACACCTGTAGTGTTGTGGGGAGGGGTGGGGCGAAGGGAGGATCAATGAAGCAGTTTGGGGGTAAGGCTAGTGTTATAGTTCTCAAGGTTCAGATAATCTCATCCTATTCCTAACTGATTAACAGCCCAGGCTGGAAGCCCCAGGACTGTATTGGCAGCAGTTGTGAAGCCAGGATAAAGTCCTCATTGTTAACCCAGAGTCTGTTTTCAGTTCCAAGAGAATCCTGCACAGCATGGGCTAATAGTTAATCAAAATCAGAACAATCAAACTGCTTTTCTTCCAAATGCCAGGCATACAGTGCCACTCAACAGTATCACATGTAGGAATCCCTTCTCCACCCCACCCACCTCTAGCCAATTAGTTTTTAGTCAATTTCAGCACCACAGAGAAGAAGAAGGGCACATTGAGCACTCCACACAAATTTTCAGACACTGACTGGTTGTGCCTGAAAGAGCGAAGGTACTTGGGGAGGGTGGGTGGGGGGGCGGGGGGAGTCTAGAATGACCCTGATAATGGATCAGCCAGGACTTCCTGTAAAAGAAGGCTTTCATTTACTGTAAATAATCCTCCATTGTTAAAGAGGAGAGGTGGGAAGCAATATTTCTATTACTTTGCTTAAATCAACACTGCAGTGTAAGGTATTTATTTAGCACTCCTGCAAGCCAGGGACTTGAGCCTTCTTTAGGAATATGAGCACATTAGATTATCTGTCAAGAAAAGGAGATGAAAAAGGGAAAGTTTGACTTTACTATATTTCTTCCCAAAACTTCTCAGGGATTTTATTGTAATTGTGAATTAAGTACTCAGAATTAGCAGAGTACATCTTTAAGGGAAATTCCATTCAAGTTTGTGAAACATATTTAGCACAAATAAACATTTCTGTGTTACATCTGTTGTCCCAACCACAGATTCTGGAATTCTATTAAGTTTTAAACAATAGAAACAGTAGAACTGCATGTAAACTTTCAGCAGAAATCAAGCAAACTTCAAGATTTTTTGTACTCTAAATGGAGGGAGAGTCACTAGCTCTATGATTATAGAAAAAGTCATTTAGCATTGATGACCATCCATTTTCTCTTCAATAAAATGGGTATAAAAACATTAACATGACCTATCTGAGAAGGTTGTTGTAGGAAGAGTTTTTAAACCAAAAGATATATGTATATATATTTTAGAGTAATATTAGGAGCCTGAACCTCACAGGTCACTTCATCCATACATAGGCAAACAATGGTGAAGACAACTCAGTCCAGGAGAGTATGGCCTATGGACTATAGGCATGGTATACTCTGGTGGCTCACTCAGCAGCTGACTCAGACACTTTTTTTTTCTACAGCCCCAAATGCCTTTTCATAATAATGAAGCCACACAATAGTAGGATAAGGCTTTAGATGGGTGGTGGGGCTTTTCCAGGCAAAAAGTCATTTAAGTGTTAAGCAATTATTTTATCCCATTAGAGGCACTTCTACTAAATCAAAGAAAATGTA
Organism: Petaurus breviceps papuanus; assembly: GCF_028583685.1. NCBI lineage: Eukaryota > Metazoa > Chordata > Mammalia > Diprotodontia > Petauridae > Petaurus > Petaurus breviceps. The sequence goes on along the minus strand of NW_027185616.1, from coordinate 5,341,785 downwards.
GCAGCTAACAAGACTAGGCCCAAACTAAAAATATAGCAAATCCTCTACCAAAAAGAAAATCTAAATGAAAACTAATGCAACCAAATTAGGTTCGAGAAGCTGCTTACATTAGACAGGAAGTCAGAAAGACCTGGGTTTAACTTTTGCCCCAGACACTTACTGGCTATGTGACCCTGAAAAAAATGATTTAATTTCTCCAAACCTTACGTTCCTCATTATGTAAAATGCTAATAAAATATGAATGAATGTACTGGAAAAATAAAATGGTTCCCCCCCAAAAAATTAAATGCTAATAAAAATAGGATCTATAAGTACTATATAAAAGAAATCTCTTATTATTTGAAACCCACTAAAAACTGACTTCTACTCCCATCGTTCAAATGGAACAACCCTTCCCAAAGTCACCAATGATTGCTTCATCACCAAATCTGACGTCCTTTGTTTAACCCTCATCTTCTATGACATTTAACACCATTGACCACTCTCTTCTAGACATTCTCTCTTTTTCATGATACCACTTTCCCTCAGTTCTCCTGCATATCTGATTCATTTCCCCTGTGTCGGTACCCAACGCTCTGTTCTAGGGCCTTCTTTTCTCCATATACGTTCTCATTGGTCTCATCAATTCATATGGGCTATATTATCATCCCTATGTTTGTTGCTAAGTCATGTTTGTGTTCGACCCTTCATGGCCCCACGTGGGGTTTTCTTGTCAAAGATACTGGAGGGAGAGACAGAATGGGGTAAACTATGTCATATAGAAAAGGCAAGGGAAAAGGGTTACAATGGAGGAGAAGAATAGGAAGGCAAAAGGGAATGGGTCAACCTTATTCCCATTGAATTTGGCTTGAGGAGGAAATGAAATACACACTAAATAGGGTATCTCACCCTCCAGGAGAGTAAGGGGGGAAGGGGATGAGAGGGGGTATGATGGAAGGGAAGGCAGGCTGGGGGGGGGAGGGAAGTTAGGAGCACCCACTTTTGAAAAGGGATGGGATCAAAGTAGAGAATAGAACAGGTGGGAGGTGTGATAGGAGGGAGGGAAATATAGTCAGTCTTTTACAATATATCTACTATGTTATTGTTTTGCATTAGCCACACATGTACAACCTATACTGAACTGCTTATCTTCCCAGTAAGTGTGGGAGACAAGGGAGGAAGGGAATGAATCTGGAATTCAAAGTTTTAAAATCAAATACTCATATATATATACTAATATTAATACTATTTTACATGTAATTGGGAAATAAGATATACAGGCACTGGGGCATAGAGATCCACTGGAAAAGTCAAAAGGGGTATGGGAGAAAATATGGGAGAGAGCAGATTGGAGGAGGGGATATCCTGTGGGACTGCTATTTTGGGGTGGTGGGTAGGGGAAAAACGGGGAGAGAATTTGTAGCTCAAAATCTGGAAGAAATGAATGATGTAAATCAGAAGTTAATAAAGCATTTGCAAAAAAAAAAAAAAAGATACTGGAGGGATTTACCATTTCCTTCTCCAGCTCATTTTCCAGATGAGAAAACTGAGGTAAACAGGTTAAATGACTTATCCAGGGTCATATAGCTAGTAAGTGTCTGAGGCTGGATTTGAACTCCACAAAATTAGTCTTCCTGATTCCAAGCCCAGTGCTCTATCTACCACGCCACCTACCTACCCTATGATACTGATGAGAAACAGACAGAGAAAGAGACAGAGACAGAGACTGAGAGACAGTTTCTGATTACCTATTAGATATTTCAAATTGGACATTCCATAGACATATCAAACTCAATATGTCCAAAGTAGAACTCATTTTCTTTCCCACCAAATTCACTCCTCTTCTGAATTTCCCTGTTTCTTTTTTTTAAGTTTATTTATTTTTAGTTTTCAACATTCACTTCTGTAAGTTTTAATTTTCTCCCCCTTCTTCCCCTCCCCCTCCCCAAGATGGGATGCAATCCAATACAGGTTCTACATATACATTCCTATTAACCATACTTTCACATTAGTCATGTTATATAGAAGAATTAGAATGAATGGGAGTAACCATGAGAAAGAAAAAACATAAAACAAGACAAAACAAAAAAAGAAAATAGTCTGCTTCAATCTGCATTGAGATTCCATATTTTTTTTTCTGGATGTGGATGGAATTTTCCATCATGAGTCTTTTTGGAATTGTTTTAGGTCCTTGCATTTCTGAGAAGCACTAAGTCTATCAAAGTCAGTCATCACACATTGTGGGTGTTACTGTGTACAGTGTTCTGGTTCTGTTCACTTCACTTAGCATCAGTTCATATAAGTCTTTCCAACTTTTTCTGAAGTCTGCCTGTTCATCTTTTTTTTTGCTATTTGGAGGGCACTTGGGGTTAAGTGACTTGCCCAAGGTCACACGGCTAGTTTTTGTGTTAAGTGTCTGAGGCTGGATTTGAACTCAGTTCCTCCTGACTCCAGGGCCAGTGCTCTATTCACTGTGCCACCTAGCCACCCCTGTTCATCATTTCTTATAACACAATAGTATTCTATTACATTCATATACCACAACTTTAATCTTCCCTGTTTCCATGAAGGGAACTACCATTCTTCCAACTCTACCAACTACCAACTTCCCATAAAGTCATTAGCTTCCATTTGCTCCAATCTAATTCTGAAGCAATGATTCTCCTCATTGAGATTTTGAGATTCTTTTTTCCATCTTGCAAATTCGGCTTTTTAAGGCATTCTTCTCCTCATTGCCTTTTTAAGCTTCTTTTGCCATTTGAGTTAGTCTATTTTTTAAGGTATTATTTTCCTCAGGCAGGCTGTTGACCCTCATTTTGTAATTTCCTTGCATCACTCTCATTTCTCTTCCCAATTTTTCTCCACTTCTCTTATCTGCTTTATAAGGTCCTCTATGGCCTGTAACCAGCTCATATTTTCCTTTGAAGCTTTTGGTGCAGAAGTTCTGACTTCACTGTCTTCCTCCTGTTCCATGCTTTGATACTTTTTGTCCCCCAAATAGGAGTCTAGTGTTGGAATCTTCTGTTTGCTTTGCTTCCTTTGCCTCGTCATGTTGCCACTCAATTACTTGACTTTTGGACTTTTTGCCACAGTAGGACTCTGCCACCAGACAGGGGAGCTTCGTACCAAATGCTGGGGTTTTCTCAACTGCTGGAGGTATTAGTTGGGTGTCCTCTCTGAAGCCTCCTTCCCCTCTGGCAAGCTGGTCACATACCTCAGGACCTCCACCCTAGAGTGCAATCCAGGTCCAACCAGGTTAAAGCAAGAGCGATTACCCCTCAGACTGGTGCTTGGTCCCCCTACACTCTGCAGGCCAGGAGCTGAAGCTGCCACATGGCGCTGGCTGTCTGTGCCACATCTCAGTGGCTTTTCACCCTGGGGGCAAAAGCCACGCACTCCCACTTACTGGGTCCAAAGTCCAGACTACACTGACCTCTCACTTTGTCCTTAGCATCTATGTGTTGATAATTCTGGACCTCCACAGCTGCTGCTGATCTGGAGTCCCTAAAACAATCCTAGCCTGCAAAGAGGGGGTACAGAGAGCACATACATGTATATGTTTACACAAAAGAGATACAAGATTTTGAGGGAAGGCATGGTGGCTGGGGGGGCATTAATAAAGACTTCATGTAGAACATGGTACTTGAGCTGAGCCTTGAAGGAAACTGAGAGACAAAGATGAAGGTTATATCCCCACAATTGGTGAAGCTAGCCAGTGCAAAGGCAAGGGCAGTAGATAGAATATATGTATGAGGAACAGCAAGAAGGCCATTTTGTCTAGACTGTAGTGTGTGTGGAGGGGAGTGACTTGTAAGGCAGTGGAAAGATAGGGCTGGGTGATGAAGAGTTTAAAATCCAAACATAGGAGTTTGGATTTGATCATGTAGATAATAGGGAGCTATAGGAGTTATTTGTGTTAGGGGACAGACACAGCGATGACAGGGCAAGGAACTGTGCTAGACACCAGGTTTATAAAGTCAGATATGTACTTTAGGGTAATGCTTGGCAGCCATGTGGAGAATGAATTGGAAATGGGAAAGACTTGAAGAAGGGACACCAGTTAGAAGGCCATTTGAGAGGGTTAAGGGCTTGAATTAGGATGTTAACAATGTAAGTAGAGACACCATATAGGTAGGAATGACCTTATTAAAAAATGTGGACGTTGAGTGAATGTGGATGTTGAATGAGAGTGAGGACTTGAGGATGTGTTGGAGTTGGAAGTTGGATGAATTGGTGTTGGAAGTTGGTAGTTGGGTCAAGATGGCGGAGTAGAAACAGGACCTTCACGCGGCTGCAGCTCTCACCACCTCCAATCCATGTAAAAGGGAACTCTGAACAAACTTTGGAGCCACAGAACCCACAAAATGACACAGAGAAGCTAACCTCCTGCTGAGGACAGCCCTGCAGGCCAGCAGGAATCGGCCAGCACAGAGCTCTGGGAGCCCAGCCCAGCACCACACCAAGGTTTTAGCCCCAGTAGATAACAGCTAGGTGGCACCATAGTACATAGAGCACTGGGCCTGGAGTCAGGAAGACTCATTTTCCAGAGTTCAAATCTGGCCTCATTCACTTACTTACCTAGCAAGCCACTTAACTCTATTTGCCTCAGTTCCTCATCTATTAAAATGAGCTAGAGAGGAAATGGCAAACGACTCTATCATCTTTGCCAAGAAAACCCCAAATGGGGTCAAAAAGGACTGGGTACAACTGAACAGCAACAATAATCATATATTTATTTATAAATGCATTTATAATATACGTATTTATATTTATATATGAATATTATTTATTGATAGATGTGACAATTCCATGCAATTTCCCTGATCATGGCCAGTTGAAAAATGACTACTTTCTTCCTCTGATTACTGAGAGCACTTTGTTTGTATTATTCATATGATAATTCGGATTTTTCACCTAGACTATTAAAAATTACATCCTAATTATTCTTTCTATTTCCATTCTATCCCCACTTCCTATCTACAGTTGCCAAAATTATCTTCCTAAAATAGATATCTGACCATGCTACTCCTCTGCTCAGAAACTTTCTAGCTCCCTATTGCCTCTAGAATAAATCACATACTTCTTATCTTTATATTTAAGAGCCCTCACAGCATGGCTATAGTCTTTTTTATTTATTTCACATTACTCTCCTTTACTTCCATTATCTTGTAGTCAAACTGGACAATTTGCTGTTCTCTAAAATCAACCTTCCTCCTTCTGTCTTCATGCCTTTGCAAAGGCTGTCTGCTATGTCTGGAAAGCACTCCCACATCACTTTCTATTTCTTAGAATACCTAGCTCCCTCCAGAACTCAATTTAGGTATCACTGTCAACAGGAAATTTTTCTTGGTCCTTCTGTCTACTTCCACTCCTCAGATAGGAGGGTTCTTTCCCTCTTCACATTATCTTGTATTTACTTATGTGTGTTCTATCTTCTACCCTCCTCATAGAATAGAAGTTCCTTACATACTGAAGGTAGCCCTCATTGCCAACAGTACCTTTGATTCCAGTCTTTCTTCAGTCTTGCTCAATCATCCATCTCTCTCCCATTTTCAGTGTTGGCTCTTTTCCTGCTATATACAAAATTGCTAAGGGTCTCATCATCTATCCTTAAAAACAAGCATATGCTACTCATTTAATACTTTGAGTTACCTATCAGTCTCTCACAGAACGAAGGAACAAAATTAAATAAATGAATGAAAAGGCATTGCTTATGTACTTATTGTGGCACAATGGACAAAGTACTGAGTCTGGAATCTGGAAGTCCTGAGTTCAAATCCAGGTTCAGATACGGACTAGCTCTATGACCCTGTGCAAGTCACTTAATTTCGTCTGCCTTCGTATCCTCAACTATAAAATGGAGATACAGTTATTCCTTCCACAATCATGACTTTCTCTCTCACAGTTTCAATATATCATGGGGTTGGCATAAGAAATTAAATGGGAATTTGGGGAGGTTTTGCAGAAACCACAGATGACCCTTGAAGGCCAGCAGACAACACAGAAAAAGTTTAGAAATTCAGAAATGCATAAAATATGTGTAAAGTATTGTATAATATCAACATATGTTATCTTTCAATACCATAACAATTCCAACTTCTCTAGTATGAAGGGAGGGTAAAAAAATTTTGCGCAGACTTTCCAGATCATGGGTACCATGCTGCTAAATCCTCCTTGGAAGGGATAACTGTAATAATAACATCCAAGGTTGTTGTATTAAAAAAGACAAACACTTATAAAACACTAAGCACAGTTCCTGGCACCTAGTGGGCTCTTAATAAATGTTTGTTCCTGATCCAACTATGCTGGAGAGCAATTTGGAACTATGTCCGGAGGGCTATAAAACTGAGCATACCTTTTGGCACAGCAATACCAGTGCCAATCTGTATCCCAAAAAGACCCCCTAGAAAAGGAAAAGGACCCATGTGTACACAACTATTTTTATCGACTCCATTTGCAGTGGCAAAGAATTGGAAATCAACCGGGGAATGGCTAAACAAATTGTGGCATATGAGTATGATGGGATACTATTGCGCTATAACAAGAAATGATGAGCAGGATGGCCTCAAAAACACCTGGAAATACCGCTATGAACTGAGGGAGAGTGAAGCGAGTAGAACTAGGAGAACACCGTACAATACCATGCAATAGCAGCAATACTGTACGATGATCCACTGTGGATGACTTAGCTATTCTCAGCAATACAGAGATCCAAGACAATTCCCAAAGGCTCATGATGAAAAATGCCATCCACCTCCAGAGAAAGAACGGACAGAGTACAAATGCAGATTGAAACATACTTTTTTTTTCTTTTCTTTTTTTTGTTGTTGTTGTTTGGTTTGGTTTTGGTCTGTATTTTCCTTCACATGGCTAAAATGGAAATATGTTTTGCAGGTCTGTACATGGGCAATCTATAACAGATAGCTTGCCTTTTCATGGAGGGAAAGAAGGAAAGAATTTGGAACTAGAATTAAAAAAACAATAAATGTGGGGTGGCCAGGTAGCATGGCGAGTAAGAGCACCGGCTCCAGTGTTGAGAAGACCTGGAGATCGAATCCCAGGCTCAGACACTTAGCACCCACCCAGAAACACCTGGCCGTGTAACCTTGAGCAAGTTACTTAACCCCAATTGCTTAGGGGCGGCCAGGTGGCTTAGCGAGTAAAAGCACCGGCTCCAGTGTTGGGATGACCTGGATCAAATCTGGGCTCAGATACTCAGCACCACACCCAGAAATAATAACTGGCCATGTAACCTTGAGCAAGTTACTTAACCCCGACTGCTTTTTAAAAAAACAAAAAACAATAAATGTTAAAAAAATGTTTTTATGGGGCGGATAGATGGTACAGTGGATAAAGCATCAGCCCTGGAGTCAGAAGGACCTGAATTCAAATCCATCCTTAGATACTTACTAGCTGTGTGACCTTGAACAAGTCACTTAACTCCAATTGCCTCCCTCCCCGCCAAAAGTTTTTACATGTAACTGGGGAAAAAAATAAAAAAAAAATTTTTTTAAATAAATATTTGTTCCCTTCCCTTTTCCCAAAGGGATAAGAATTCAATTACAAGCAAGCAAGGTAGTCCCTACCCTCAAGGACTTTATATTGTAATAGGAGAATACTACACATCCACAAAAATGATGGCAGAAAGGATTATTTTAGACAGGAAAGTTAGAGAGAATAATCAAAAGCAATCAATGGTCATGTCCTTTTCTAGGCTTTGATTTGAGGAGCAAATGAATAGCAAATGTTTATCACCTCTATTTCCTTGCCATCTAACCCATCTGGAATCTGGTACCTCTCCCCACCATGTTATTAGAGTTGTTTTGAGAGGTCAGGCATTTTAGTAAAAAGATGCTGGAATTGGAATCAGGAAATGAGTTTAAATCCCAGCATAGCCACTTGACCCTCTGTTTCCTTGTCTATACATGGGTACAAATTTGTACTAACTATTTCACTATTGTTCTGAGGAAACCACTTTGCAAACTTTAAAGTGTGACATAAATATTATTTCCTAAAGGTCACCCATAGCCTCCTAATCACCAAGTCGAATGATCTTTTCTAGTTTTCATTCTACTTAGACTCTGTGGCATTCGATCTTATTTATCAATCCTCTTCTTTTTTGGGGGGGGGGGAGGAGAAGGGGAGCAATCAGGGTTAAGTTACTTGCCCAGGGTCATACATCTAGTTAAGTCTCTGAGGACTGATTTGCACTCAGGCCCTCCTAACTGCAGGGTTGGTCCTCTATCCACTGTGCCAACCAGTTGCCTTCATTCCTCTTCTCTCTTTACACTTATTTGCTTGACCCTCTGTAATGGAAATGTAAATTTTAAAGATCTTCCCTGCCCCTAGGCTAATGTGCACCTGAAGCCTGGGGTGGGAGGCTTGTTTTTCAGTAGATACTTCTTGATTGGCCAGTGAGTCAATAAGGTTGTTACATTCTCTGAGCCAGGAGGCGGCTATATAAGCCCTGATGTGTAGCTTTGTTTTTGGGACTCACTTTGAGAAGTGTTTTGTGATTTGATCTGAATTCTGGGAAGCCGTTGTTGAGAGTCCCCCGGCTTTGAAAAACCCAGAATGTGGAAACCCAGATGTTGACTGGGTATGGATGTAATGGTTGGACAGTTTGGAAATCTGTCTACTTGATGTTTCTGTCTTGATAATTATGCCTGTATATTTTGAGGTTCAGGGTGCTGACCTTTTTGCCCTGAACAAGGTAAATGATATATGGTCTGACTGATTAAAGTAAGCTTGTTAACCCATTTTGAGTTGCTTTCCTTTAACAAAGCAGATCCAAGAACCTGTGGTAGCTGCAAACCCTGAGGACGCGCTTGGGGTGCTTGCTGCTACAAAATGGCGTCACGAACAGGATCTGCAGAGTAAAAGGAAAGTATGGGGACTGGGATAATTGTTTGTTTCCCAGTTGTGGTAGCTGTGATTCTGTGGAGCCATGGAGCAGGAGAGAAGAACGGCCTGCACGCAGACTTCGCTGAGCTGAGAGCGGGAATGGTGAGCTGCCTGCATGGGCAGAAGCCAGGAGCGGCTGCCGCTTGCGGGAGGAGAAGGAGCCCAGGAGTTCGGAATTCAGCCACAGGAAAAGATAAGAACTGAGCAGCAAAGCAGGGGCACTGAGTGTGTTTCCTGGCTGCATCCCACAGTTTGGGACCCAGGGGGAGGATGGACTTGTGACTATGGTGGGTGGGATGAAGTGCCTTGGATCCCCAGGGACCCCACCTTGTTGGTTTTGTTGCCCAGCCCCCTCTCTGTGCTTGGAAGCAGAGGCTGGAGCTGTGTGAGGGGAAGGACACTCCCCTCCCCCCAAAACTTTATTTGAACTCTTGTTTTGAACTGAAGTGATAATGCTATGTACTTGGTGTTTGTTTAAGGGCCAGTGGCCACTTTGGTAACTTTAGTTCTGTACTTTGACAATGTGACCTAAGAAATGTTCAGAGCTAATTCAAAAGTAAATTGTCTATGCTATGGGCATGAAAGATCTTGGGGCCGAATGTAATGGAAATGTAAATTTTAAAGATCTTCCCTGCCCCTAGGCTAATGTGCACCTGAAGCCTGGGGTGGGAGGCTTGTTTTTCAGTAGATACTTCTTGATTGGCCAGTGAGTCAATAAGGTTGTTACATTCTCTGAGCCAGGAGAAGGCTATATAAGCCCTGATGTGTAGCTTTGTTTTTGGGACTCACTTTGAGAAGTGTTTTGTGATTTGATCTGAATTCTGGGAAGCCGTTGTTGAGAGTCCCCCGGCTTTGAAAAACCCAGAATGTGGAAACCCAGATGTTGACTGGGTATGGATGTAATGGTTGGACAGTTTGGAAATCTGTCTACTTGATGTTTCTGTCTTGATAATTATGCCTGTATACTTTGAGGTTCAGGGTGCTGACCTTTTCTCCTGAACAAGGTAAACGATATATGTCTGACTGATTAAAGTAAGCTTGTTAACCCATTTTGAGTTGCTTTCCTTTAACAAAGCAGATCCAAGAACCTGTGTGAGCAGGCACCCTGGGGACACTGGGGTGCTTGCTGCTACACCCTCCCTTCTGCTGTTTCACCTGCCCAGGGCTAGATTAGGACTTTTTGCACAGAGGAAGAGTCAGGTAAGGGACCCTAAGTTGAGAGAGGAAGGAGAATAGATAGAAAACTAGGAACATCAAGGTAAGAGATATGGAGTGAAAAGGGTTCACTTCTGTAGATCTAATACAAGCCAGGAAACTTTATCAAGCACTTTCATTGTGTCCGACACACGCTAGGCACTGGGAATGCTGAGACAAAATTTAAAAACATCGTCTGCCCTCAAAGGTCTTACATTCTACTAGGTGAAAATAATATATAAATATATACATAATAAATTGAGGAGGAAGAGGGCACTAAAAGACAGAGGGATCAGGAAAACTTCCTTAAGGAGATGCCTTGTGATATGATCCTCCATTTTGGGAAGAGGCCTTGGTTGGCCAGCCTTCATCCCTCTCTCAGTTCTGCTTCTTTGTTCCCAGACATTGCTACCATTGCCACCATGCTTCACCCTGAAACTTTCCTCAGCACCTGGGGCCTCCTCCCTCTGGAATGTCCATCTACCCCTCAGACCTTCTCACTCTGAAACATCACTCTGCCTGGCTCATTCCCTTCTCTTATTGTTGAGTTCATTCCAGGGACTCAAGCCAGCCGCTATTGATTCCCCTCATGGCTGTGCTTCTGACTTTCCAAATTTTTCATCAATACTATGCTCCCATGCAGGTGCCTTTGCCTCTCCTTGAAGCTTTTCAGCTCCCTTTTGTCTGTTGTCTTCCCCATTAGAATATAAGCTCCTTGAGGGCAGCTGTCTCTTTTTTCTTCAATTTGTATCCTCTGCACTTAGTGTAGTGTCTGGCACATAGTAAATACTTAATGTTTGTGCCTTTCCTTGTTGCCTTGAAGGATGCTAGGAACTCCAAAAGGTGGAGATAAGGAGGAATTGCATTCAAAACATTGAATGGTTGGGCAGCTAGGTGGCACAGTGAATAGAGCACCAGCCCTGGAATCAGGAGGACCTGAGTTCAAATCCAGCATCACTTAACACAAAACTAGCTGTGTGACCTTGGGCAAGTCATTTAACCCCAATTGCCCTACCTTCCCCATTCCAAAAAGGAAAAAAACAACAACAAAAAAAAAACCATTGAATGGTGAAGGCTGAGTTTCAGGAGTACCTAGTACGACAATTTCACTGGAAAAGAAAAGAGATTCATGTGAAATCAGCTTAGAAAAAAGTAGACTGAGCAAGATTATTAAGGACTTTCAATGTCAGAGGATTTTGTCCCTTATCCCAGAGAGAGTAGATCTACAAAAGATTCTTGAGCAGAGGAATAATGTGTCCAGACTCTTGCCTTAGGAACATTATTTTGGCAGCTATGCAGAACATGGATTGACAAGCAGAGAGACTGGAAATCAGGAATACAAATAAGAAGCTGTTAGAATAATTCAGGCAAGAAGTGATGAGGGTCTGAACTAGAATTATGGTCATGTGGTAAAATCAAAGTGGTAAGTAGGAAATATGGTATGGAGACAAAAGCAACCAGATTTGACAGACAACTGAATTTGGTTAGTGAGATATGAATCTAGAATGACTTAAAATTTTTTATACCTAGGTGACTGGAAGAAAGATATTGGTAGCTTAAGTATTTATAAGTAAGTTTAGAAGAGAGGGGAATTTGATGTAGGTGAGGAAGAGCAGAGAATTATGAATTTTGTTTTGGATATTGAGTTTGAGATGTTTATAGAATATCCAGGTATATGTATCCAACAGTCAGCCAGTGTTATAGGACTGGATATAGGATGTGAATGAGAATTTCTGAGTAACCCTTGGAGAAAGTTATTTTAGCTAAGTGGTTAATTTTGAAGCTAGATTGCAAAGATGTTGAGGAACATGAAATGAAGACTGTGAAAGGCTTTTTCTAGGTGTTTTCTACCAGTAGGGTCAGTTAATAAACATTTATTAAGCACCTACTATGTGCCAGTCTTGCCATGTTCTGGATATACAAAGAAAAGCAAAGAATAGTTCCTGCCCTCATGGAGGTTACAATCTAAACGGGGGAAGACAACATACAAAAGGAAACTGAAAAGTTAGTCAGGGAACATAGCCCCCTGGGGGTGGAGCATGATGGACAAGTCCAAAGTAAAGCTGGGTGGGAAATGAAGAGATGGCTGATCTGGGGACCTTCCTGAAATGGAGCTTCTGGGAGGAGCTTTCCAAGCTCCATCCACTCTGAGGGAAGGGACCCAGGGGCAGAGGGTGCCAACAAGGTGTGAGTTCCAGAGTTGAGGTGATCTTATAGTGTGAAGAGGTTCCTGGAACATGATGTAGAGAGAGAACATAGATTCCTTTTTTTTTTTTTTTTGCTTTTTTGGAGGGCAATTGTGGTTAAGTAACTTGCCCAAGGTTACACGGCTAGTTTATTTTTGTGTGTGTGTTAAGTGTCTGAGGCTGGGAACTCAGGTCTTCCTGATTTGGGGGCCAGCGCTTTACTCCCTGCGCCACCTAGTACCCCCCCATTCCTTTTATTTTTAATCAATTAGTCTTCCATACTAAGTCCCAGACAGACTATTCCTATACCATTTTAAGGTCCCAGAAAGGTAAAAAACAGAAGAGGAGTTGATCCTCTCTCTTATATCATTTGCCACAGGCAAGTATAATACATGCTGTTGGTGGCTTGAAATCTGGACCCAAGAAAAAGGCTAGAACTCACCCCTTAAGTATGCACAAGGGCAAGGTTTAGGAGGCTAGGCAGTCATGAGCTGAAACTTGTTTGGAATAACCTTGCCAACGGAGGTGCTTCCTCAAATGGAGATTTGGGGATGAAGTCACCATTCAGATGAGACTGTAGAGATCGAGGCATTGCTCACTGGGTTACAGGTCCAGAAGGAGACTGGGAAGTCATGGCTGAACTCGATTTGATATATCTGAAAAATATATCTGAAAATCTGAATAGCCGCCGTAAGTATTTTTGCACATTTGGATCCTTTTCCTCTTTTTTTGATGACTTTGGAACCAGGATTTCTGGGCTCCACATCCAGCATCTTACCCTCTATGTCAAATTAATTCTCTGCTCCTAAGTTCTACTACAACTCTGAACACTGATCTCCTCCTGGCTTCTGCTTGGGTGGGAGCCCCCAAGGTATTAGAGCCTCACTGAGTGTGGGAAGAAGGAGCAAGCCAAGACTCTGCTTTCCCCAACCCAGCAGACCCTTCCTGCAGTAGCAAATCCGCAATGTTTGCTCAAGGAGACTTCACTGATCGCTGTCCCCTTCTTGCCTTCACCTTCCCACTGGGCCCCTGTAGTTACTTCCCTGATACCTGTGGAGTCCATTTAACCTTGCCTGGAAGCAAAGGCTGGCTTGCTTTACCTGCTTATGTCAGTTAGGATTTCTCAATCCCCTTCTAATGCCAACATGAAGACATTCCTGAAGACCCTGTTCTCAGCTTTCTTCTTTTATCTTCCTTTTCCCTTGGTCTTTCTAAATTATCCTCATTTGGTGATCTCATTCATCCCAAAGTTGTCGTCTCCATATGGATAATTCTTTGCACATAGATTTTCTTTTTTTAAATTAATTTTTAAAAAGTTTTCAACATTCACCTTTATAAGATTTTTGAGTTTTAAATTTCCCCCCTCCCCTCCTCACCCCAAGACATCATGCAATCTGATATACATGCACATAGATTTTCAAAAATGTTTGTTAAACAACTCAGTGAATATAGTGGAAGAGGGAGGGAGGAGGGAAGGGAAGGAGAATTAAACACCTCTGCCCTTAATGGCAGCTAGGTGGTGCAATGGATAGAGCACTGGGTATGGAATCAGGAAGACTCATCTTCCTGAGTTCAAATGCGGCCTCAGATACATACTAGCTGTGTGACCCTGAACAAATCACTTAAGTGTGACTACCTCAGTTTCCTCATCTGTAAAAATGAGCTGGAGAAGGAAATGACAAATCACTCCTTTATCATTGCCAAGAAAACCCCCAAATCCAGTCACAAAGAATCAGACGTGACTGAAAACTGCCCTTAATAAATCTGCATTAACTTTAGAAAGAGAATTTTGGGGGGGGGGCAGGGATCTGATCTATGATTACTTTTTTGGTAGGAAATTCCCAGTATGGAAACTCCCTCCATCAGTGAAAACTGGCGATTCATCTATAACTTAGTCTTTTAGGACTACCTGGGGGCACTGAGAGATTAAATGCTTTGACCATGAACCTACAGCTAATATACAAGGTGTCTCAAAAGTCTTATTGCAGTTGAATGCTTTAATAGCTTAAAACTGATCTAAGATTTTTAGAACACAATTCATATCAGAGTCAAGATCTTAATTCAGGTCTTCTGGACTCTAAGTTTGGTTTTATCTAGCCACTAGGCTACACTGTCTCTCATTTGGAAAGGCAGATACATAAGAAAGGTTAAACTGGCAATACTCAGGAGTAAATAAGTGTCAAATGGGTGATAACGCCAATACAAGTATCATAGGTGTTCAGAAAAAGAAAAGATCTCCTTTCCCTTGTCTGGCATGATCAGCAAAGTTTTCTTGGAGGGCCCTGAAGGATGATTCAATTCTAGATAGGCAAAAGGATATGATATGAGCTGAATAAAAATACAGATATGTGTAAAAGCAACTTGTATTTGCAGGACAAGACTATCTTGTCTGGAGTTGAGAATATTTGCTAAGTTATCAAGGAGATAGAGCACGGGTCTGGGCTTCTGGAAAACCTGAGTTCAAATATTACTGCCTCAGTTACTTACTAGTTGTGTGACCTTAGATTTAACCCTACTCTGCCTCAGTCTTTTCATCTGTAAAAGGGAGAATGCAAAAATAATCACCTCCCACAGTTGTTGTAAGGATAAAATGAGATATTTGCAAAGAACTTTGCCAACTTTAAAGAGCTATATGAATGCTAGTTATTATAATAATGATTATTGGGGTTATTATTATTAATTAGTGTATGCAGGGAAATACTAGGAGGTAAGTGTAGAAAGGTCAGACAGGAAGAGATTCAGGTAAACCTTGAATCCCAGCCTGAGAAATTTGGTTCTATATTCAAACCAATTGAAGGTTTTTGAAGGAGGGGGTTGGGAGAAAGGGGACTGATTAAAATGGTGTTTAAAGAAGATTAATTTGTTGGCAAATGTACAGGATCCTGAAAGATAGTGAACATAACTCCACCATGCATTGCAAAAGTCAGCCTGGATTAGCATAGCATCACAACCAAATAAAATCGATCATTGGTATCTCTGGAAACAGGAGATATAATCATGCTCTAATTCAATATTAAGAGGAGTTAAAGGTCCTGCCATAATCAACAGGCTCTCCAGCAGTCATCTGGAAAACTACAGATCAACAAGCTTTGTCTTATTCAGAAAGACAATGCTGGAAATATAATGGACCATCTGAATGGAGGGATAGAGACACACATTTAGCTAAATCAGAAAGGGCATAGTCCTGACCTAAAAAAAAAAAATTGGACAATCAGCCTGTTACTTCCTGAAAATATTCTATCAGAAAGTTTAAGGCAGAGGTAAGGTCAGATTTTAAAAGCCCTTTGAATAAAACACAAATACAAATATATAATTTCTTTGTATAGTTGGCAAATTCTTACTTATTGGATGACATTACACGGCATTTGGAGGATTTCTTCTCTGGTAAATGTATAGCCCAGTGCCTTTGTTTATCTTTCCACCTTTTTGAATTGTTGTCCTCTGAAAAATAATATGTTTTTTTCCAATTACATGTAAAAACAAATTTTAACATTTGTTGTTTTAAAATTTTGAGTTCCAAATTCTCCAACTCGATCCCTTCTCCCTTTCCCCAACTCTTCCATGAGATGAAAGCAATTTGATATAGGTTATACGTGTGGAATCATGCAAAACATATAGGACCCTAGGAGATGAATCATGAAGACAGAGATAGAGATTGGCTGAGCAATTTCTAATGGTCCTGACAGTGAGGCAAATTATCCATTCCACTTTCATCTAGGGCCAAGAGGATCCTCTTACTACTTTGCAAAGTACCAATAGTTATGAAATAGGATAAAAGGCCCCTTCCTATCCTTGGGAAGTATCTCTTTCATCCTTCTTTCTCTGACCTTGCAGCAGCACAAAGAATGGGACTTGGGAACAATTGGGCTGAGCCACAATCAGCATTGCCACTATCAACTAAAGTCCAACAGTCATCATGACTCACTCCCTTGTAGAGCCTTCTTCCCTTTGTAGTCCATGATCCTGAGAGTCAATGCCTGAACCACCTGCTGCTTTTCATGAACCTTTAGATTATGGTAGGAAACAGGAAGAAAACTAGGTGAAAGAGATGACCATTAGTGAATATCTTCATACAGGAGTTCTTTGTCTAATTTTCTAGACCAAGGGAAATATTGAAATTTATGAATTATAGTTGTGATGCTCAAGAGACATAGTTTCTGGGTAATTTAATAATTATATTAACAAGGCTAGCAGCTTATTAATAAAAGGATGGTCATCTGACTGTCTCTCTTGAACCAAAGAGGATCATGACGGCAGACTCACAATTTATATACCCTTCAAAGATGAGTCTTGATTTGACTTCATTCAACAGAGATTAAATCTAATTGGGTTAGAGGTGGGATATGTTAAAATGAAGAGCTGAATATCTCTTGGTTGGGGAAAGTGTCTCTAAACCAGACCATTCATAGCTTTAGGCTATCAATTCAAAGAAAGTATACCCTACTCAAGCCTGAGCAGAACACAATGAACTTCCTCACCCAAGATTAAATTCCTAGCAAGGTTGGGTGGGGTCTGACCCAGATCTAGGAGAGTCAATGCTAAGACTTTACTTTTAAAGGACTTTAGAAGAAGGGGGAGGGCTCTGAAGTCTCCCCCCAAATTATTAATTATTAAGAATTATTTTTCACACAGTGAAAAGGTACATTTTTCTGGGTTCTTACTGTTTCACAAAATTACACATAGAGGAGAAATCTGTGCTATAATCAAATTCTTCCCAAGTATATCAGTTGCACTAAAACAAATTCACATTTTCAAAATAAGCATTATAGCAGAACTAGTTCTATTACCGATCTTTACTTAAAGATTCAGAGTGCTGTGTGTTTTCTTGTTCTCTCAGTGTTGGTAAACTCAAGTTTGCTGAAACAAGTAGTTACTTGTAACTCTCTAAGTCTTGCTGGTGAATATCCATGAGAAATTTTAGGCTGCCCAGCTTCAAAGCAGATGATACTTATAAAATTGTTCCAGCTTAGCTTCTTCAGTTACTCAAGATTTTACTGAATTGTAGAATCTCAGAACTAGAAAGATCCCCAGAGGCCATGTGCCACCAGTAGTTGAACAGACATCTTCAAACTGTCAACAAGCCATTGATCAAAAATCTATAGTGATATCCTAAAGTAAAAATTATTTGCAAGGGTGAAATCTGCTCCCAGCTAAGAAGGGTTGTTACCATTTTTAAACAGAGTTTTATTGTATTTAAAAAATTTTTAAATTGTATTTTATTGTATTTTTAAAATGAGGCAGCTAGGTGGCATAGTGAATAGAGCACCAACCCTGGAATCAGGAGGACCTGAGTTCACATCTGGCCTCAGACACTTAACACTTACTGGCTGTGTGACCTTGGGCAAGTCACTTAACCCCAACTGCCCAGCCTTCCCTGCTCCAAAAAAAAAAAAAAAGGTAAAAATTATTCTTAGCTAGTAGGTGGTACAAAAACTGGCAGCTGGCCAGATTTGCCAACCCCTGTTCTAAAGAGATTAATTAAAGAGGAAAAGGACTCACATACAAAAACATTTATAATAATTTTTTGTATCAGCAAAGAACTGGAGAAGAAGGGGATGCCCATCAATTGGACAATGGCTGAACAAATTATGGTATAGTAATGTAATGGGATACTATTGTACCCTAAGAAGCAATCAAAGGAGAAGTTTCAGAGAAACCTAGGAAGACTTTTGCATGAACTTATGAAGAGTGAAATGAACAGAAGCATGAGAATAATTCACACAATAATAACAGTGTAAAGGCAATTTTTTAAAGACTTAAGAACTATGAACACTATAATCAATGCAATGATGAACCACAATTTGAGGGAACCCATGATAATGTTTCAATCCACCTTCTAACAGAGAGGTAATAGACTCAAGATATAGAATTTGTGTGTGTGCTTGTGCATACATACACATCTAGATATAGCTATAACTATATGTATGCACTATAAATGTAATATATGGTTACATATTCTATAATGATAATAAATATTGGATATTAGTCATATTAGAATGTCCAATGTGAGAATTTTGTTTTGTTTGACTCTGCGTATTACAAAAGGTTTTGTATTTCTTTTTCTCCTAGTTTTTTTCTTAGGTTGGCAGAAGAGAAAATAAATGCTTAATAATTGTGGCAAGGCAGGGAAAATCTCTAGTGAGGGAGAAATCACTAGCTCTGGAGGCAACCAATGCTATTTTTGGATAACTCTACTGAACTACTTTGCTCCTTGTTTGACCCCTGGGGGCCAAATAGAACAAGACTTTTTCCCCTTTCAAGTGATAATCTTTCAAATACTTGAAGACTGAATCATGGGGTTTCTAAGTATTCTGTTCTCTAAGTTAAACATCAACTGATCCTTAGATGGCATCATCTTCAAGTCCCTCACCATCCCAGGTGCCATCTTCTGGATGTTCTGCAGCAGGAGAATGTCCTTCCTAAAATCTAGTGTCCAGAAATAAACATGCTATTCGATATGTGATCTGTCCAGGGTAGAGCACAGTGGAGTTATCACATGTGTTTCAGATGCTATGCTACTTTTAATGCAGATTAGAATCACATCAGATTTTTTTCCAATTTTTTTTTTCTAAAATTCAGTTTGGAGATGTATATGGGATTGATGAAGTTCAGGCTCTGGGAATCCCCTTGAGCTCTCCTTGAATCTTTGAGGTATAGGCTCTGGGAACCCCCTTTGAACTCTGATTAAATCATCCCATTGGATGAGGCATTTGCATGAGGCCATAAGCCTTACCTTGTGGCTGGCTGGGTGCAAACCTCTGTTACTAGACTTCCCACCCTTGAGCCTACCAAAATATCAATCCACCCTTGAACTAGCCTAGCCCACCTTTGTCTGTAGTCTCCAGGTAGTCTCCAGCAACTTCCCACCCTTAAACACTCATTGACCTCATCTGACTTCTCCTGAAGACTCTCCCCAAACTCCTCCTCTAGACCACCCCTAGATTCCTCCCACAACTTTCTGTATGTAAGATCCCATCTTCCCTCCATGTGGTGTGAAAGCACCAGAGAATGACCTAGCAGGGACTTACTCTGTGTCCAATACAAGCAAACTTTTGATAAACTTTTCTTTGGCTAAGAGAAGACTTGAGTTGAATTCATTCGGCAGGACTCCGTGTGTTGAGTTTTTTTCGGTCTCCAGAGCAACCCTCTTTATGGGTAACCTCTTCAGGATCACCACAACTAGGAAATCTAGGAATGTTTTGTCTGTTAACTTAGTAAGTATGATGGATGTCTCGTTTGGTCTTGTCACTAGGATCCTTGGATATTGCCTTCTTCCAATATTTTCTTTGTAATCCTTTAACACTCAGCACCAAGTTTTACAAAAGATCGAAATGCAAAAACCATTTGAAATACTGAGTTTAAATGCTCACTATTTAACTATCTGTAGGCATTCATTGCTTCTAGCTAAACATGCTGCCTTCTCCACCTACCCCTGAGGCCCCTTTTGATGAGGGACGGAATCCCTATAGGTTCAGCAGGAACGCTGATCTTATCCAAGACCAGGAAACCTGCAATGGCGTCTAGAAAGAATTCAGCTCATCCTTGCCTGGAGTTAGAGTTGAGAAAGTTTATTTTTACACCTTTACAGCAGGCAAGAGTCCTTAGGGGACCTGCGAGCGAGAGGGGTACATGCTTTTACTTTTAAAGGGTAGGGCTGCCATTGTCTGGGCTGACCGGATGGAGGGAACCTCAGTGCATAGAAAAAGGTTAGAGCTGACGGAGAGGAAGAAGTTGTGACTTTAGTGCATAGATGGTTTAGATGAGATGGAGGAGACATGAGGCAAGGACAAAGGAATATTTGGGCCAGGCCGGAGGAGAGGAGACATGAAGAGATTAAGTAAGAACAAAGGAGTCACAAGGTGTTGCCTAGGCCGAGTGCTGATAGGGGGAAGAAGCAGAGCCCAAGGTTGGGAAACGGATTTCACAGATTACAATTTTACAATACAAATTGCAGTTACAACTGCACAGAGTGGTTTTACAAATTGGTTCCACAAATAGACCTAGACCCCAGGTACCCCATCACTTTCACTATTGGTCAGTCCAGATCTAGAATTTGCCACCATATTTCTACTGCCTCTTCCCTTCTTCAGCCTCCATTCTGAATAGGGATCTAAATCAGTTATCCTCCATTCTCTAGATTTTACCACCATGTACATTGCCATCACTAATTATCTTGACTTAAGTCTTGCCACTGGACTCTGATGACTTTGCATAGCTCTGCCAAGTCACTCAAAAGTCGAGAAATCACTCTCATGATGTTACGGGTCCTTTGTGAGAACAAAGGACAATCAGCCCCAGGAGGGTACCTTCTCTCTCTTCCACCTTTGTAGCAACTCATTGATTCCCCCCAACTCCCATTAAAAAGTAAGTCCCCTGAAGGCCGGGGGTCTTTCTTTTTGCTTTTATTTGTATCCCTAGCACTTTTTTTTCTTTTTGGAGGGCAATTGGGGTTAAGTGACTTGCCCAAAGTCACATGACTAGTAAATCTAATCCAAAAAGTTTCTCCTTAGAGGAGAATAGAGAAACCAAGGAGAAATGGTCCCTGGTGTCACTTCTTTACATTTAAAAGGTACTGGGAGAAGACTTTTTTACTAGAGAGACCTAAAGTGCAACTAAGGGCAGCTAGGTGGCACAGTGGATATGTTGAGGTTTGGGGTTTAGGGATGCTCAAGACCCCCAAATACCAACACACCAGGTCCTGCGGAATGAATTTGACTCGAGTCTTCTCTTGGCCAAAGAAAAGCAAAGTTTATTAAAGATTTGCCATAATGGGGAGACTCTTAAGGAACCTAAGTATTTGTGAAGCTTGTTGACAAGCTGGGCAGATTGAATCCCCCTGCCTTCCTGTAGGCAAGATGGATCTTATACACAGAAAGGTTGTGGGAGGGATCTAGGAGTGGTCTAGAGGAGGGATTTGGGGAGGGTGTTGAGGAGGAGGCTAAGGAGGATCTTGCCAAGACTGAGGAATGGGATTAAGGGTGGGAAGTAGCTGAAGGTTACCTGGAGATGACAAACAATGAAGAGCTAGGCTAATTTAAGGGTAACAGATTTAGGTATAGATATTTTGATAGGATCAAGTGTGGGAAGTAACTGGACAATGGAAGACTAGGCTAAGTTAAGAGTAACAGAGATTTGGGCCTAGCAGTATGAAAAGCTTATGGCCTCAGACAAATGCTTTCTCAATGGGAAGATTCAAGGGGATTCCCAGAACCTAAACCCCATCAGATAGAATGCCTGGCTGGGAGTCAAGAAGAAGTTCAAATCTGACCTCACACATTTACAAGCTGTGTGGCTCTGGGCAAGTCACTAAACCCTGTTTGCCTCAGTTTCCTCATCTGTAAAAATGAGCCAGAGAAGAAAATGGCAAACCACTCCAGAATCTTTGCCAAGAAAACCCTAAATGGTGTCACAAAGGACAGGACCAAAAAAAAAAAAATTACGACTAATGTGTCATCAGGGTTTTTTTGTTCAATTTAATTCAAATATTTAAGGGCTTACTTTGTGCAAGCAATAGAGATACAAATACAATAAGTATGCAAATAAGTAAATACACAGTTATTTGAGAGGAAATCAAGAACTAACAATTGTTGGACAGTCAACTAGCATTTATTTAGCACCTGGATGTGTCAGGTACCGTCTTAAACAGAAAGGCAGAAAATAAACCATGTACTAAAGGACAATTAAGAACAAGTATGCCATATACAGTATAAGTTGGCTCAGGGGAGGGATGTGATTGGTCCTCTGCATTAGAAAGATTATTTTGGCAACTATGTGAAAGACAAATTGGAAACAAAAGGGACTGGAAGTGCAGAGACCAATTAGAAGGCAATTGTGGTAAGGATCTGCCCTGGGGTAGAGACCATGTATGTTGAGAGAAGGGGCAGAAGATCCCAACATAAATGGAGAATTGAAAGAAAATGGAGGAGGAGGGTTAGATTTGGGACTGGAAGAAAGACATGTTCCCTTCTGGAAATACTAAGTTTGAACATGTGACATTTAAAAAGTTTGAGAGGCACAATAATTTCTGGGTAATTGATCATTGTGTTGATAATGCAAGCATTTTATTAATAAAAGGGTCAATGACACTCTCAAATACCAAAGACTAGTCATGGTGGTAGGCTCACAATTTATATACCCTTGGAAAAGTGGGTGGTCCTGAGAGTGGCAATCAACTCTCATTGGTTAACCAGGATGAATATTACTATGAGAGATAGAGCTATCCTAATGAGAGGCTGAGGAATGTAACTTTGATTAAGTCATTTATTTCCCAGCCTTGGGCAATCTAATCAAAGAATTTGTCCCCATCCATAGCTATATAGAGCACAGACTTCCTCACCTTAGATTTAATTCCCTCATGAGGTTGGGTGGGGTCTGAACAAGATTGAAGAGAAAATTTATTCAAACTCATTATCATCAATGTCCATCAGAAATGAGAACTCTAGAAAAAGGAGGAACTCTGGATCTCCCCAAATCATTGGATAATAATTATTTCTCTCAAATTGCTGATAGGACAACAGGCAGAGATGTCCAGTAGCCAGTTGACAGTGGAGGACTGCACTTAAAGAGAAACAGGACCTAATAAATGATCATTGAATCTACAAGAGTCAATGATATCACCAAGAGAAAGTATAGGGAACGAGTGGTTTTGTGATTCATCTCTAATCTCAGCACATTCTGGATTTCAGCATTCCTGATACTACTCCCTCCATTACTTGTCCATATTTCCATTTTCTATACTCAACTTTTAAAAAAGTGTGCTGGTTGAAGAGTTCCCTGTACAGCCATACTGGGATCCTCAGCTTTTTCTGTTTCTCATTGGAATAATTTCTGCTCCTCTCTTCAGAATCTCATTTTTTTAATCGTCTAAAAAAATTCTAAATGTCTGCTACAGCCAAGGCCCCTGGGGAAGAAATTTTCTCTTCCTATGTACCTTATATCTCTACTGAAGAAGTAGTTACTGATCTATTTCCATCTACTACATAGAGAATGCCAGAATGAACTGGTCATTCTGAGGTCAAGCACCACAAACGTATCAGACATATTAGACCATTCCATATTATTGAGAAAATGAGTCAGCTACGGGTTCAGCTGCCCAGTCAACCCCTGAAGTAGATAGCATTTAGTACTAATAGTAAATTGACATTTGAATAGGTGTGAATAAGGCCCTTCCAGGCAGTAATCTGATCTAAACTGACTCCATCCTCCACACTTTACTAGATGTGGTGAAATCAGAAAGGAACACTGCAAATATGAGAACAGAATTATGCTTAGATTCCTGTGCCATACTTTGTGACCCAGAAATCTGGTAACTTCTGGAGCTGGACACACTAGCTGTAATTTGGCTGCTTTTAAGACTCGCTACAAGGATTTCTTTTAATAGAACTACATGGCTTCTCCCCTTGTGGAAAATTCTCTTGTTGCTAAGGATAATACCTCCTAGAATAGACACTGTTTGATGAAACAGTCTGGTATATTCTAATCTGTGCAGAAAAGCTAATGTCATTTTTCATTATTACTACAAGGAAAATATTTTGCCATTCCCTCCTCCCAGCAAATCAAGTGCTATTCTAATTTCATACCTTAATTCTGCCTGAGGGCAGCCCACAAGATGCACCCTCAAACCACTCAAAAGAATGGTTAAGCCCCAAATTCGCATTCAACCAGCATTCCCCAATACTGATCCTCCCCTCCCCCTGAAGCTTCTAGATACAATAGAAAGATCAATAGATGTGGGGTCAGGATACTTGGGTTCAGATTCAACTTCTGATATTTAGTGTGACCTGGCAAGTCACTTAATTACCCTGGGCATCAGTTTCCTTATCTCTAAAATGAGGGAATCAGACCCTTCAAGTTCTAAATTTCTGATTTAGAATATTCATGCCACCTTGGCGTCTGAGACCCAGATGTCAAATTCATTCTATAGAGAGAATTCTAGCATTCATAGCAGCAGGGATGGCCTGGGGACTTATGACACCATGAAGCTGTCACAAACAGTAAGAAGCAGGTATGATTTGTTGTTATTTTTCAACCATTATCCAATCTTGAGTACCATCAGCAGTGTGACAGGCTTGTATGCATAAAAATAACATATATAGGATGGTGTTCTGATGAAAAGTAAATTGTGTCTTTTCCCCCCCTGGCCGATTCTATTTTTTAAAATTAAATTATTTATTTTTAGCTTTCAACATTCACTTCCATAAGTTTTAAATTTTCTCTCCCTCCCCAAGATGTCTTGCAATCTGATATAGGCTCTACACGTACATTCCTATTTTCACATTAGTGATGTTGCACAGAAGAATTGTAACGAATGGGAAAAATCATGAGAGAAAAAAAACAACAAAATAAAACAAAACAAAGAAGAAAACATTCTGCTTCGTTCTGCATTCCGACTCCATAGTTCTGTCTTTGGATATAACTGTGTCATTTTGATCAGCAGTTAAAACTCCTTAGTCTCTTCCCCATTCCAGATTTGTCCCAAAATTTTAATTTCCATCCCCAACTAATACTGACACTGAAATATTTTCAATTTAGAAGAATATCTTCCCAGTATTTCTCTTGACTCTTTTCTATGGCAAATGAAAGAAAAAGGAAGGAGTATCATCTCCACAAGACATATATAGGAGTCTATCCTCAGAGGCTTTCAACCTTGATGCCTTACCTATAATGGGAATCTGATCAGTTAATAGCAGTTACTCTGAGTGTTTCAGACACTGGTATTTTGAAAAACAGCCATCAACTGTAGGAGGCAGCAATTAGTTATAATCAATTACTTAATCACCAGGCATTTATTAAAGTTCTATTCTACCACTGCATCCCAAGCCACCACCAGTCATCTTTGTCCTGCCACCTTAGGTGTCTACCTGTACCCAACCCTCACCTGAGACTGCAAGAAGCTGTGGCATGCCTAGCGGCCACATCCCAACAAACCACTTCTGCACACCAGCTAAACCATGTTAAGGGCAAGCAAAGGCCTTAAACCCCTTGGTGAGTTAGGGAAGTGTTTGCCTTAAGCATTGGAAGACTTCCCTTGGTGGAATGGGTAGATGAGAACAGTTTGCTCCAATGGTCATGAAGGTGGCTAAAGCAGGCACTGGGGGGCACTTAGAGCTTGGTCAGGCATCAAGGATGCCAAGGTTATCCACTAAATCCCTTGCCCTCACCAGTCACCTTGACCTTTGTCTTGCCACTGGCCTTTGACAACTCTGGAAGACTTTGTGCAACTCTACCTCACTTAAATCCAATTCATGTACAAGTCAAGACAACACTTGTGATATCATTGATCTTCTTCAAGAATGAAGGAAATAATTAAGTACCAAATACAGTTCTAGGTACTACTCAAATGACAAGCATCTATTAAGCCCCTGTTATACCAGGTACAGGGCTAAGTGCTGGGGACACAAAGATGGGAAAAAACAGTTCCTGCCCTCAAGGAACTCACAATCTAATGGAGGAGACAACATGTAAAGAGATATGTACAAACAAGATACATACAGGACAAACTGGAGATAATCACTGAGGGAAGGCAGTGAGGAAACAATGACCAAAAAAAAAAAGAAACAATTCCTACCCTCAAGAAACTTACATTCTACCAGCAGAGACAATACATACATATATGAGCATATGCAGAATAGATATACACAGAATAAATTTTTAAAAATACAAAACAATGTAATCATTGATCTCCACTATCCAGTTCTAGGTAAATCCATCAACAGTGACAGAAAGGGGTCAGGAAATCCACTCCTGTTCAGTGGATGGAGTGCTGGGTCTGAAATTAGGAACACCTGAGTTCAGACCCTGGGCAAGTCCCCTAACCTTTGCCTGCCTCAGTTTTCTCAACTGTAAAATGGAGATAATAAAAGCATCTACCTCACAGAATTGTTGGGAGGATCAAATAATATTTGTAAAAGCACTAGGCAGGAACAGCTAGATGAAGCAGTGGATTTGAGTCAAGAGGACCTGAGTTCAAAAATCAGGCTTCAGACACTTACCAGGTAAGTCACTTAACCCCAATAGTCTCCAAAAAGACCTTCCTCCCCCCTCCCCTCCCCCATAATAAAGTACCCATCACAGTACCTGGCATATAGTAGATACTTAATACATGATTGTTCCTTTCCCATTCTCCCTTCTTCGTTTTCTCAGGGAAGGGGGGGAGGCGCGGGATAAATATTTACATAGCACCTACTCTGTGCCAGATATTACGCTAAAGACTTTACAAAAATCATGTTCAGCCATAAAACTCCCCACTGGGTGTCTAAGCAGCAGCCCCCAGGCTACTTTGCAGCCCAAAGGGAGGGTTCTACCCCCTCTTTATTTAGCTTGATATTCCTCACTTGTACTTTTTTTGTGGTGCTATTTATTCCCTACCCTACCTTGCCCCAAGCCCCAATCAGAGAACCTCATAGGCATTTTATGTATTTAGTCCCACTGATGCTTCGGATCCCTCAGCACAAACTCTTTCCTGGGTTATGGTGCAAAGTTTCCTTTACTTCCTATCATATTCCTGGGTCACTAGTCTGGGTACCCTAGAAATCAGCCAACTAGTCTGGGTACCCTAGAAATCAGCCAGGATTCACTTAAATTTCACAAAATTCACTTAAAACTACAGAGGAGCTGGGCAGAGCTGGGATCAAGGGATTCCTTTCAATCCTGTGTAATACTACCCCAGGCTGAAATCAACTGGAGAGTAAAACTGGAAAGGGCCTGTTGGGCTTGGTAACCTTTATCCTTGCCAGCTGGAACCCACAAAGTCACCTGTCTTACCTATGTCTACAATATTTGTTGTCTCCTGATTACTTTATTCAACAAAAGGCATTCAAGAGAGAGTTGATAGTAATAACATCGCAACATCTAGCATATTTCTAGCTATAACTGGTAGTCTATGGTTTACACATGGTATAACTTGAAACTCCTCAATTACAATTCATCCTCCCTGGCTGGCATCTGCTGCATGTAACTCAAATTAGCAGTCAAGGCAAGACATCCTTATTAATTACTGACCATGTAACACCATGCTAGTAGGTTCTAGAGATACCAACATAAAAAATACCACTTCCTACTCTCAGTGAATTTACAATCTAGTCCAGGAGTTCTTAATTTTTTGTGTGTCATAGATCCCTTTGACATTTTGGTAGAAACCTATGGAGTACTTCTCAGATATTTTTAAATACATAAAATGGAAGACATAGGATTATCAATGAAACTGATGAGGTACAGGCTCTGGGAACCCCCTTGAGCTCTCCTTAAATCTTCCCACATAAGGCATTTGCCTGAGGCCATAAGCCTTTCATTATAGCTTGGCCCAACCTCTGTTACTAGCCTAGCCCTCCTTTGTCCAGCTACTCCCCACCCTTGATCCTCCCAAAATATCTATACCCTAAACTGTTACCCTTAAACTAGCCTAGCCCTCCATTGTCTGTCATCTCCAGGTAGCCTCCAGCTATTTCCCACCCTTAATCTCTTATTACTGGAGTCTGACCTTATTTGACTTTTCCTGAAGACCCTCCACAAACTCCTCCTCTAGACCACCCCTAGATTCCTCCCACAACCCATCTTGCCTCCTAGAAGGGGCCGGAGAATGATCTAGCACAGAATTATTTCGTGTCAGGTTATTCTGGCCTGCTTGTCAAATACAAGCGTCACAGATACCGAAGCTCCTTAAGAGTCTACCCATTAAGGTGAACCTTTAATAAACTTTTCTTTGGCTGAGAGAAGACTTGAGTCGAATACATTCGGCAGGACCCGGCATATTTTGGGGTCTCAGGCACCCTTAAACCCTGGACCTCAATATTTTATGGTCCCCTGACGCCAACATTTTATGGTTCCGTGACCTTAACAAAACCAATTATATTTAAAATACAATATAAATATTATTTTTTTAAAAAGTTCACAGTCCCCAGCCAGCTTAAGAACCGCTGATAGTAGAAGGGATGTCACATGTTCCAAAAAACTATACTTGGGGAGGTACTGGAACCAGCTTGAATGGTCTCAAGAGCTAATTGTTAAATTCTCATTTACATGCCAGAAATTGGCAAAGGATGCAAATCAGAGGTTGATTTATTGTTTTTCTACACTTAAGAAAGTGATGGAGATATTAATAAAGCTGATTAAACTTAAAAGTATTTTGTGGTAACTTTTTCTTCCCCCCCCACCCCCACCCCCACCCCCCAAGCTGGTTTGTAAACATTTCACAGCATACTATTGACTCTAGTACAAGTTAGTGTAAGATGAATTGAATAAGAGGAGTAAGAGTGAAGTAGGAGATTCTAGGAGAGGATAACTGTTAAATTGGGGGCATGGGGGAGGGGAAATCAGGGAAGCCTTCATCTCATATTAGAGATGACATTTGAGCTGATTTTTGAGGGAAGGAAAGGATTTTCAATAAACGGAAATGAGAATGAAAAGAAACCATTCCACAAATGTAGAACAGCACAAACAAATCATACAGATAAGAAAAAAAAATAGGACTAGGGAAGGTTAAGTGGTCAAATTTGGCCGGAATCAAGGGCATGATGAAAGGAGTGTGAGGATACAGATGGGTCAGTCTTACTCCCTTCTGCCTCCACCTTAACTTTTCCTACCCAACTTTAGCCCCCACTCCCCTATGAGTTCCAGTATGAATGAAAGAGGGTGGAGATTGTCTTTACTTCCGTGTTTCTATTTCCAGGGTTTTTAGTCAGTCTTAAACCCTTGAAAGCTTTTTCATTAATTAACTCCAGTAGGTTGTAGCCAAGTTGCTAAAGGCCTTAAATGCCAGGGGAAAAGGTTTAAATTTATGAAGTCATTGAAAATATTTGAGAAAGGTATACATTAGAAAAATTACTCTGGCAAAGATGTGAAAAATCGATTCTAGAAAGAAATACCAGGGGGAGAGGATTCTGGGAAGATGGCGGAGTAGGTCAGAAAATTCGTAGCTCTCAGTATTTCCCCCGACAAAAGGGCTAAAATAGCACCCTAGGGCAAATAAAGTGTGCGTGGAGATAAATAAGGGGCATAACCTGGATCCTCTTGGGACAATTTGGGAAGATCAGAAGAAAAATCCCAGGATGAGGTTTGGTTCCTGTGAAGAATAAACACCTCCAGGCTAGACTGAATTTTAACAGCAAGCCCCTTAAACAACCAGTGGCAAACCCTGGGGTTAGCTGGTTTGAGACGTTGCAACAACCCCAGCCACAGGAACTTTTACCCCGGGGTTGGCAAGGGGAGTTGTGGGGGGGCGGGGTCTGACCTGGGGAAGATCGAAGGAACCTCTGCTGACAAGGAACACCAGACCCAGCTGTGCTGAGAAGAGCGAGGGAAGAGAAGGAAGCAGCACACACCTGTGAGTGCAGAAGCAGTGGGGCAGAAAGCCCCTAGTTGTAGGTACTTACTGGAGGCTGGAGATGTGACTTTGGTTGCAGGCTAGAGGGGAGAGCTGAAGATCTGGGGCAAGAGGCACCATTTCCCATACATACCAGGGCTAGAGGTGACTACAAATAATTAAGCTATCACCACAAAAAAAAAAATGCACAGGCAAAGGAGAAAGAATCCAACCATAGAAAGTTATTCTAGAAATAGAGAT
The DNA here is from genome assembly GCF_028583685.1 of Petaurus breviceps papuanus. Lineage (NCBI taxonomy): Eukaryota > Metazoa > Chordata > Mammalia > Diprotodontia > Petauridae > Petaurus > Petaurus breviceps. Next base: position 5,311,962 of record NW_027185616.1, on the reverse strand, counting down.
GATGAGGGTTCATCTTCAGAGGAGGATATTGAACTAAAGAAACCTTGAAAGAGTAATGTCAAATGGTCACCTGCCCAAAAAGAATTTATAGAAGACCTTAAAAAAAACTTTAAAAATCAAATGACAGAGATGGAGGAAAAACTAAAAAAGAAAATAAAGAATAATCCAAGGAAAAACAAGAAGTATGAAAAAAAAGTCAACCAAATAGAAAAGGACATCCAGAATCTTTTTTTTTGGAGGGGGGGGAAGGTAATTGGGGTTAAGTGACTTGCCCAAGGTCACACAGCTAGCAAGTGAACTCAGGTTCTCCTGATTCCAGGGCTGGTACTCGATTCACTGAACCACCTAGCTGCCCTGAGATTCAGAATCTTAAGGAAGAAAATGACAGCTTGAAAATTAGAATTGGGCAAAGTGAAGCCAGTGAAATTATAAGAAATCAAAAAATTATTAAACAAAATATGAATAATGAAAAAAGAAATTAAAACATCTTAAAAAAAACAACTGATTTGGAAAATAGATCAAGAAGAGAAAATATAAAAATAACCAGCCTAATTGAAAGTTGCAGTCAAAAAAAGAATCTTGATACAATAATACAACAAATAATTAAAGAAAATTTTCCTGAAGTATTATATAAGTATATAAGGGGGAAAGTAGAAAGAAAAAAAATGTATCGATCACTACTTAAAAGAGATCTCATGAGGAAAACTCATAGGAATATCATCATCAAATTCTGAAACTCCTAGCTCAAGGAAAAAGTATTAAAAGAATCAAGATTAAAACAATTTAAATATGATGGTGCCACAACTAGAATTACACAAGACCTAGCAGAAGAGACATTAAAGGACCGCAGGTCTTCGAACACAACATATTAAAGAGCAAAAGAATTGGTGCTCTGGCCAAAAATATCATACCCTGCAAAGTTAAGTATTCTCCTGAATGGAAAAAAAAAAAGGATATTTGATAAAAACTTTCAGACTTTCAAGAGTTTGTTAAAAAAAAATCCTGAAATTAATAGAAGATTCAACATACAAGAACCAAGAGAAATATAAGGCACATAACAAGGACTGATTATAAAGGACCCATAAGGACAGACTGTTTACTTTTTATATATGTAAAATGTATGTCTAAGATTCTTATCAATAATTGGGTAGTTCATTAGAAAGATTGGGGTAAACCTGAATATGATCTGAATTTAAAAAGTAAAACCATTTAGGAACAGCTAAAAGGAGTAATTATTTTATACAAATGAGATGCAAGAGGAAGAATTGATACACAGGAATTAGATGGGAGAGGAGGACTGGTAGTTCTGGTAACCTACTTTCATCAGGAATGAATTTAAGAGGAAACAATACATACATATTTAGAAGAGTATAAAAGTCTTTTAAATTCAGAAGAAATAAAAAAACAATAGGGGCATAGGGAGGGGGGAGAGGACAAGGGAGGGATCTTTAGAGGGGAGGGTGAAGGAATAGATAAAATAGGGGCATAGAAGGGTGTTTAGATTTATGAGAATGGGAGGATAGGGGAGGAATCCTTGGAGGGGGGTAGGCAAGTCAGAGAAGGGCAAAGTAGTGGGTCGAAGTAAAACAGAGGAGGCAGGAGGAATAGGAAACAAGAGATATGCACATCCATAAAAACAAAGATCAGGACTAGAATAGGTTTGAGAAAATATATGTATGTATATATGTATATGTGTACGTATTTATCTATAGCTATAGAGAAAGATATCTAAACTTTATTGTAGCCTTCTGGGGATGGGGGTGGGGGAGGGTATGTATATATTTATAGCTATAGAGAAATATCTGAACTTTATTGTGGCCCCGAGCAGGGGGACGGTTACAGGGAGGGGAAAAAAAGAACAAAGTAAAAAAGTGCACAGCAGAGAACAAAAGAAAACTCACAAGGAAGCAAAGAAAAGATGGACAATTCTCAACACAATGAGTATTATTTATCATATAGGCTTTCTTGAAATGAAAATTTGTTGAATCCTCTCTTTTGTTCTGCTATGCACACAACACACTTTTTTTCCCCTTTCTAACTTTTTATTTAAGTTCCATTATTTAAGTTTATGATATATTGTTTCTTTTCTCTGTTCTGTATTTTTGTTCTGGCATTTGAGTCTAAAATAAAATTTTGGAAAAAAAAAAAAAGAAAGAAAGAGATACCAGAAGGAAAGAGATCAGTTTAAGAGGCTATTAGAGTAGCTCAGATGAGGAGGCCTCCAATATGGTAATGAATGTGGATGAGAAGGATGGGACAAATTTCTTAGATGTTAGAGGAGTAAAATCAATAGGACTTGGCAACTAATTAACTATTCTTTCTTCCTCACCACCCTCCTCCATCAGTAACCTTCCTATCCACAGAGGACACCAAAGTTTCAAGTATATATGAAAGTGTTACCATCAGCAAAATTAGGGAAGTCCAACGGACAGATAGGATTGGAGGGAAGAGAAATATTGAGTTCACTCTTGGACATGTAGAGTTTGAGGTCCAGCAGGAGGATATCTAGATGGAGATGTTCTTCAAGGAGACAGAAATGTAGAACTAGAAGTCAGAGGAATTATTTGGAATCAACATGAAGGTGATAACTGCAGCCATGTGGGTGGATTAAATTAATATGGGAACATTTTAGAACAAGAAGATCCAGTGAACAAGAGGACAGAGATTTTGAGGGTGCTCACTCTTAAGAGGAAAAGAAGAATCCATCAATTAAGCCTTTATGAAGCAAGCAACTATTATATGTTAGGCAGTGTGCATAAAAAGAATAAAAAAATAGTAAAAATCTCTGCTGCCAAACGAGTCTACATTCTATCAGAGGAGACAACATGTACAGGTACAGATATATTGAAGAGATATACAAAATAAATATGCGATCATTCATTGGGAAAGTTGAGGGGAATTAAGAAAAAGTTGTACTTGAGCTAAGCTTGGAGGAAAATTATGCATTCCAAAAGGAAGAGGTGAGGAAGGAGTAAATTCCAGACATTGGGGATAACTAGTGCAAAGGTATGGAGATTGGAGATGGAGCGTGTGAGGCATACATAGCTAAAACACAAATCTAGATGAACCAAAGTTCTCCAGGTTGGAGAGACAGGGTTGAGTCAAGTAATAAAAGGCTCTAAATGTCAAAAGGAAGAATAGGAATAATTGGAGGAGATAGAAAGAGCCATCACAGAAGCAGAAGACCCAGAAAAGAACAATGTCATGAAAGGCAAGAAAGAAAAAAATGTAAAAAAAAAATGGTGGCCAACAATGTCAAGTGACACAAAAGGCTCAAAACTATAAAGGAAGAGCGGGGGGGGGGGGGGGGGGGGGGGGGGGGGAAGGAAAGGGGGGGGGAGGGGGCGAGGAGTGAAATAAGAAAAGGAACGCTGGACTGGGAGAATTTGTTGTTGCTGTTGTTGGGTCCTTTGCTCTTGAAGATGACCATGAGTATGACCAAGAATATGATGCCATGACTTTCAAGTGAATTGGATTTAAGTGAGGCAGGATGATGCAAAGTCACTAGCCTCACTTTTTCCTCTGGAGCCATCTGGGTCCAGTGGCGAGATATAGATCAGAATGACTAAAGATGGCCCCTGTTGGGAGACTAAGGAAGGACTGAGGGAGTAGAGGTCCCAATATGGGTAGAAATGAGGCTATGAGTAAGGTGAAAGGATGGGAGATTGTGGTCAGAAAGAATTTCAGAGGCAGAGCAATTTCCAGTTATACTGAAGTCCAGTAAACCGCTAAGATAGAGGTCATAAGAGGTAAGAAAAAAAGAATTAAGAAAATAAAATTTTAACCTTTTGAGGAGGGTAAGGAACTGAGAGTCTTGAGTATTAGAAGAACTATTAACATTAAGATTGAAGTCACAAGGATGAAGGTAGGGGAATGAAATGACTACCTCTGACCACTTTTAAAAGTTATCAGTTCATTAGTACAAGAATTCATTTGTGACTCTTGCTTACATTCCTAAGAAGACCTTACTTCTTGGGCTGTGATTGAATCCAGGGGAAGTCATGTTCCCAATTCTTCCTCTGTTAGTTTTAGTTCTCATATCTAAGAGTATGGACTTCCTAAGAACAAAGAGATTGCTCCATTTCCTTCATCTTCACTCCCTTCCACTTTATTTCTCAAATCCTGAGAGAAGCAGTAAAGAGAATGGATAATGTAATCAGGGACTTGGTATAAAAGAATCATTCCTGTTTTTCCCCCTAGTCCTTTATGAAACATGGGACCACACACAAGATCAACTGGTGTGACAACAAATATTGGAGTTACTACCATGTGTCCCTCCATTATTCTAATAAGCATTATGAAGGACACCAAGTGTAGGACATGACCTCTGCCCAAAGGGCTATTAATATGTGCCAGGCACCTTGCTAAGTTCTGGAGATTCTAAGAAAAGTAAAAAATAGTCCATGCTTTCAAGGGAGACAATCAGTAAATAACTATATACAAGCAAGTTATTTGCAAGATAGTCAATAGGGGAAAGATACTAGTATTGAGGGGGAAATCAAAAGGCTTTTTCAAGCAGGTAAGATATTAGCTGGGACTTGAAGGAAGCCAGAAGACAGAGACAGGAAGGAGAGAACTCTAGGAATGGGGGATAGTCAGTGAAGATGGCTAGAGATGGAATTAGTGAGGAACAGCAAGGAGACCAGTGTCACAGTATCTCAGGGTATGGGGGTTAAGTTGTAAGAAGATGAGAAAAGTAGGAGGGCCCAGTTATGAAGTGCTTTGAACACCCAAGAGGATTTTCTATTTGTTCTGTAGGTGATAATGAGCCACTGAAGTTCAGTGAATAGGGAGGCAAGGCTAGCACTTTAGGAAGATCAATATGACAGCTGAGTAGAGGACAGACTGGAATGAGAATCAGTCATTCAGTAATCATTTATTAAACACCTACTATGTGCCAGGCATTATGCTAAGCATTGGGGATCCAAAGAAGCAAAAAATAATCCATACCTTCAAGGAGCTCACAATATATACAAACTATATATAGGATAAATAGAACATTGTTTTTAAAAGAAAGGCAATAGAAGTAAGGGGGTTTAAGAAAGACTACCTGGAAACAATGGGATTTTATGTGGGAATTAAAAGGAAGTCGGGGACTCCAATTCGTAGAGATTAGGAGGGAGAACATTCCAGGCATGGAGGATAGTCAGAGAAAATGAAGGGAGCAGAGATGGAGAATCTATTCAGAGAACAAGAAGGAGACAAGTGCCACTGAACTGGAGTGTACATGGCAAGGGAGTACGGTGTAAGAAGACTGGAAAGGTAGAAGGGGACTCAGGAAGGGCTTTGAATGCCAAACAGAGTATTTTTGTATTTGATCCTGGAGGTGATAGGGAGCCTATGCAGTTTATTGAGTTAAGGGGGTGACATGGTCTGATCTCCACTTTATGAAAATCACTTTGATGACTGAATGGAGGATGGATGGGAATGGGGAGAGATGTGAAGCTGGAAGACTCACCAGTAGGCTATTGTAATAGTCCAGGCATGAAGTGATAACAAAGTGGTGGCAGTGTTGTAGGAGAGAAGGAAACATATTAGAGAGATGTTGCAGAGATAAAATCAACAGGCCTTTGCAACAGATTGGATATGCTGTATGAGAGAAGATGAGGAGTCAAAGATATTGCCTCGGTTGCTAGTTTGAGGGACTAGGACGTTTTTGTCATCCTCCATAGTAATAAGGAAGTTAGGGGGGAAAGGTTTTAGGGAAAGTTAAGGAGAGGGGCTTTGGACATGCTGACTTTAAGATGTCTATGGACACCTATCTCAAGTTGTGTGAAAAGTAGTTGGAGATGCAAGATTGGAGGTCAGCAGAGAGGTGAAAGTAGGATATGTAGATATGAGAATTGTCAGCACAGAGATGACGAGCAAATCCATAAGGACTAAGGAGATCACCAAGTGAAGCAGAACAGAGGGAGAAGATAAGAAAGTCCAGGACAGAATCTTGTGGGACCTATAGTTAGAGGGAATGATCTGAGTGAGGATCTAGCAAAGAATGAGAAGGTGTAGTCAGATAGTTAGGAGGAAAACAAGGAGGAAATGATGACCTGAAAAGCTAGAGAGAAGAAAATGTAAGGAGAAGAGGGTGATCAACTGTATCAAAGACTGCAGAGAGAATGAGGATTGAGAAAAAGTCATTGGATTTGGAAGATCTGAGACGAGACCAATCAAAAGGCTATTGCAACAGGCCAGACATGAGGTCATGAGGGCCTGCTTCAGGGTGATAGCAGTGTTAAAGAAAAGAAAAGGGTATATGAGAGATATACCAAGAAGGTAGAATTGCTAGATATTGGCTCATAAGCCAAAGTTGGATACGGGGTGGTTGAGGAAGGGTGATGCAAGAGAGAGAGGAGACCCATGTATGAAATGCAGATTGTGAGCCTGGATGCCTGGGAGGATGGCAGTACATCAACAGGAATAGGAAATTTTATAAGAGGAGAATCTGGGGGAATATTCCATTTAGATATGTTGAATTTAAGATATCTATAGGACATCCAGTTTAAGATGTCCAAGAGGCAGTTGAGACAAGTGATCAGAAGAGAGGTTAGCAAGGGATGAATAAACTTGAAAATCATCTCCACAGAGATGATAGCATCACTAATCCAGGGGAGGTAATGCAATTCCCAAGTGAAATAATATAGACAGAGTAGAGAAGAGGGCCCAGGACAGAGTTGTGAGGGACATCCAGTGTTAATGGGGACAACCTGGATGAATATCCCCTAAATGATACCAAGGAGTGGTCATACAGGTAGGAGAAGAACCAGATTAGAGCAGTGTCATGAAAACAGAGAGTAGAGAACATCAAGGAGAATGTGGTGATCGGTGGACAGTGTCAAAGGTGGCAGAGAGGTCAAGAAGGTTGAGAATTGAGAAAAGGCTATTAGATTGGGAAATTAAAAGATCACTGATAACTTTGGAGGGAGCACTTTATTTGAATAATGAGGTTGAATGATGAGGTTGGGAAGCCAGACTAGAAAGCTAGGAAGGGAGTGAGAAGAAAAGTAGAACAGCCGGCTGGAGATGCCCTTTTCAAGGCGTTTTACCACTAAAGGGAGGAAAGATATAGGACGACAAGGCAAAGATGCAACAAACACATGAATCTTTTATTTTCTAGGCAATAATACAGGCCTGTGTATATCTGTGTATGTACTCATGCCTAAGAGAAAGACAGAGAGGCACACAAAGAGATAGGGGAGGGAGAAAGTGAGAGAGAGAAAGACAGAGAGACAGAGACAGGGACAGACACCCTGTTCTGGAAAGTAGGAGTTATATTTTTCTAGTTCCTTTCTGTTTCAGCCTCTGTTTTGCTGAATAGCATTAGACAAATCACTGCTCATCTATGATACAAAGGATTCTATGAGTAGGTTATAAATAATCTCTAAGGTGCCTTGAAATATGGGTTAGCAAATCATTAAATGATACTCTAAGGTTTACATATCATTTCCCCCTTGCTGGTATCACCTCCCTATTACAGATGGGGAAATGGAAGTTTTTAGAGATTAAGTGACTTCAGTGTAAACACAACTAATAAATAGCCCAGGTGGGAATCAAACCAAAAGTAAGACCTCTTACCCAAAGTCCATCATTCTTTCAGCTAGCCCATTTTCCCTTTAACTTTCTGGAGCCCTCCTGGCCCCTGTGACCAAATTGGACGTCCCCTCCCAGAACTTCCATCTCTTCACTTCCCACAAGGCTGCACTCCTCCTGAGTCCAGCACCCTGTTCCTCCTGGAAAATGTTCAACTCCAGAACTCATACCTCAGAAGTGTCCTCTGCCCTTCATTTCTGCTTCTCATTGGATGGTTTCTCCCAGAATCTCCATTTAAGGATGGCAACCAAGCCAGTCATCTCATCATTTCCCACCAGGCTGTACTCCTCTAGAATTCAGCATCATGCTTCCCCACTTAACCCGTCACTCCCAGGGTACATTCTCCATACCATTCCCCTTTTCCAGCTTATTTTTGTGTGTGTATGTTGTCTCCCCATTCGAATGTAAGTTCTTTGAGGGCAGGGATTGACAATTTTTGCTTGTATTGATATTCCAAGCATTTAGCATAGTGCCTGGCACTTAATAAATTGTTTTTGACTGACTGACTAGTCTACAACATATATGGTGGCATATGACAAATCAACTCATCCAGATTTTAAGGGTGGTCTATAAATAAATAAATACACACATACATATGTGTATATATACACATATATGTATACATACATATGTTCAAAGAAAATAGGGAACTCTGGACTGGCATAAACTGGAAAGACTTCACAGAAGTGAGCTTTAAGTTGAGTCTTGAAGCCTAGATATAATATGGACAACTATAAAGGAAATAGAAGGGCATGGCAGGACAATATATAAATAGATTCAAAAAGGATAGGAGACTTTAAAGGACTAATAGTGCTAAAGGACAACTTAAGCACTTCAACAAGAACAGGAGGTAATGACCAATGGGAAATAGGTCTGGAAGGTAGATTAGTTGGTAAGGGCTTTGAGCGCTGGACTGAATCTCTTGGATTTTATCCCACAAGCACAGGGGAACAATGGAAAGTCTCTGAGCAAGGAAATGACAGAGCAAGTAGTGTTTTGGAAGATTAATCTGGTAAGAACATGAAGAACAGATTGGAAAGAAGCATAGCTATAATCTAGCTCAAAGTCCTCATTTTGCAGATGAAGATATTTCAGCCCAAAGAGGTTAAGTGATTTGCCAAAGGTCATCCAGGTAATAAATGGCAGAGGAAGGGCTCCAAACCAAGTCTTCTGATGCCAAGTTCAACGTTCAGAACAGAGAGCAGAAGTAGAAACGTGCCAGTGGGGAGGCTATTATTGCAGTCCATGTCATTAGGAGATAATTAGGACTTGAACTAAGGAGGTTGCAGCAGGAACAGACAGGAAGAGGATGGTTTCTAGAAACATGCAAAGGAATGCAGAGAGACCTAGGGTTGGCCAGAATATTAAACTAGCAATTTTGTTTCTGGCAGGTACTCAGAATAAAGACACCTATGTAGAAGAAAGGCAAAGATATAGCCCTTTTATTTTTGCCACTAGGTTTATTTGAATGCCCAACGGGGAGCATTATGGGAATTAAGGGGAACCACTGCATGCCAGACCCCATTTAGCTTCCATGGAGTTTTGCTGGATAGTTTTCAAAATGGGTTGGGGGTATTCAGACTAAAACCCAGAAATTTAATAGGATTTTTAAAACGCTTTTCTAACCTGAAATCAGGTATTTGGTTAGAACCAAGGACCTTGAATAGACCCAAAAGAACAGAGGCTGCTTCTTAGCCCTAGGTTATGCCTAACCTAGTAAAGTAAAGACTTTAGCTCTTCCATGACCAACCACACCATAGTTCGAGACTAGCAGTCTAACAGAAAATAGCAGCCTCAGAGATGCCCAGCAGAGAACAGCAATGTATTAGAGAGCAGAGCAAAAGAGGACCCCATCACTCAGAAGAGAAAACACCTTCCTTCATGACATCACCAGAGGACATCTGAGCCTTTATTTACCCCAGCCACACAAGCTCCCTAAGGGTATGTCTTTCAGGCCTGTGACTTGGCCATACCTTTTCACTGAATATGTCCTCTCCCCTACATGTAGCATGGTAAGTTGGTAGAATACACCAAATATGTGGGTAGAAAAGTCTGTCTTGATAGTTTCCTTGTCTTATGATTTAAATGTATTTTGCTTTGAACTAATGTCTCCTTTCTTTCCTGGTAAAGGAAACACACTGGTGGGGACTCATGAGCAACGTGCTTCAAATTCAGGATACCCAGATATGTGTATGTGGAATAAAGAGGGGTACAGGAAAATTAATTTTCTGTGGAATTTGAACTCATCATATGTAGTCTCAATAAATATGGAAAATGCAATAGCAGAACTCTCAACAATATGCAAGTAGATCTTTTCAGATACATCAGTGTGTATAATATAGTTTAAGTATATGTGATTAACCCTTATCTTTACAAGATTGTAAAGGTCAATGTTTTCTCATCTAGCTTACTTGCACCATAAAAAAAAAAACTCTGACATTTTTATATTTAAAAAAATTGTCAAGTCAGATCATTCATCATGTATTTCTATTTTAGCATACACAGATTTAGTTCAGTGTCTGGTTGAATTGGTTCAGAACAGATTCACCAGGAAAATCCTACAGTAAATCCTTAGTCAACCTAATATGAATTCAGGGTCAAAATCTTTTTTTGTTCAGTCATTTTTCAGTTATGTCTGACTCTTTTTGACCCCATTTGGGGTTTTCTTGGCAAAGATACTGGAGTGGTTTGCATTTCCTTCTCCAGCTCATTTTACAGATGAGGAAACTGAGGCAAACAGGGTTAAGTTGATTTGCCCAGGCTCACACAGTAAATAGCTAAGGCCAGATTTGAACTCAGCAAGATGAGTCTTCCTGACTCAGGTCCAGGCCCGTATCCATTGTGCCACCTAGCTGCCTTTCAAAATCTTTACAAATTTATTTAAGAAGTACACAGCTGGGCAATCTTTCCTTCTGGAAAGGACCTCAGAAGCCAACCGGTCCAACTCCCTCATTTTTCTGTTAAGGAAACTTGAGTCCAAGAGAAGATAGGCTACTTACTTGTAACTCACATCCCATATAATATAGTCTGAATTTGAATCTAAGTCCTCTGGACTCCATAGCCAGTCTTCTTTCCATTGTACTACACTGTCTCACTGTCTATCATTTCAAGGGCAAATATATTCAGCTTATAGATCTGATCTGCAGGATACTTCCTATTTGGTGGAATCTATGTTCTGACTCTGGAATAGTCTGGGGCAGGATTGTAGACCAGCCTAGCGGGAACACAGATAGGTGCCCTGACTGTCTGCCCCGAAGTTCACTAGGCAGAGACATATAAGAGAGGGTTTATGGAATGGGAAGGAAACCTCAGACCACTAAAACTATGCCACTGCTGGCATCCAGGAACCTCACCTTTCATTCACTCCTACACAATGACACCATAAATATTTCATTAAATATGGGTCAATTTGGTGACTCATGAACCCTGCTTAAATCTTTCCTCTCCCCTGAATTATTAGGTGTGGTACAGAGTTATGCTGATAAATATTTAACAACCAGCTCTGGGGGAGGGCAATTGTATGCAGGTGTAGCAGCAGCAAGCACCCTAGCACACCCAGGATAGCCTACTAACACAGGTTCTTTGATGTTTTTCTAGGAAAGACTGCTCAAAAAGGGGCTAACAATCCTACTTTTAATTACATTCACTAGTTTAGGGGAAAGGTCAGCACTCTGAACATCAGAGAAAATACAAGCAGCAAACACAGAGAAAATACAAGCAGATAAATTAGCATAAAGACCAATACACAGGGCTCTGACTGCCTGAATCAAAGCAATATTGCTATACACTTTACATGTACCACTGGATTAAGAGAGCCTTTACATCTGAGCAGTCGGGGGGAGGGGGATGTCTGAACATGCAGCTACTCAGAGTCTCAACCAGGAAATCAAGTGGTCCTTCTCATAAGTGAGCCCCCAAAGCAAAGCACCAACTCCAAGTATACAAACACTTCTCAGAACCAGAAGGCATCACAACCCTCCTGCCTTGGTGCCTGATCAACTTAGTGCCAAAAGGTGTGGAAACCTCCCCCTAAGCAAGCTCTTCCCTCATGAGCTCCATGTGAGGCCTATTAAAGGGTGCAGAAGATCTTATTATCCCATTAACATTACATCAGGACACATTTTTAAATTTAATATGAAAAAAATTAATATGCACAATAAATACTTTTCCAGACTTTACTAATTTCTGAGACTTAAATTCTCACACTGAAAATCTAACAATCAGCTCACCTAAGCCAGTTTGAGTTGGCTCCAACATCCCTGGGTGTGGAGATCCTAGAGTTCCTCTCAGTCATAGCTTCAGCTGTATTCCTGTGCCCCTGGACCCAGTGCATACAGAAAACCAATCTGGCTGCCCAGAGAGATCTATGATACTTATCCATTCCAAGCCCTCTGATACCTTAGTAATGTGTATAAATCTCTCTTCCAGTGACATCAACCAGAAATAAGAATTGAACAAACTCCCTTTAAGTATTAATTAGGAGGGCTGGAAACATCTAAACTGGTTATTTAGTTGATGGGTTTGTTCAGAAAGAATGAATCCTAAAAGAAGATGACCGAGGAGATGGTTTCTTTTTTTTTAATTTGCTGGGAATGGGTCTGGGTAACCTAAGCACTATGCTTGGGGTAGTAAATAGGGGGCTAGTTAAGAAGATCTAAGTTCAGATGTGACCTCAGATACTTTCTAGCTATATGGCCTTGGGCAAGTCACTTAACGTTCATCTACCTCAATTTCTTAAACTACAAAATAGGGATAATAATATCTTTTACCTTACACAGTTGTTATGGGCAGCTAGGTGGCACAGTGGATAGAGTGCTGGGCCTGGAGTCAGAAAGACTCAGCTTCCTGAGTTCAAATCTGGTCTCCAACACTTACCAGCTGTGTGACCCTGGGTAAGCCACTTAACCCTGTTTGCCTCAGTTTCTTCATCTATAAAATGAGTTGGAGAAGGAAATGGCAAACCACTCCAGTATCTCTACCAGGGAAACCCCAAGTGGGCTTATGAAGAGTCAAACACGACTGAAATGCCTGAACAACAACAACACAGGATGGTTGTGAGAATCACAAGGTGGACGGCCTTGATTTGTCATCAAAATTGGAGGTGAGGTATTCTTTTGAGAGGGGAGAAGATTTGTAAAGTGCTTAGCTTGGCACATAGTCGGTGCTTAATAAGTGCTCAGGAAGTAGCTAGGTGATTCACTGGATAGAACACTGGGCTTAGAGTCAGGAAGACCTGAATTCAAATCTGGCCTCAGACACTTATTTGATGTGTGACCCTGGGCAAGTCACTTAACCTCTGTTTGCCTTAATCCACCAGAGATGGAAGTAGCAAACCACTCCAATGTCTTTGTCAAGAAAACCTCACGGAAAATATGATCCACAGGGTCATGAAGAGTTGTATATGACTAAAAGCCATCACCCACAAAATGCCATTGCCTTCTTTTGATATATTGAATGAGGTGGAGGACCTCCTGATATCCATGCCCCTTTCATTCATGCTCACAACCAAAAGTAGTAAGTACCTACCATGTACCTAGCTCTGTGTTAAGTGCTGGAAGTTGAGGTCAAATAGTATCTCTGCTCTCATGAAACATTTTTCTGCTGTTAATCGTCTTTAGAGATAGATGCTCTTTATCCTTGATCAGTACCCAAAGCCAATTGGATGTTCAGTCACTACAGTCATGCCCAACTCTCCATGAACCCATTTGGGGCTTTCTTGGCAAAGATATTGGGGTGGTATGCCATTTCCTTCTCCTCATTTTACAGATGAGGAAACTGAGGCAAATAGGGTTAAGTGACTTGCATTATCTTCTCAATGGCAATCTGGGACTGAAATGAGGAAATGTCTTTTCTTCTCAGTGTCCTATTTTCTAGAAACACTGCTTGGGAGGAGGAAGAAGGGACTCCAGTCTTTGTCTATGTCCCATTTTTTTTTTGCTTTTTTTTTTGGAGGGGGGAAGGCAGGGCAATTAGGGTTAAGTGACTTGCCCAAGGTCACATGGTTAGTAAGTGTTAAGTGTCTGAGGTCACATTTGAACTCAGGTCCTCCTGACTCCAGGGCCTGTGCTCTGGAGATTCACTGGAGTGAATAGAGATTCACTGCACCACCTAGCCACCCTTATGCCCCTTTTTTAATGGACTTTTTTTTGGCATGGGGGTGAGAGAAATAAATGACCACTTTTCTCTTAACATAGAAGATACATGACAATATATTTCAAGCAGCAAATAAAGAAGTGGCCTGATTTAGTGGATAGAGAGATGGCACCAAAGCCAGGAATATGAGTTTAAGTCCTGCCTCTGAATCACACTGTATGACCCTGGACAAGTCACTTAATCTCTTAATGCTCTCAACTCTCTAAGACTCTCTAAGTTGCCAAGAAGATGCCAACTTGCATTGGTAGAGAGAATTTTCTTATCTAGGAGTTTCCTATATCAATGAAATAGCAGTTCTGGATAATATCATCCTAACAACAACAATATATGGTTCATTTATATTTAATAGTTGATTTAATTTAATATTTAATAATGTAGAACAATAGCAATAGCACCTACTATATACCAAGCACTTTACAAATATTACTTGATTTTTATCCTTATAACAACCCTGGGAGGTAGGTGCTATTATTATTCCCCAATTTTACAGGTGAGGAAACTGAATCAAACAGAGATTAAGGGACTTGCCAAGGACCACACAGCTAGTATGTATCTGTGGTCAGATCTGAACCCAGGTCCTCCTGATTCCAGGCCCGACATTCCATTCACAGGGCCACCACCACTTGCTTATGATAAATCCTATTCCTGACCAAAGTCAAATCCTATAATACAGAAGTAATACATTTTAAATGTTGGTTTGGAGAGCCAATATCTACAGAAAAAGGAGAAAGGAGACTAAGAAATAATAGATACTAATACCCTCCATAGATCACTACTCAGAAGAATTTGGGTAAAAGGGGCTGAGAGTATAAAGAAGAAGGACCAGGTGGAGAGACTAAATCTGGCTAATACTCTTCTTTTTGAAGTGTTTCTTCCTCTCCCCCCCAAAAAAAAGAGATTAGAGGTAAAAGAATTTATACTTCCCAACTTTTTGTTTGCTTCAGTAAAAATAGAAACACAATATAATGGAAAACTGGATTTAGAGTCCAAAGGCCTAGGATTGAATATTGACTCTGTTGCTTACTACAACATGCCATTGGGTAAGTCACTTAGCTGCCTCTAAAGATTTCAATTCTATAAACATGTTTTGAGTACCTTTTTGCTGTTGTTCAGACATTTTTCTGTCATGTAGGGGATTTCCTGGCAGATACTGGAGTGGTTAGCCATTTCCTTCTCCAGCTCATTTTACAGATGGGGACATTGAGGCATTAAATGACTTGTCCAGGGCCACACAGCTAGGAAGTGTCTGAGGCCAGATTTGGTTTCAGGAAAATGAATCTTCTTGACCCCAGACCCTATTGGGTAGCTAGTATGTACAATTAGTGATACAATAAAGTGATATGGAGGGGCAGCTAGGTGGTACATGCCCTGGAATCAGGAGGACTTGAGTTCAAATCTAACCTTGGACACTAGCTGTGTGACCCTAGGCAAGTCACTTGGCCCTTTTTGCTTTAAAAAAAAAAGTGATGTTGAAGACGAGAGAGATGAAAAAATTATCAGAGAAGTAAACTTCCAGAAGAGATAGGAAAGATTCCAAGACACATGTAGAAGGGTAGATGAGTTAGTTTTAGCAAGCTTCAGAGAACAAAGCAAAGGAAAAATTAAGGGATGAATAAAGGTTTTTAAGTATAGAGTAAGGGAAAAAAGGAAGTTGATGGAGTATGGCTTTGATATCCCAGGAAAATAGGAAGTGAGATATTCTTCTGAGAGGAAAATGATCCCGGGTGATACAGGGGATTTGAAGAGAGAGGAAGAGTTTTAGAACATTAATCTGGCAAGTATGAGAGAAAATCCATTGGGAAGCAATAAAAGAATTGCTAATGCAACAATGAAGGTGCCCCTGAGATTGAATAATATCAAAGTGTAATAAATCTAGGGTGGGGGTGGGGAACTTTCAGCCATGAGGCCACATGTGGCCCTCTAGATCCTCAAGTGTGGCCCTTTGACTCAATCCTTGGATTCCTTCAAAGGGCCACACCTGAGGGTCTAGGATTCAATCAAAGGGCTGCACTTGAGGGCCCAGGATTCTGTCAAAGGGCCACACTTGGGGACCTAAAGGGTTACGTGTAGCCTCAAGGCCTGATCTAGGGGCATACATCTCTCTGCCAGTAGATTATAGCTACAAGAACCTAGAGTGGATCAGTCAATAAGCATTTATTAAACTCCTAGTATATGTCAGACAGAGGCAGCTAGATAGCTCAGTGGATAGAGTGCTGAGCCTGGAATCAGGAAGTCCCGAGTTCAAATCCAACCTCAGATACTCACTAATTATGTGATCCTGGGCAAGTTACTTAACCCTGCTTGCCTCGGTTTCATCATTTGTAAAATGAGTTGGTGAAGGAAATGACTGAGAAAACTTCAAGTATTTTTGCAAAGAAAACCCAAAATATGTGTGAAGAGTCAGACACAATTGAAATGACTGAACAATAATGTGCTAGGCACTAGGGATACAGAAAAAGTCCTTGATTTCAAGTTGTTTACTGGGAAAAGAGGGTCATACAGACAGATGGGGCAAACCTTAAAAAAGCGACTGCTGAATGATTGGAAGCCCAAAGAGGATCTGGAAGTAGAAACCAGCAAGGACAGTGACAATTCCTCCTGGTCCCTGGTGTTAACAGACATAAGAGAAGGAGAGGCCTATCACAGACAGTAGTAAGGACAGAGTTGCTTGTTCTAGAGGAAGCCAGCTTACCCTGAATTCAAGAAGAAAGAGTGTTTATTAATGACAGAACAGGGGTTCTAGAGGGTGTAAGGGAAGAAGATGGAGACTGGAGAGAATTAGGGTTGAGTGAGCTAGGGTTGAGACAGTGGGAAGCAATGAGAAGTAAAGGGAGACTAAATATGAATCACAGAGGCCTCAGTCTCCTCATCTGTGAAATGAGGAGGTTAAACTCAATCAGTGGGGTCAAACTCAATTAGAAACACGGGCTACATATTGAATTAGCTTTAAAATGTAATATTATCTTTTTCTTTATTTTCATTAGACATTTCCCATATTTTACTTTTGTTCAAGCAGCACTTGGAAATGTCCTCAGGGTATCTGACACCTTTGGACTAGATTATATGTAAGGTACCTTCCAGCTCTAAATCCTATGGTTCTTTGGTGAAGAGATTGGTGGAGTCCTAAAGGAATCTTGCTCCATGAGTCACAGAAACCAGTTACTTCAGTTCTTAGAAACAGCCCTGGTTACCTCCTTTCTCGGATCTTTGCTCTGGCTTAGTTTGGCCTCACAGGCTCCCTTCCCACTTCCCATCCCCCTTTAAGTCTCTGGACTGCAATGAAGTATTAGCTAGTTGACTTCATGGATGCCTAGCAAGCAATTTACTAATCACCTGGTAGTGAGTTCTTGTTGCTTCATCAGCATGTCTGCCACATTAATAAAATTTTCCTAGCCCTGGTGATTCTTAGAGGGAAAAAAAAAACTGAAGATGAAGAAGAAAAATATCAAGTCCAAGGTCAAGAGACATATAGAAGAAAGAAACATGTAAAAAAAATCTTTTAATGAAGAGAAAAACTTACAAGACAAAAATAATTTCATACCCTAACAATACAGTCCTTCTATTTTCTTAAGGGGGGAGGCTGGATGGCACAGTGAATAGAGCACTGGCCCTGGAGTCAGGAGGACCTGAGTTCAAATCTTGCCTCAGACACAACACAAAAACTAGCTAGCCATGTGACCTTGGGCAAGTCACTTAACCCCAATTGCCCTCCAAAAAAGCAAAAAAATAATATGTTTTCTTAAGGTTGACATGACATAGAGAGGTAGCAAGACATGGTGAAGAGAGACTTGGTCTTGGAGTCTGGAAAACCTAGTTTTACATCACAAGCCTGATGTGTGCTAGCGGTGTGCTCCTAAACAAATCAGTGCCCTGGACAACACTAAGAAGGGTTACTCATCTACATCCACTAGATGTGTTGGTGGAGAATTTCCTCACCCTGGAGTTCCTTGGACCAATGGTTTCACAGGCGTGGACCAAAAAAATCCCTACCCAAAACTCTCTATTCTTTCTTTTTCGTTTTGTCAGGCCTGCTAGACTTTCTGATTCTAGGCTTGGCATTCTATCCACTGTACTACTGACAACCAAGATGGTGAGGGGAACCTTGGGACCCTGTCATACGAGGATGAATTAAAGAAACCCTAGGGGATTTAACCCGGTGAGAAGACTTGCAGGATGTGGAATAGTTGTCTTTAAGTATTTGAGGGCCTGACAGAAGAAAACAAAAAGGAATCAGGCTTGTTTTACTTGCCCCTAGAGGACAAATCTAGGAACAAAGGGTAAAAGATTCAGGGAGATCAATTTCAGCTAGAAATTAGGAAAATTTTTCTAATGTTTATAGTTGTCCCAAGTTAGAGTGGTCTGGCTTGGAAAGTAGTGTGCTGCACCTATCCAAACATCTTCAAACCAAGGTTGGTATTTGCCACTTGTTGAAAGGATTCCTGTATGAGAGTCGCAAGTGACCTTTGGGGTCCCTCTAGTTCTGTTTTAGTGATTTCTATGATTCCATGGTTATGAATTCAGTCAGTTAACTAACATTTCTTAAGTGCTTACTTTATGTCAGGCACAGTGCTAAGTGCTGGGTACACTGAGAAAGAAAAAAAAAACAAAAACCAGTCTAATGGGGGATACAACATGCAAACAGTTATATACAAACAATATAGAGAGATACAGTTATAATTATAGATACAGATAGAGATGATACAGATACATATAGAGATGATATAGATATGTCCACTGTTTTAGATGACTGTAACTTAAAGGCAATATTCATAGCACCAACAGTGACTATGAATGTGCCAGCATGGTTCTGAATTGCAAAATATAACAGACAGAAGCAAAGCATTAATTCAGACACCAGAAAGCCAAGTCCTAACGCCAGAAAACCAAATCCATAAAAGCAACAGAGAAGTTAATACACCTTATCACTGCAGGAAGCAACACCATCCCAAAGCCTTCCCCCTGCTCAAGTCTTCCCACAAATATTCACAATCCTAGCTATCTCCTTGCCTTCGTCCTCTGTCTCCCTCAGCTCTAACTGCTCTGATTAATTTCCTGCTCCACCCCTTCCAACTCTACCCATTCAACAAACTCCTCCTACCACAGGCTCCATGTGATTACATTTAGCCTATTAAGGGGCAGGGAAGATCTTCAAACAGATACAGATACAGCTAGAGATGATATAGATATGGATACTTGATATAGTTGACATAGACAGGAAACTTAGAGGTCTTTCCAACTAAGAACTGGGAAAGGCTTCTTACAGAAGGTAAGCCTTGAGCTCACACTTGATGGAAGCCAAGAAAAGGAGATGAGGAGATAGTGCAATCCAGGCATAGGGAGAGACTGTGAAAATGCCCAAAGATGGGATATTGTACAAGAAACAACAAAGAGGTCAGTGGCGCTGTATTGAAGAATATGTGGTAGCGTTTAAGGTATAAGAAGACTGGAAAGATGGGAAGGGGCTACATTATAGAGAGTTTTAATAGTCAAATAGAGAACCGAAGACAACAACAGACATATTAGAGACACACGTCATGCATATGGAACAATTAGGGAATAGTCAGCTCTGCTATAACACTTGTTTTGAAAATGCAAATTTTCCAATAAGAATGATATACTAGGGAATAATTCAAGCATAATGCAGATTTCATGTTTGCTTTTGCACAATTTTATCCTTAAGAAAGAGCAAGAATGCAGAATACTACATTACTTTACAAAACTCACAAGCTGCAGCCCCTCTAGCACCCACTTCCAAAATCAAACTTCAGGTCTTTTTCAAGATAAATTGCCACATTTACTATGTATCTTTTGGTGCAAAAGGAGCTGAGGGAGGAGGAAAGTTGGTTGGAAGCACCCATTCTCTACCCCACTTCTGACATGGCCTCTATCCCCCAAGATTTTGTCAGCCTGGCCCCATGACAACTGGGGTGAAGGCAGCATAGCAGCCCAAAGCTGCTAATACTGCCATTATTTATTATGGTATTTGTGTATTTCTTAACCACTTATCATGTATAAAATTGTGTTTCCATATTGATTAGTTCTTATCTTTTTTGTGTGGTCCTGACTCTATTTTCCCTTAAGTCCTGTGGTTTTTGTTGCACAATCTAGCATAATGTTGAGGTCTAGTAGTCAGTTCTAGCGGAACTGACCATGATATGAATTGTTATTGAGTCGTTTTTCAGTTGTGACCCCATTTGGGGCTTTCTTGGCAGGTATTGGAGTTGTTTTACTGTTTCTTTCTCCAGTGGATTAAAGCAAACAGAGGTTAAATAACTAGTGTAGGTCTCAGGTCATATCTGAACTCAGGTCTTCCTGACCCTAGTCCCCATATTCACCATACTACCTAGCAGCCCTTTGTGCTATGAATATATTGCTCAAATTCACTATAAAAGCAAACATTCCAGAATTCTTATCCACTCCCCCCCCCAAATAAAAAAAAAACATCCCTTCTCATTTCTCAATTCCCTTTTCCTAAGAATTCTGGAATCAACTTTAATTTTTCCCTCTCCATTACTACCCTTGCAACCAATAAGTCCTAATGCCTCTTTGCTACTTCAATGACTCCCAGGAATGTGGTACAGTTAGAACACATCCATGACTTCTTATCCTACATAATTCTTGTCTACATCTTCTCATAAATCCTTCCTAGGTGGAAACAATGACACATAATGCATATAAGAAGTGGATTAAAGCATTCTAATACATGGAACTATAACATGTTTCCTACACTAGTCTGAATAAGTTATTTTGTATAAGGTGTTGAGAAAATACTTGATGTCTTCATTCCCTCTGATGTATATTTTCAGATATGTTCTCTTTATTTTTGTTAAATCACTTTAGATCTATCTATCTATCTACACACACACATATTTGTAAGGCATGAACATGCTGTTTAAGGGGAAGTTTAGGATTCTTTTCCTAAGTATAATCAGTACTGTGATACCTTAGACATTCAAGCAAGAGCTAGTAATCACTGGGGTTTACTTTGGTTTTATTTTAGGTAGAGAGAAATAATATACTTAATATGTGTCCAAACATTATAATCTAATGTTAGTTCACTAACACTCTTGTGGTCTGATAACAGTATGTAACAATCAGAAAGCTGAATAATGGCACTGCATTATTCCTTGGTCACTAAAATACACTGATTTGAGGTATCTTTAAAATGTTTATAAAACTGTCTTTCTTTTATATACTTAAAAGAATTGAATTGCATTCTCTTCTGTCCATTTTTACATGCATAAACCCTGAAGTCTAGGAATATAAAAGTGTTAACCACCCTCCCCCCTGCCCCCCAAAAAAGAAAAACTTCATAGAGAACTTAACTCAATGTGCTGAAGGCCTTCATAGTCTATTTTTTAATTCCATAGATACTAGTGTAGTAGGACCATAGGATCTTAAATAAGTAAGCCAGAAGAAGGTTCTTCAGGACTCAGACTGTCCCTCTGAGTCTTCACTCTTGCTGCATGAAGTTTCTACTTCTTTTTCTAATCATTCATTTCATGGGTACTATCATTTATGCTACTTATGCTTACATTCCAGAATTCTTAGAAAAAGGAAATAGAGAAGTGAGAAGGGTTGATTCTTTTTACAGGGGAAGGGATTTTAGAGATTATGGTATTCCATGATTTTCAGTCATACAGCACATTAAGAGAATATTAGTGTTAAACAGATGAGATTGGATGCAGAGAGCAGTTTGACACCATTGAAACTTCTGTATTTACAACTTGCCAAATACAACCTAGCCCGTTTTTCTTCTCTTGCTCAATCCTTGGCCTAGTTCATTGTCTATTTGGAAGATCAGTTCAAGATATAAGTACTAAGGGGCAATTAGGTGGTGCAATGTATAGAGAGCGCTGACCTTGGAGTCAAGAGGATCTGAGTTCAAATCCAGCCTCAGACACTCACTAGGTATGTGACTCTGGGCAAGTCACTTAACCCTTATTGCCTCTAAAACAACAATAACCAAAAAGATATAAGCAACCAAAGATACAAAATTGCTCAGTTATCCCGTTTATCATTACTGGGCATACATAAGCTTACCAAACATCTCTGCCAGTGTCATGGAGTTTATGTAGTGTACTGTCCGAGTAAAAGGGGGATTCCCTATAGGGTATGAGACTCTCTAGATGTTCTTTTTTTTTTAACATATAAAATAGAATGCTCTAGAAGACTGCAAGGTGTCCTTAAGGAAACCTAGTTGTTATTTACTCATGTCTGACTCTTCATGACCCAATTTGGGATTTTCCAGGCAGAAGATATTGGAATGGTTTGCAACTTCTTTCTCCAGTTCATTTTACAGTTAAGGAAACTGAGACAGAGTTAAGTGACTTGCCCAGGGTCACACAATTTATAAGTGTCTGAGGTAGGATTTGAACTCAAAAAGATGAGTCTTACCAACTCCTGGCCTGGCACTCTAATCCACCCTGCCTCCTAGCTGCTCCTTAATGAGATGTTTTAAGTGGTTTTAACACTAAAAAAAAAATCAGCCTAACAATCCAAAAAAGAAAAACCAAATTTCTATTGCTCAGACTATAAAGTACAGGTGAATGACTAGTAATTTAGCTGATAGATCCTTACACTTGTTGACTCTATCTCCTCAACATTTGTTGAATCTTTCTCCTCCATTCCCTTCCCACTGCCACTAACCTAATTTATACTTTCATCACAACTCAC
>NW_027185616.1:5215526-5289539 GCF_028583685.1 Petaurus breviceps papuanus | reverse complement strand
TATTGCCTCCAGCTCCTACAGCTCAGCTGCCCTGGTTTCCATAGTGTGTTTAGTGACTATCAACAAATTACTATAGGCTTCTGAGCCATCATTTACACATCAGCCCATGTGATCCTGTAATAAATTGCTCTGCTCATGTCACTACTTTACTCAAAAACCTTCTATAGCTCCCCATTGCTTAGTCAGTAAAGTGAAAATTTCTTATCTTGGAATACAGGTCTTTCTGTAATCTGGATCCAAACTTTTTCAGTCTGATATCACTGTCCTCCAGACAACCCATGTGTTCCCAGACTATCTTATCTCTATGACTTTACTCATGCTGTTTGTCCTAGTTCTGCTGCTAACTTTCTGTGGGATCCTGAGCAAAATATCTTAAAATCTTTGGATACTAGTTTCCTCATTTGTAAAATGAGGTTGATAAAATATCTGCCTTACCTTACTCAAAGAATAAAATTGGATAATAAAGGTGAGAAAGTATAACTATATGAAGGAGGAATCAATATTTCCATAATTTCATTATCCGTGTTTGAAGAATAGATTAGAAATATACATATATGTATATACACACACAAACACATAGAAAGAGAGTTGGGAAAGAGAAAAAAAGAGAGGAATGAGAGAAGTAGAGAGGGAGACAGAGAGGAGACAAGAGAGAGAGAGGCAGAAAAGGTCAGTGGCTAGAAGACTGTCCTTGAAGTCAGAAAGCCTGGTATTCAGGTCCTTCCTATCTCTGAAATATACAATATAATCAGAGACAAGTAACTTAATGTCACAGAGCCCCGGAAATTCTCCAAGACTATAAATTATAAAATGTCTTGCTAATCTGCATCTGTAACACTGAATGAAGTTTCCTCACTGGGAGTTCCCCTAGACCAATGAAATCAAAGGTTTGGACCAAAATAAGGATAATGATGCTGCTGTTCTGTCTTTTCAGTCACGTCCACAACTCTTCATGACATTATTTGGGGTTTTCTTGGCAAAGACTGTTTCCTTCTCCAGCTCATTTTACAGATGAGGAACTGAGACAAACAGGATTAAGTGACTTGTCCAGGGTCACATAGCTAGGAAGACCAGATTTGAACTCAGGAATATGAGTCTCCAGGCTTGGCACTCCATCCACTGAGACACATAGCTGCTCTTCAATGATAACAATAGAAATAAGAAAGAGAGAATATAGGTAAAGAACTTTGGAAAAATTAAATACTATATAGATATAAGATATTATTTTTACAGATAATTTTGGTTCATGGGATCGAAAGGACTGTTGTTAGACTTCTTTGATACTGAGCTTATGATTACTCATGCTACTGCTGTTATACATATGTGCATGTGTATATATACATACCAACTGGGACCCACAAGCACAATGAATGGCACTGAGTGGAGTAAGTAGACCTGGATTTGAACCTCGGCTCTTCCTCTTACAACTTGTTTGACAAGGGTAAGCCTCTTATGTCTCAGTACCCTTATCTATAAAGTTTAAGTGTTAGACTAGATGATCCCTGAGGTCCTTTCAAACTCTGAGATGCTGTGACCCCTAATCCCTCCACTTACTCCTCGGTCTTTTGAAATTTTTCCCTTCTTTCAGTACTCAGGAAGTATCACTTCTTTGAAATTTTCCTTACACTTTCCCCTCCCCCCATTTGGAAGTAATCTTTCCTCTGGAGTATGTGATGGGGTACAGGCTCTGGGAACCCCCTTGAACTCTATTGGAATCTTCCTACTTGATGAGGAATTTGCCTGAGTCCACAAGCCTTTCCTCACCACTAGACCCAGATCTCTGTTACTAGCCAAGCCCTCCATTGTCCAGCTACTTCCCACCCTTGATCCTCCCAAAATATCTATACCTGGTTACCCTGTAACTAACCTAGCCCTCCATTGTCTGTCATCTCCGGGTAGCCTTCAGCCTCTTCCCACACTTAATCCTCAAGATTCTCCTTAGACTGCTCCTGAAGACCCTCCCCAAACTCCTCCTCTAGACCACCCCTAAACCCTCCCACAGCCCTTCTGTATATAAGACCCATCTTGCCTCCATGAAGATGCCAAGAATTATCTAGTGCAGACTCACTCTGTGTCAGATTATTCTGGCCCACTTGTCCAATACAAATGTCACAGATACCTAGGCTCCTTAACTACCCATTATGGTGACTCTCTAATAAACTTTGCTTTCCTTTGGCTGAGAGAAGACTTGTTGAATTCATTCAGTAAGACCCAGCATGTTGGTGTTTTGGGATCTTGTGTACCCCTAAACCTTAAATCTCAACATATGGATTTCTTCTTTGCCCTTATTTTCAAACTTATATTATAGTAATTTGTGTTCATACTTCATCTTCTTGCTTCTTAAGGGCCAGGACTATGCTGGTTTTCATATAGCCTATATAAACTCTGGCTGGATAATCTTATCCCACCTTCTACTCTCATTGGCAAGTTGGATCCTAAGAAGGTGGCTACTACCTCTCTTACCCAGGGATTTGTCCAATAGTTGTAGTCATGTCTGACTCTCCATGACACCATTTGGGGTTTTCTTGGCAAAGATACTGGAATGGTTTGCCGTTTCCTTCTCTATTTCTTCTTACATATGAGAAACTGAGACAAACAGGGTTAACTGACTTGCCCAGGGTCACATAGCTAGTGCCTGAGGCCAGATCTGAACTCAGGAAAATGAGTCTTCCTGACTCCAGACCTCTCTCTGCTGTACCAATTAACTATACCTTACCCAAGATATAAGAGTAATACTGAGGAATTAGGGTGATTGTTCTAATGCTCAAGCTCTAATTCTGGTGCATTCCTAACTGATGTGATTACTGTCCCAATATTACCTTAGCAGTTGATATCTCCTTGATATCATAAATAAGCAATTACTATCAATTAGCTTTTACAAATGGATATTGGTTGAAATGATGTTGTTTGTCCTTCATTTTCAAGAGGAAGAGGACCAGTGACATCACATGTGATGTCTTGTGAATTGGATTTAAGTGAGGCAGAGTTGCACAGTCATCAACCTCACTCTTTCTTACCAAGTCATAGGAGTCCAGTGGTAAGACGAGAGACAGAATGACTGGCGATGGTCCAGGATGCAATGGATTAGCATGGCATCTTTGATGTCTGACCAATCCCTTAGTACCTACGTCAGCCACTTTCATGGCTATGGGAACAAATTTTTCTCATCCACCTATTCCACTGGGGAAAGTCTTCACATGCTTCAGGTAGATTTCTCCCTGATTCAGTGACAGATTTGGGGCCTTTCAGTTACCCTCAATTTGCTTTAGCCCATTTGCAAAGATAGTTTTATCAGCCACTATGTATGCTACAGCTTCTTGGAGCAGCAGACAAGAGTTGGGTGAAGGTAGACATCAAAGGAAGATGAGCAGCCCTGAACAGGGCCAGACAAGCCCTCACACTGGAGGTGCCAGTCCTCCCTGAACATCCCACATACCCCATTGAAAAGATATAGCATGAGCCAGAGTGCAAAAACATCCTTCCTACCCACACTGCTCTCTACCTTCCATAGCCTTGGTCTCTGGAGACAGCAGACCACTATTTCAGTAAAGCATCAGTCACCATGTTTCACTCCCTACTCTCCAGGCATCTTTTCCTCAACAATCACCTAGCTGCCTCTCTCCAAAGCCTCACCCCAGTTCTGGAACCAAAATCAGCTCTGCCTTTGTTCCTGCATAGGGTGTGTCTAGCCACTCTCTAATAACCAGGCTTACCATCCCCATAACTTTCCTAACCAAAGTGCCTCTCCCTGGACACCACTCTCCTTAGTAAATTTTCTACCCCAGAATGCAATCTCCTTGAGGGGAGGTACTATCTTGACTTTTGTATTTGTATCTTGGACATTTTACATAGTGTTTGTCACACAATAAGCATTTAACAAATACTTTTTAAAGTTACTAATTCTCTGCTTCTCTTCTGTTATTCAGTCATTACTCTTCATGACCCCATTTGGGGTTTTCTTGGCAAAGATACTGGAGTGGTTTGCCATTTCCTTCTCAAGCTCATTTTACAGATGAGGACACTGAGGAAAAAAGGGTTAAGAAACTTGCCCAGGGTCACACAACTAGTATCTGAGACCAGATTTGAACTCAGGAAGATGAGACTTCCTGACTCCAGGCCTGCTACTCTATCCACAGGACCATCTAGGTGCCTCAAATATTAGGATTAGAATTACAAAGACCTGAGTTCAAATCAACTCTTCCTCATTCTAGCACACCATTCAATATGCTACCTAGCTGTCCAAAGTTCTTTCCTGAGACTTCTATTCTTTCAAAACTCTCTTTCCTAATGACTTCTCTAGCTTCAATGGATTAAATTATCATCTCTATGCAAATGACCTCTAGAACTATATATTCTTGGAGCAACAGATAAGAGTTGGGTGGTCTCTCCTGCCTGGATCACCTATTAGATAGTTCCAACTAGAGGTCTCAAATTCAACATCTCTAAAACATAGCTCATTATCTTTCCCCTCAGACACAACTTTCTTTCAGACTTCTCTTTTTCATTCCTGTTACTTAGGTCTACAACACTGGATTCACCTTTGGCTTTCCACTCTCACCTCAAATATCTATTCAGCTGACACGTTGTTCAGTTCCTTTTTCTCTTCTCTTACACAATCAACATCCTAGTAATGCCCTCATTACTTCTCACTTGAATTATTGTAATAGATTCCTAGTTGGCCTCCCCTCCCTTGCCTTCCAATCCATTCTTGACCCAATGGCCAGATTTATATATCCAAAGCACAGATCTACCCATGTAATTTCCCTGCTTGATAAGTTCAGGTGATACCCTATTGTCTCTACGATAGATTATAAACTCCTTTGGCATCTAAACTTTTCTCATCTTGTATCCAATTTACCTTTCCAGCCTGTGTCTATGTGTGTAAGCCACATGTATGTATACATATACATATATATCCCACCCCTTGGAACACTTTATAGTCAGCTGTAATGTAATGCCAAGCAAAGGCAACTTCCCAACTTTTTTCTTACTGCTCCTCACACACAACATTCCTATCTCTATGCCTTTGCTATGTATTCTCCCTTCACATGTGCCTCTTTGAATTCTACCTTTCATCAAAGTTCAGCTCATATGCCACCTGGGCATTTCCTCATCCCCACTCCCAAGTGCAATTGTCCTCCACCCCCAAAGTCCTTGTTATTTACTTTGAATACATTTTGTATGTGTTACAGTCTATACATAAAGGCTACAACTCAGAAGGAATGAGGAACTCTGAAACTGAAGACCAAATAATATCATCAAAAAATTGTATGATAGGAAAGGAAGATGGATTGACTCCATGCAAGATGACAGTAGGATAGTTAAACTGCTCGACTATAACCTTTGCAATGTCAGAAGAAGCTGAAAAAGGTCTTAAGTTGGGCGGAATTCTAACTTTTTAGCATGTGTGTGACTTCAATTTTATTTTCAGTTCTGTATTCTCTCCATCTCTTCCTCCATCCATTGAGAAGGCAAGAAAAAAAAAAACCACTATAAACATGTTCATGCAAAACAAAAAAAAAATTAACCATGTCCAAAAAAGAGGGAAAGAACACAGGAAGGAAGGATAGAATACAGGTAGACAGGAAAGAAGGAATGCAAGCAGACAGGAAGGAAGAAAGGAAAAGGGGAAGGAAGTCAAACATGGTAAATGTGTAGGTTGATTTTTCCCCCTTTTTTATTCTTTATTCCAAGGGATGGGAAAGATATATTTGAAAATTAAAGTAATATGAAAAACAAAAAATAAAAATAAAACCGTTTTCAAAGGCAAGATTTAAAAGTAAAGGCAAATAAAGGAGCTTGGATTATAACCAAGGATAAGCTTCTCAGCAAAATTGAGCATAATCTTTCAGAAGAGGAAATAGATATTCAACAAAATAGGGGACTTCCAAACTTTCCTGATGAAAAGACCAGAACTCAACAGAAAACTTGGTTGTCAAATACCAGACTCAAGAGAAGCATAAAAAAGTAAATAGGAAAGAAAAAAAAACAATATGTTATTAATAAGCGCAAACTGTTTAAATCCCTACAAGGGAAAATATTATTTGTAACTCTTTTCTTTTCTTTTTGGAGGGCATTTGGGATTAAGTGACTTGCCCAAGGCCACACAGCTAGTTTTTGTGTTAAGTGTCTGAGGCCACATTCGAACTCAGGTCCTCCTGGCTCCAGGGCTGGTGCTCTCTTCACTGCACCACCTACCCACCCCTCATTTACAACTCTTGAGAATTGTATTGTTATTACCCATTTAAAAGGGGTATACATAGACAGAGAGAGGGTGTTGACTTTGATGTGATGATAAAAAATCTAATTAAGTGGTGAAAAGGAATTGTGCTGGGAGAAGAAAAAAGGAGGAGGCAGAAAAGGTTAAATTATATCATATTAAAAGGCACAAAAACCCATTACAGTAGAGGGAAAGAAGGGAGGGAGATGAGCATTATTTGAACCTTACTCTTATCAGATTTGGCTCAAAGTGGAAATAACATTATCAATTTTCCATAAAGAAATCTAACTTACCCTATAGGAAGTAGGAGAGGAAAGAGAAAAGAAAAGGGAGGGAGTGAATAGAAGGGAGTGAAGAAGTAGTAAGGGTAAAGGGGAAGAAACAGGAGGGCTCATAGAAGGGAGGGCAGACTTAGGGAGGTGATAGTGGAAAGCAAAACTCTAGTGAGGAGGTAAAGGGAGAAATGAGAGAGAAAAGCATAAATATAACAGAAAATAGTATGGAGGGAAAGTCACAGATAGTAGTCATAACTGTGAATGTGAATGGGATAAACTCTCCCATAAAATGGAAGTGGATAGCAGAGTGAATTAAAAAAACATGATCCTACAATATGTTGTTTACAAGAAACACACTTGAAAGAGAGGGATACACACAGGGACACACGTGCAAAAATATTTACAGCAGCTGTTTTTGTGGGGACAAAGAATTGGTAATTGAGAAGTCTTCCATCAATAAGGGAATGACTGAACAATTTATGGTTTTTGAATGAAATGGAATACTATTGTGCTATAAGAAATGATGAGCAGACAGACTTCAGAAAAACCTAGAAAGACTAATATAAACTGAGACTGAGTGAAAAGAGCAGAACCAGGAGAACATTGTACATAGCAACAAACACATTGTGTGATGACTGACCTTGATAGACTTAGCTCTTCTCGGAAATGCAAGGATGCAACTCCAAAAGACTCACAATGGAAAATGCTACCCACATCCAAGGAAAGAACTTTGGAGTCTGAATGTAGATGGAAGCATACTATTTGCTCACCTTCTCTTTTGTTGTTTTGTTTTATTTCTTCTTTCCTGTGGTTCCTCCCACTAGTTCTAGTTCTTCTTTACGCCATGACTAAATATGTTTAATATGAATATATAAATAGAACCTATATCAGATTGTATGCTGTCTTGGGGAGGGGGGAGGTGAGGATGGGGGAGAAAATTCAAAACTCAAAATTCAAAAACTCAAAAAAAATGAATGTTGAAAACTAAAAATTAATTAATTAATTAAAAAATAAAAAAAAAATAAAAGTGAAGGTAAAGCAGAATAACAAAGAACAGAGACTATAAGAGTTCAGCAGCTTTGGGCATTATGTTTTCCTTAAAGCTTAGAGGACAGTTCCCTCTCCCTTTCTGATCTGTGGGACAGGCAGCCTTCCCACACTGCTTGGTGAACAGCCCTTGCTAAGATTAAGAAAAGAGAAGAGGCCCACATGATTCCCTACAATTGCTAAATTCTGTCTGCAACTCTTCACTACAACATTATTACCTATTGCATAACTAGATGTTGTACTTCGCAACAGAGATTTTGAAATGTACTTAGTAACTGTTCAAAATTTTTTTGATGTTTTCCAGTTCACAAAGGACTTGACATCCACTAGGTACTTAGTAATGCTACAACATGAAAATAAGTTTTTTCTAAAATATGTATATTTCTAAATATTTGAAGTTTTTCTTTATTTCTCAATTTTTAATATCTATAGAGTAGCAAGCATATTATATAAGACCATAATAAATAATCTTCAATAAGAAGCAGTGTCCACTTAGAGATTTGAAATGATCTTTTATTACAGTCCATCTCCTAGAAAATCTGCAGGCAATGAAGTCTTCATTTCTATTTTTTTTTTTTTGCCTTTTTTGGAGGGCAATTGGGGCTAAGTAACTTGCCCAAGGTTACACAGCTAGTTTTTTTGTGTTAAGTGTCTGAGGCCAGAACCGAACTCAGGTCCTCCCGACTCCAGGGCCTGCACTTTACTCACTGCACCACCTAACTGCCCCATGTCTTCATTTCTATTGAGAAATAATTCCTGATGAGAAAATTTTAGTTTTTACAGAAAAGAACTAAATGGTTCTCAGAGTAGAAACTATAAAAACCAACAATTGCAAATTTTTCTACCTTTATTATTTCTCTGAGAGGAAGCATGGAGTAGTGGATAGAAAGCTAATATGAAAGCCAAGAATACTTCCTTGGAGTTCTGTCTTTGACACATACTGGCTGTGTGAAGCAAGCAAGGCATTTCACCTCTCCATACTCAACTTCCTAAGATTATAAATGCAAGGAAGGTATTGACCTGTGGGTAAAGGGAATTTCATAATCAAGGAGTTTCCTATACTAATGAAATCACTGGTCCAGTTCCTATCTCATAATATTTATCTAGTACTAGGATTGAGATTATCGTACTTATAGGCAAATTTTCACTATGAGTAAATCCAATGAACTTTTTATTGCCAATATAAATGTCTTTTTTTAAAGAGAGGGGAAGGTAGGGCAATTAGGGTTAAATGACTTGCCCAAGGTCACATGACTAGTTTTTGTGTTAAGTATCTGAGGCTGGATTTGAAGTCAGGTTCTCCTGACTCTAGGGCTGGTGCTCTATCCACTGTGCCACCTAGCCACCCCTAAATGTCTTTTTAAAAATACTATTTTATTTTTTCAATTGTATATAAAGACCATTTTTGACATTCTTTTTTTTTTTTAAAGCAATCAGGGTTAAGTAACTTGCTCAAGGTTACACGGCCAGTTATTTCTGGGTGTGGTGCTAAGTATCTGAGCCCAGATTTGATCCCCAGGTCATCCCAACACTGGAGCCAGTGCTCTTACTCGCTGAGCCACCTGGCTGCCCCATTGACATTCATTTTTTATAAAATTTTGAGTTCCTAATTTTCTCCCTCCTTTTCTCCCCTCCCTCCTCCCTAAGACATTAAGCAATTTACTATAGGATACATATATGTGTATGTATATATATTTGTATACATATACATGTATATATTCATGCAATCATGTAAAACATATTTCCATATTAGTCATGTTGTGAAAGAAGAAAGAGAAAAAAACACACACACAAAGTGAAAACAGTGTGCTTCAATCTGCCTTTACACTGCGTCAGTTTTGTCTCTGAATGTGGATAGAATTTTCCATCATGAGTCTTTTGGAATTGTCTTGAATCACTGTCTAATCTAAATGTCTTTTGTAGAATATAAAAGCACCATGTGCCAAAAAGTATGACCCCAAAATAGTAGAGCTCAGTTTCTTTCTTTTTTTGTGGCCAATCATATTCATGTTATTCATTTAATAGAAAAATGCACAGTAATCTCCTTAGCGTCTGATCCTGATAAAGAATCCCAATTCCCCAAACTCCTATTTATTTCCCTCTAATGTCTCCTGACTTAGCTTGGGAAAACTATTAGTTGGACATTACTTGTCTGAGAAATTTCCCTCTCATTGTCAACCAACCTCATTCATAAGATTCAAGGGGGAAAAAATCCTATGGCTACAGGGTTTATTGAAATATAATAAAAATAAAAATAAACAACTATAAAGGAACTGTTAAGTTCAATTTTCTCCCCCAAATTCCGCAGCTAGTACATTGTGTGAAAGACTGGACTTCAGCATTTTCTAGGGTTGACTTTTCAAAGAAGTGGACAGAACAGGAAAATGTCAGGGTTTGGGATGTCTCCTAGTCCAATCTCACCAGTAGCTGAAGTCTCACAACTGCCAATCCAGTCCCTCTCTGCCTCTGCCTTTGCTGGATATATGGTCTCTCTGAGCATCTCACTGCCTTGGTCCTATCTCTGCTCTGGGTTCCTGCCTCAGCCACCACTGTTCTCCAAGATCTATCCAATTTTTGCCTTTGCTGTTCAGCCTGTCTTCAATAGCAGTAGCAAATGCAAGCAGCAAGCCACCAGCAGTGGTCTCCTGATCCACAGAGAATTCTTTCTTATCTGCTCTTGGCCATGTAAAAGGGATGGAGTGGCAGAATGGCAATCTCTCTCAAGAGAAAAAACCAGGAAAAGGAAAAGAATGAAGGGTCAAGTCAAATGACTTCATCAATTCTCTTGTGTAGTTTTATTCTGGACTCAAATTCAGGTTTCAATCTTTTGTGGACTAAGTATCCCCCATGGCAGCTCTTGGGGTCCTTTGGACAAAAATCAAATACCTTGAAGACCCTGCTCCAGTTATTTTTTTTTTGAAGGGGGAAGGCAGGGCAAGTGGGGTTTAGTGACTTGCCTAAGATCACACATCTGGTGTCAAGGGTCTGAGGTCACATTTTAACTCAGGTCCTCTTGACTCCAGGATCAGCATTCTATCCACTGTGCCACCTAGTTGCCCCATGCTCCATTACTGACTAAAGTGTTTCTTTTACTATATAGAATTGGATTCAAATGAGACAGGTTTAAATACTCAGTAGACATTCTTATCCTGAATGACCTTGGGTAAGACATTCAATGTCTCTGAGTTTGTTTCCTTATACATAAATGAGGGGATTTAACTAGATGACTTATGCTCTCTAAGGTCCCTGCCAACTCTGAATCCTATGGAGGGAGTTAAATGTAGTTACTCTGGAAATAATTTGTAAAATGTGACTGGAAGGGGGCTTTGTGATCAGCACCTGATTCTATTCAACATCAGAACACTGGCAGCAGCCCCATCTGTCATAGGCACTTCTCAGGACCAGGAAGAGTTCTATCTGACCTTTCTAGGATTTTCAAGGCATCTGGCTGCCACTTACCTCTTAGCTCCATCTCTTTGTGGTTGGTATTGAAGTTCTGAGTCTAGGGATTGGCATTATTCAATCAGAACTTGTTTTCCCTCCTTATTCATTAGGAAAACTCCTCCCCTTCCACTCAATACCCGATGGTTTTCATTGCACTTTTCTAATAAAAGGTAAGGTATAAAACTTTAATCAGAATAGTAGCAATAAAGCAGGTTGATATGAATTCCCAATCAGGGATCTATCTCATTCTTGCATCATACCTCCAGGGAAAGGCAGCTGAAAAACAACTAAAACTAGAGTTCAGATCTTGGGACTCCTAACTGAGAGGGGCCAAGGATGCTCACCTAGGGCTTTTCACTGAAAAATAAATAAATAAAACTTTATGGTGGACCAACTTCATAGTGATGCCCAGTGGAACTCTAAGCACTCTGATTGGCTCTCCCAAAGGTGGCATGAGTTACTCAAGAAAAGTAGTATCCA
This sequence comes from Petaurus breviceps papuanus, assembly GCF_028583685.1. Taxonomy (NCBI): domain Eukaryota; kingdom Metazoa; phylum Chordata; class Mammalia; order Diprotodontia; family Petauridae; genus Petaurus; species Petaurus breviceps. Next base: position 5,278,073 of record NW_027185616.1, on the reverse strand, counting down.
AAATGGGCTTCAATTCCAGTGGGGCAAAACTCCAGTTCCTGATCTTTGTCTTGGCAGTGGTTTGAAAATGTGAAGGGGCAGGAAGAGGAGAGTACAGGTGAGGAATCAAAAATGTTACCAAGGTTGCCAGCTTGGACAACTGGAAGGAGTTGTGTTCTTGGCAATAATGAGGGAGGTTCAGATGATGATAGAGTTTAGAAGGAAAGATAGAATTCTGTTTTAGACATTTTGAGTTTGAGATGCTTATGGGGCATCCAATTTAAGATGTACAAGAGGAAATTAGTGATATGAGACTAAAGCTCAGTAGACAAGTTTGAGTTGGGTATATAGATGTAACAACGATTTTAATAGAGATGATAATTGAACCCACAGGAGCTGATGGGACCACTAAATGAGATAGTAAATACAGTGAAGAGAAGAGAACTCAGAGGGGTACCATGTGAGCCACTGATGGTTAGTAGAAAGGAACTTGATGAAGATCTAGTAAATAAAACTGAGGAGTAGTTAGACATGTAGAAGGACTAGGAGAGAGCAGTGTCCCAAAAGCCTAGAGATAAGAGAACATCAAGAAGGGAGAGATCAGCAGTATCAGAGACTAACACAGAGAGGTCAAGAAAATGAGGGCTGAGAAAAGGTTATTAGATTTAGCAATTAAGAGATCACTGGTAACTCAAGAGAGAGTAGTTTCGGTTGAATAAGGTTGAAAGCTAGATTGTAGGGGTTAAAAGATTGAGAGGGGAGGAAATGGAGGCACTGATTTTAGATTAGCTTTCTTAAGGAGTTTAGTCCCTGTGGAGAGGAGAAATACAAGATGATATCTATCAGGATAATGGGATCAAATGAGGGTTGTTGCTTTTTTTTAAGGTTCAGAGAGTTTGTAGGCATCAGGGAAGCAGCCAGTAGATAGTGAAAGATTGAATAGCAGTGAGAGAAGGGATAATAGAAGATGAAACCTGCAGGAGAAGGGGATGAAGGGTGAATGTAGTGGGGCTTACCTTGGTTAGGAGAAGGTCACTTCTTCATGTGAGACAGAGGTGAAGGAGGGGGTAGTAGAGGAAAACAGCTGAAGGACACGAGATGAGGAGGAGGGGGAGGAAAAAAGTAAAAATTCTTGTCTCAATTTTGTTCAGTAAAGTATAAGGACTCAGGTGAGAGAAAGAGAGGGAGGGATGCCATGGGAAGCTTGAGGAGGGATGAAAAGGTTTGGAAGAGTCATTAAGATTACTGGGATAATGAATCAAAGGATTGTCAAAGGATTCTCCTTCCCACAGTAAGGGCTCAGTTCAGACTATATAACATACATTTGTGGTGGACTCTACATGGTTTTGTGACTTTCTCAAGCTTTTTTTTTAGAGGCATGTGAATAGGAATTTTAGATGTGGGTGGTGGGAGTAGTCTAAGGTTGGGATTTGGCAAGGCATGATCAGCAATAGGACAAGGGGGCAAGAGACTCAATTGTAGAGGTTAGTATAACATGAAAATGATCCACCAAGAGGTCAAGATAAGAAATTAAGGATAGTGCAGTCACTATAGGGCATGCCAGTTCAGTTGTTTCAGTAGATCTGACTCTTTGTGACCACTTTGGGGTTTTCTTGGCAAAGATACTGGAGTGGTTTGCCATTTCCTTCTCCAGAAGGCATGCCAGAGAGCAAAGTAGAAGCAGTGAGTAGATCTGGAACTGGACATTGGGAGACAGAGGGGAGAGTGAAATGGGAGTAAGAGAGCGGCTATTGTATTATGAAGAATGGGGTTTGTACAAGGAAGGGATTCACCATCTGAGAATGAGGAGAGATAATGAGGAGGTATGATAACTAGTGAGGAATGAATCAAGGCAGAGTTTCAGTGGTTGGAGAGAAGTCATTTGAGGGATGCAGGTGATTAGATGATTCAAAGGCTCTTCCTTGAGCTCCAACCTCAGAGTAGAAGTTGATGTGTCCTGTGAGGTCTAGGTGGTCTCTTCCCAGCAGGTAAAGGTATGTCCTAAGGGTCAGAAGGCAAAAGTTACAATCTCGGCAGGGATCTGATCCAAAAATGACTTCCAGGATGTAGGAAAAGACTGGAAGGCAAAGTATTATTTTCCAAATCCCTATTCCCATGTTTGAACCCTGAACCTTTCTAAATTCACCTGCCTCCATCTTTCTCTATCATGTGCACGAACACAGGACATTCATTGACCATGGTCATCCCTGGAGCTCTGTATAGACAGGTCATGGGTACTACACTAAAAACAGGGGTAAATGTACATATCAGAACAGGAGGACATAATTTCACAATGCCTTGCTCCCCTCCATCCAGGATTATTGGAAAACGAAGTATCCTAATTAAGCAACTATTGTAGTTAATAGAGTTACCGTAGCCACAGATGCAAGGAGACAGAGAATGTGTAGGGTTGAATCATTGTTGAGTGCTTACTAGCTGTATGACCTTGGGCAAGTCACTTAGCCTCTCTCATTTTCTTCAACTGTAAAATGTAATGTAAATAAATAAATAAATATATATATAATAAATATAATAAATAAATAAATAAATAAAATGTAACACCTGCCTCCTAGAATTGTTGCTGTGAAAATCAAATGAGATAATATTTGTAAAGCACCTAGCGCAGTGCTCAGCACATAGTAGGTGCTATATAAATGCTAAATATTATTGTTATTGTCCCTGCAGCTTTTTCTGTAAATGGTGGAGTGTGCAATAATGGAAAAGTGCTGGATTTGGAGCTGGAGAATCTTAATTTGTATTCCAGCTTTGCTACCTGCATAACATTGTATGTCACTTAACATCTCTGAGCCTCAGTTTCCTCATCTGTCAAATTAGGAAGTCAAACTCAATGGCCCATAAAGTACCTTTTAGCTTTCAATCTGTGACATTGGCTTGTGTTATTTGTCATTTGTTTCTTTTTAATCAAAATACCTTGCAGAACATGCAAACAAAATCCCATTACTGACCCTTTCCACTTGCTTAGATTCCTTAAAAATTGGAGTTTTCTGTGCTTGGAAGGTTATCTAGATTAAAATACCATAGAACTCCAAAGAGTTTCTCTTTTCACAATTTTCACAATGAGACTATCAAAGCCTATTTCTTTCCATAGAGGAAATGGAAAGATGGAATATGGGAAGAACTAATGATTGAGCACCTAGAATATGACAAACATTGTCTACAGTAACACAAAATACATTAGACTGAAATAATTACTGACAAATGGATCTTTTAAAGGAAAAAAAAAGACCAAACCATGCTTTTCCATAAATTGGCCACAGTACAAATGCAAACTTGAAATATCAACCAGAAGGAAAATATGAATATGGAAGATAACTTTAAAATACCCAGTGCTATAGATTCTACATTCAACAATCCTTTAGTTCTAATTTTGTTTGTCTGTTTCTTTAAAATAAAAACCTTTAATGATAGATTAAAATGATATGACACATACCCTGCCCTCAAGGAGTTTGTTCTCCCTGCCTCTGCTCTCCCCTTATTAATCCATCCTCAAAACAACTGCCAAATTGATATCACATGAGCAAAGGTTTTACAATGTCACTTCTCTGCTCAAGAAGTATCTATGGCTCCCTATTTGACTCCAAATCATCTTTCTAGACTTATTTCACCTCAAACAAACTGACCTATTTCTTCTTCATACACAGAATCTTAATTAGTGCTACTTCTGAGTTCATAGGATTTTTTCCTTAAAATGAAAATAAAAAAAAGTTAGATACACATTAAATTCCTGCATTTGGTAATAAATGATTATCCAGAGAAGTAATTTTTGTGATAAATCATAATTTACAAAAGAACAGGAAAAAGGAGAGTGACCCTTCATAAAATTTCCATGTTCAAATCTGTGTGAGATCCACCAATAGTGAAGACTGTGGGAAGGTGGGGGAAGGAGGGAGGGACTACTCCAAAGGAACTTTTCCACCTTTACCCTTCTGTGTAACATTCTCCTCTCTGAGTGCTTATTACTTCTCTTTGTCTCTAACACAGTGATTAGGGAGAGAAACAAGATGCTAGATCTACTCTTCTAGATTTTTTTTTTTTTTGCTTTTTGAAGGGCAACTGGGGTTAAAGTGACTTGCCCAAGGTCACACAGCTAGTTTTTGTGTTAAATATCTGAGGCTGGATTTGAAGTCAGGTCTTCCTGACTCCAGGGCCGGTGCTCTATTCATTGTGCCACCTAGCTGCCTCCTACTCTTCTAGATTCTTGTGAATTGTAACTGGTTAGTTGGGGAAAAGGGAGAGAGAAAGGAAAGAGAGTCTGATTCATTCTGTGACTGATTTGGAACCTGTTCCTAGAGAGCAGTGATTCTCAAAGTATGTTCTGAGGACTTTGGGGGTACCTGAGATCCTTTCAGGGGGTCCTTGAGATCAAAACTATTGTCATAATAATACTAAATTTAATTTCAAACATAGCAAATATCAATAGATAAAACAAAAATAAACAAAAGTTCTGAAAAGGGGGAGGATCTCATTTAATTTTTAAAAGTATAAAGAGGTCCTGTGACAAAAAAATTTCAGAACTGTTATAGAAAAAAAAGGCTTCCTCTTAGGACCTTATTTAGACTCTGAGAAAGTTTCTCAGAGTCTAGGAACTCATCTCTAACACAAGCAGCCACTGGCATTATAACAGGCCTCATAGTAAAGTAGAGCATGGCCTAAATTCTGATTAACTTCACTCTCCTGAGCTAGTATCTAGACTCTCATGAATGTTATATAGCATTAGAGTAAACTAGTTAATATTTATTCAGTTTTTTATTTATTTCTTCTTATCTTGGGGCGGGGGAGGTCTGTCTGCATGTATGAAGTGGGTCAGGGGCAACTACTGAGAGCTAGAATAGGACTTATTCCATAACATTTCATCTCCCAATTCTTATGAATGGAGAGAAAGAGAAAGATGATGTAGAGATAGAATGGATAGGAGTGAGCAATTGATTAGATATGAGGGGATGAGGAAAAGGGAGAAGTCAAAAAATGCTGTGGTTATACATCTGAGTGACTGAGAGAGCAATGGATAAATGAAGATTTTTTGTTTTTGCTTTTTGGAGGGCAATTGAGGTTAAGTGACTTGCCCAAAGTTACACAGCTAGTAAGTGTGTCAAGCGTCTGAGGCTTGATTTAAACTCAGGTCCTCCTGACTCCAGGGCCGGTGCTCTATTCACTATACCACCTAGCCATCCCTTAAATGAAGAATTTTAAAGGCAGAGTGAGTGGGGTATAAATGATGGTTTTAATTTTGGACTGTAAAACCTGAAGTACCAAGGGCATATCTACTTAGAGACAGTGAGTTGACAATGGAATAGGGAATCAAGCTCAGGAAAGATGGTTGAACTGGATATATTTGTGATTCATCAGATTAGAGATCATAATTTAGTCCATGAGAGCAAAAGAGATCCTTTAGAGGTTGTAGAGAGAAGAAGATACAGGACCCAGGGGAGAACACCACTTGCTTAAAACACCAGAGACCTGATGAGTCACTGAAAGAGAAAGGCAAATGCCAGGCAACAAGCTAAAAGTTGGGAATACAAATGCAAGAAAGAGAATTTCTGCCCTCAATTAGCTTACATTCTACATGAGGAAGTGGTGGCCTAGGAGGTGTGTTTTGGTTTAGGAAGTCTAGAAAATGATGACTAGACCCTTAGGAAAGTAAAATGACACAGTAGCTAAGGCAGTATTGACTTGTTTAGTTTTACAGAGCTGAAAAGCTAGGAAAGTTGGTGCAGGGGCTGAGGTACCATGTTGAAAACAAAAAGACTTTCTTTAAAGTAAAGCGTAACTGGGGCTAACTAATATGTAACAGATTCTTTGAAAAACAAACCAGTGAGGATAGTTCTGGCACCAAGGATGTGTTCTAGAAAGGATATCCAAAAAAGACTGAGGAATAGTCAGACAGGTAGAAGCTGGAGAAAACATTTCTAAAGGTTAGAGAAAATACTGGAGAAGGGAGAGGATGGCTAACAGTGAAAAGGTCAAAAAGGATACCTAAAGGGGCGGCCAGGTAGCACAGCGAGTAAGAGCACCGGCTCCAGTGTTGAGAAGACCTGGAGATCGAATCCCGGGCTCAGACACTTAGCACCCACCCAGAAACACCTGGCCATGTAACCTTGAGCAAGTTACTTAACCCCAATTGCTTAGGGGCGGCCAGGTGGCTCAGCGAGTAAGAGCACCGGCTCCAGTGTCAGGATGACCTGGATCAAATCCGGGCTCAGATACTCAGCACCACACCCAGAAATAACTGGCTGTGTAACCTTGAGCAAGTTACTTAACCCTTATTGCTTAAAAAAAAAAAAAGAATGACTATATTTCCCTCCCTCCTATCCCACTTCCCACTTGTTCTATTCTCTACTTTGATCCTGCCCCTTTTCAAAAGTGGGTGCTTCCAACTTCCCTCCCCCCCCAGCCTGCCCTCCCTTCCATCATACCCCCCTCTTATCCCTTCCCCCCCATTCTCCTGGAGGGTGAGATACCCTATTTAGTGTGCATTTCATTCCCTCCTCAAGCCAAATTCAATGGGAATAAGGTTGACCCATTCCCTTTTGCCTTCGTATTCTTCCCCTCCATTGTAACCATTTTCCCTTGCCTCTTCTACATGAAATAGTTTACCCCATTCTGTCTCTTCCCATCTCCTCGTATTATATTCCTCTCTCACCTCTTAATTTCACCTTTTAAGTATCATCCCTTCCTGTTAAATTAGTCCTGTGCCCTCTATCTATGTATATCTGTAAACATATATACACACATTCACATATGTATTCATATGCTCATATACCCTCATATATATATATATATATATACATATACATATATATTTCTATTCCCTTCAACTACTGAGAAAAGTTTCATCAGTTACAATTATTGTTTTTCCATGTAGGAATGTTAATAGTTCAACTTTGATAAGTTCCTTATGACTTCTTTTCCCTGTTTAGCTTCTCATGCTTCTCTTGCTTCTTGTATCTGAATGTCAGATTTTCTATTCAACTCTGTTTTTTTTTCAGCAAGAATGCATGAAAGTCCTCTATTCCACTGAATGACCATATTTTCCCCTGAAACATGATACTCAGTTTTGCTGGATAGGTGACTCTTGGCTTTAATTCCCAGCTCCTTTGACCTCCAGAATATCCTATTCCAAGCCCTTGGATCCCTCAGTGTAGAAGCTGCCAGATCCTGGGTTATCCTGATTGTGTTTCCACAATATTCAAATTGTTTCTTCCTGGCTGCTTGCAATATTCTCTCCTTATTCTGGGAATTCCGGAACGTGGCTATAATATACCTGGGAGTTTTCTTTCTTGGTTCTTTTTCAGGAGGTGATCAGTGGGTTCTTTCAACCTCTATTTTGCCCTCTGGTTCCAAAACATCAGGGCAGTTTTCTTTGAGAACTTCCTGGAAGATGATTTCTAGGTTCTTACTTTGATTATGGCTTTCAGATAGTCCAATAATTTTTAAATTATCTCTCCTGGATCTATTTTCCAGGTCAGTGGTTTTTCCCATGAGATATTTCACATTTCCTTCCATTCTTTCATTTGTTTGGATCTGTTTAACAGCATCTTGATTTCTTATAAAGTCATTAGCTTCCATTTGCTCTAATCTAATTCTGAAGCAATGATTCTCCTCAGTGAGCTTTTGAGATTCTTTTTCCATCTGGCAAATCCTGCTTTTTAAGGCATTCTTCTCCTTATTGCCTTTTTGAGCCTCTTTTGCTATTTGAGTTAGTCTATTTTTTAAGCTGTGATTTTCCTCAGTCAGGCTGTTGACTCTCATTTCATAATTTTCTCACATTGTTCTCATTTCTCTTCCCAATTTTTCCTCCACTTCTCTTATTTACTTTTTAAGGTCCTCTATGGCCTGTAACCAGCTCGTATTTTCCTTTGAAGCTTTTGGTGCAGGAGTTCTAACTCCACTGTCTTCCTCCTGTTCCATGCTTTGCTCCTTTTTGTCCCCAAAATAGGAGTCTAACGTTGGAATTTTCTGTCTGCTTTGTTTCCTTTGCCTGGTCATGTCACCCCTCAGTCACTTGACCCTTGGGCTTTTTGCCACAGTAGGACTCTGCCACCAGACAGGGGAGCTTTCATCTCAAATACTGGGGTTTTCTCAGCTGCTGGAGGTATTAGATGGGTGCCCTTTCTGAGGCCTCCACACGCTCTGGCAAGCTGGACACATACCCCAGGACCTCCACCCTAGACTGCAATCCAGATCCAAGCAAGTTAAAGCAAGAGCGATTACCCCTCAGACTGATGCTTGGTCCCCCTACACTCTGCAGGCTAGGAGCTGAAGCTGCCACGTGGCACTGGCTCGCTGTGCCGGCGTCTCAGCAGCTTCTCGCTCCCAGAGCAAACACCACACACTCCCACTTACTGGGTCCCAAATTCCAGCCTTCACAGACCTCTCACTTTGTCCTTTGCATCTATGTGTTGATAAATCTGGAAACCACCACAGCTGCTGCTGATCTGGAGTCCCTCTGTCTGGTAGCTGGTCAGGCCCACCCTGGGGCTAAAGCCTTGGTGTGGGATTAGGCTCAGCTCCCAGAGCACTGCACTGACCAATTCTTGCCAGCCTGCCAGGCTGTCCTCAGTGGGAGGTTAGCTACTCTGTGTCATTTTGTGGGTTCTGCAGCTCGGTGGAAGCCGGAGCCAGGTGGAGGTCATACTTCTACTCCGCCATCTTGACTACAGTAGAGGTTTTCTAAAAAAATAATTTATTTGTTTTCCTCAGCCAAGGTCCAACTTCTCAACCTCCTACCTCAACACCACCCTCCACTGAGACTGCAAGAAAAATAAAACCCCCTACAAACATGCAGTCAATTAAATTTACACTTTGGCCATGACCAAGCAAAAATTTGTCTAATTTCTATATTATGAATCCTTCACCTCTCTCTCAGGAAATGGGTAGTATGTTTCATCAGTAGTCCCCTGGTATCAGAGTTAGTCATTATACCAATAAAAGTTTAGCACAATAGTATCCCAACATATTTCTATACCATAACTTGTTTATTCATTGATGAACATACCTATATCTATCTAATACATGTATACATACATTCATAAGCGTATATAAGAATATACACACATTATATATACATATAATATATATTATATTTGAGAACATACATTATATATATATATGAACATACACACATACATATGTGTGGGGGTGTATTTTTATATATATGCATATACATATATATTATATTCCATAACTTGTTCATTCCCAATTGATGGGCATCCTTCACACTCCCCTACTTTACTTCCTCAGAAAACAGCTATATTTTGTACATACTTAGGATTGGGCAGCTAGGTGGTGTAGTGCATAGATCACTGGGCCTGGAGTCAGGAAGACCTGTTTGCCTCAGTTTCCTCATATTGAAAATGAGCTGGACTTCTTGGGGGCAGAGTCAAGATGGAGCAGTAGAAAGAGGACCTCCGCAGGGCTCTGGCTTCCACCTCCTCCAATTCATGTAAAAGGGGACTCTGAAGAAACTTTGGAGCTGCAGGACCCACAAAATGACACAGAGAAGCTAACCTCCTGCTGAGGACAGCCCGGCAGGCCGGCAGGAATTGGCCAATGCAGTGCTGTGGGAGCTGAGCCCAACCCCAAACAGAGGTTTTAGCCCCAGGGCAGGTCTGACCAGCTGCCAACAGGAGGGAATCCAGATCAGTGTCAGGTGTGGCTGGTTCCAGATTTATCAACACATAGATGCAAAGGACAAGTGAAAGGTGTGGACTTTGGGACCCAGTAGTTGGGAATGTGGTTGGCCTTTGCCCCCAGGACAAGAAAAGGCTGAGGCACAGCGGCTGTGCAGCCACCCCCACGTGGCAGCTTCAGCTCCTGGCCTGCAGAGTGTAGGGGGCCAAACAGCCAGTCTGAGGGGTAATCGCTCTTGCTTTATCCTGCTTGGATCTGGACTGCAGTCTAGGGTGGAGGTCCTGGGGTGTGTGTCCAGCTTGCCAGAGTGTGTGGAGGTTTCAGAGAGGGTACCCATCTAATAACTCTGGCAGCTGAGAAAACCCCAGCGTTTGAGATGAAAGCTCCTCTTGTTGGGTAGTAGAGTCCTACTGTGGCAAAAAGCCAAAAGTCAAGTAATTGAGTGGCAAACATGAGCAAATGAGGGAAGCAAAGCAAATAGAGGAGTCCAACATTAGACTCCTATTTTTGGGACAAAAAGGAGCAAAGCATGAAACAGGAGGAAGACAGCGAAGTCAGAACTCCTGCACCAAAAGCTTCAAAGAAAAATACAAGCTGGTTACAGGCCATAGAGGACCTTAAGAAGCGGAAAAGAGAAGTAGAGGAAAAATTGGGAAGAGAAATGAGAATGATGCAAGAAAATTATGAAATGAGAGTCAACAGCCTGACTGAAGGAAATAATACCTTAAAAAATAGACTAACTCAAATAGCAAAAGAGAATCAAAAAGGCAATGAGGAGAAGAAAAAGCTGAATTTGCCAGATGGAAAAAGAATCTCAAAAACTCAATGAGGAGAATCATTCCTTCAGAATTAGACTGGAGCAAATGGAAGCTAGTGACTTTATGAGAAATCAGGATACTATTAAACAAATCCAAACAAATGAAAAGATAGAATGCAATGTAAAATATCTCATTGGAAAAACCACTGACCTGGAAAATAGATCCAGGAGAGATAATTTAAAAATTATTGGACTATCTGAAAGCCATGATCAAAAAAGTAACCTAGAAACTATCCTTCAAGAAATTCTCAAGGAAAATTGCCCTGATGTTTTAGAACCAGAGGGAAAAATAGAGGTTGAAAGAATCCACTGATCACCTCCTGAAAAAGATCCCAAAAAGAAAACTCCTAGGAATATTATGGCTAGGTTCCGGAATTCCCAGATCACGAAGAGAATATTACAAGCAGTCAGGAAGAAACAATTTGAATATTGTGGAAACACACTCAGGATAACTGAGGATCTGGCAGCTTCTACACTGAGGGACTGAAGGACTTGGAATATGATATTCTGGAGGTCAAAGGAGCTGGGATTAAAACCAAGAATCACCTACCTAGAAAAACTGATTATCATGTTTCAGGGGAAAATATGGTCATTCAGTGGAACAGAGGACTTTCAAGCTTTCTTGATGAAAAAATCAGAATTGAATTGAAAATATGACATTCAGATACAAGAAGCAAGAGAAGCATAAGAAGCTAAACAGGGAAAAGAAATCATAAGGAACTTATCAAAGTTCAACTATTTACCTCCCTACATGGAAAAACAATAATTGTAACTGATGAAACTTTTCTCAGTATGAGAATAGTTGAAGGGAATATAAATGTATATATAGATAAATGTATACATACATACATATGTCTATATAGGAGGGTATATTGGCATATGAATACATATGTGAATCTGTGTATATATGTGTATAGGTGTACATAGATAGGGGTCACAGGACCAATTGAATAGGAAGGGATGATACTTAAAAGGTGAAATTAAGAGGTAAGAGAGGAATATAATGAGAGGAGATGGGGAGAGACAGAATGGGGTAAACTATCTCATATAGAAGAGGCAAGGGAAAATGGTTACAATGGAGGGGAAGAACAGGAAGGCAAAAAGGAATGGATCAACCTCATTCTCATTGAATTCGGCTCAGGGAGGGAATGACATGCACACTAAATAGGGTATCTCACCCTACAGGAGAGTAGGGGGTAAGGGGATGAGAGGGGGGATGATGGAAGGGAGGGCAGGCTGGGGGGGGGAGAGGGAAGTTGGAAGCACACACTTTTGAAAAGGGACAGGATCAAAGTAGAGAATACAACAAGTGGGAGGTGGGATAGGAGGGAGGGAAATATAGTCAGTGTTTTACAATATATCAACTATGGAAATGTTTTGCATAGCTACACATGTACAACCTATACTGAATTGCTTATCTTCCCAGTTAGGGTGGGTGAGAAAGGGAGGAAGGGAATGAATCTGGAATTCAAAGCTTTAAAATCAAATGTTTTTTAATACATATACATGCTATTATTAATATTTTTTTACATGTAACTGGGAAATAAGATATATAGGCACTGGTTCATAGAGATCCATCACGCCCTACTGGAAAGTTGGAGGGGGTATGGGAGAGGATATGGGAAAGAGCAAATGGAGGAGGGCATATCCAGTGGGATAGTTATTTGGGGTGGTGGATAGGGGAAAAACGGGGAGAAAATTTTTAACCTAAAATCTTGCAGAAATCAATGATGTAAACTAGAAGTAAATAAAGCATTTGATTTAAAAAAAATGAGCTGGAGGAGGAAATGGCAGACCACTCCAGTGTCTTTGTCAACAACAACAGAATAGGGCCACAGATGGTCAGACAGGACTGAAATGACTCTACAACAAGAAGGACTGATCCCTCCCTTGATCTATCTTCCTTATAATTCTCCCTCTTTCCTTGTCCTCTTTCCCTATTTCTGTTGAGTGAAATGTATTCCTGTACCCAACTCTGTGTGTCTCTGTGTGTTTATTCTTCCTCCTTTTGACCAATTCAGATGCGAGGGAAATTCAGGTGTCATCTGTTTCCCCTGTTTCCCCTGTTCCCCCATCCCCTCCTCCTTGTTTGTTTAGATGTCTACTTGTGCATCCTGATTATGTGAGAAAATTTCCCCAACCTTCCTTTCTCTCCACTCCCCACCCAGTGTAATCCTCCTACTCTCTCTTTCCATTCCTTTCTCAAGATCATCAAAACATTACAGAACCACTCTTAGGCTTTGTCCAATTGGAATCACTCTATGAACCCTGATGATGATAGAGTTCTGAGGGGACACATTATAGTCTCCCTATATTTCAACATAAGCAGTTTTTTCCTTGTTTAGTCCTTTATCATTGTTCATTCATGTTTAACTTTTTATGTTTCTCTTTACTCTTGTGTTTCTTCATGAAAGTTTCTCCACAGTTCTGGTCTTGTCATCAAGAATGCTTGGAAGTTGTCTCTTTCATCAAAGTACTATCCTCTCCCTCCCAACCCCATCCCCTCCATAGGATTATACTTCATTGTGCAGCAAAAAATTTTTTTTACTGTAAGTCCATATCCTTTGCCTCCGAATATTGTATGCCAAGTTCTCTGCTCCTTTATAGTTGGGGCTGCTAAATTATGGTTGATCCTGACTATGGCTCCTCTGTATTTGAATTCTATTTTTCTGTCTGCTTATAGTATTTTTTCTTTCTCCTGGAAGCTCTGGATTTTCACCATAATGTTCCTCGGAGTTTCAATTTTAGGGTTTCTCTTGGGAAGTAACCAGTATATTGTTTCTATTTCTACTTTGTCCTCTGGTTCTAAGAGACCTGGGCAGTTTTTCTTTCAAGATTTAATACAATGAAATCTATTAATTTGCTTCAGAATTCTTTCTTCCAATAGCTGTCATTTCTTTTCCAATTTTTTTCCTCAAGAACTCTTACTTCATTTGTAAAAACATTTTTAAATTTTGCTCTATTCTTTTCAGGAAGAGTTTGTGCCTAAGCTATGTTTTCCTCTGATGCATTTCTTGTAGATATTTTGGAATCATTCACTTTACCTATGTTTGTGTCTTGAGTATCTCAGCATCAAGCTTATTATGGGTAGGGTTCTTTTTGACTTGTTTGTTTTTCCATTCTTCAAGCATACCTTCCAAATTTGTACTTTATGTTAGAGCTGGACAATGCCACAATTCTAGAGTGAAGGTCTGGTCAGGTCCTATCATTGCTTTCTTGAGGTATTATTGAGTGTTGTTTTGTTCCAGGATATTATAAAAGGCTGAAAACCTGCAAGTTTTAGTGCTTCCAAAATGGTCTGATCCAATAGAAAGCCTGATTGCTCCACTTCTTATCCCACCCCCAGAACTCTGCAAGTTCTTGACCTGGGTTTGGGTCTGTGCAAGCATGGAGTTCTGTTAGTCTTTGCTCCTATCAACCAGCTCTGTTGGCTCAAAATGGCAGAATTATAGGTTTCCCTTCTGTCTGTGTTTCCTGCCTTGACTATTCCTCTATAGGCTGGCCTAGATGCTAGAAGTCAGATTCTACTCTGAACTTGGAGTCTGAGCCACATCACTGCTATTGCTGGCTTCTGCTCAGGTTCTCCTTACCCAGGAATACCACTCCCACCTATCGGTTCCCTTCTCTATCTACCCTGGATCTGTGACCTAGAACTACATAGTTGGCCACAAAGCTGCCAGTTGGCTTCTTTACCCATCACAGTGCCCTGATATGAATCTGGGGGTACACCAGGATCAGTCTGAGATCTCCTCTTGACTGGGTGCACAGCCTCTCCCGAGGTGTTGCAGTGTTCCCCACAGTATGCTCTAAGACTGACCTCAGTGTCTGCAAGACCTCTTTATTTGTCTGACTATGCCAAGCTGGGCTGGATAAAGGGCACACAGACTTTTTCTAGACTTTCCTATCAAAATTTGATTTGGTATGTTTTCTAGATTTATTTAGAGGAATTTGTGGATAGGAGCTCACACAAGGTTCCACCTTGTGCAACAAAGACTTAATTTATCCTTGTTGAACTGAATTAAATTGAACTACAGTTACCTCTTCCATATCTCAGGGTTAGGGAACACAGCATCCCCCAGTCTGGAAAATCTGCAAAATTTTTTTGACCCTCCCTTCATACCAGAGAAGTCTGAATGTTTTTTTTCTCTTATGGGGTGTTTATAGTACCCTATTATACAATTTGGTTGGATATTATGTAACACAATACACATGTTTTATGCATTTCTTAGTTTCTAAACTTTTATCTATGTCATGGACTGGCCTTCTTGTGTCATCTGTGACTTCAGCAAAACTCCCCCAAAACTCCCATTTAATTTCTTATGCTGACCCACAATATATCAAAACAGTGATGAGGAAAGTCACAATGTGAGAGGAATAACTGTATTATCTATTGATGGAATTTATAGGAAGTCAAGTTTTAGTTCAATGTATGAGAAGATAATTTACTTAATTAAAGCTATGTTTAAATGGAATGGGCTGTCCCATGAGGTACTAAATTTACTAATATGGTATATTGTTCAATCAGATATTGAATGAACTTTTGATAAGATGTCTTTGGAGGAGATGACCCCTAATGTCATTTGCAACTCAGATTCTATGACTTTTTTTCCTTGAGATTCTTCATCAGGAAGATACTTGTTGCAGCAGAGTAAGCCTCTTCAGGTTATTTCTTAATGACCTCCATTACAGATGTACTCTCTGTATCATTTTTTTTTGCCTTTTTTTTTCTTGGAGGGCAATTGGGGTTAAGTGACTTGCCCAAGGTCACACAGCTAGTTTTTGTGTTAAGTGTCTGAGGCTGGATTTGAACTCAAGTCCTCCTGACTCCAGGGCCAGTGCTCTATTCACTGCACCACCTACCTGCCCCATATCATTTTTTTTGAAGGGGAAAGGCAAGGCAATTGGGGGTAAGTGACTTGCCCAAGGTCATACAGCTAGTAAGTTTGTCAAGTATCTGAAGATGAATTTGAACTCAGGTCCTCCTGACTTCAGGGCTGGTGCTCTATTCATTGCACCACCTAGCTGCCCTGAAATGTACTTTCATGCCTCATCAAGGTGTGACTTCTCAAAATCTATGCCAGAGGAATGTAAACTCTGGCAGGTCCTGCTAAACCGGAATGCTAACTCTCTACTTTCCATTTACAATTCTGCTTGGTTTTAGGTCCATGGTATATGATCATAAGCTCCTTGAGGACAGGGACTGTTTTTCTTTTTCTCATTTGTATACTTAGCACTTAATATAGTTCCTGGTATGTAGTAGGTGCTTAGTAAATGTTTATTATATTGTTTTATATTGTGGAATGGCTTGCAGTATGGGCCTAGTAATGGACTATATATCTGTTATTCAAGTACCAGTCTAGTTAAGACTTATCTTTCCATTTATCCAAGACTATTTCTATCTATCCCTTTCTGCCTCCCTCCTTCTTTCTCTCTCTTCCTCATTTCCTTTCATCCTCTCTCCCTCTCTTTTTTCCTGTTTCCTGTTTTCCTTCTTTCTTTCTGCTCCTTCCCTTCCTCTTTTTCTTCCTTCCTTCCTCTCTCTCCCTTCATGCCTTCCTTTTCGTCTCCCTTCTTTTCTATCTTCCTCTCTCCCTAGCTTCCCTTCTCTTTTCTTCCCTCTCTCCTTTCCTCCTTTCTTTTTGCCTTCCTCTTTCTTTTTCTCCCTTCCTCCTTTCCTCCCTTGAAGTATTAAATAATTTTTATTATTTGACAGCTTTTTATTCTGAAGTTAAATATTTTAAATTGGTACTTCTATATTATAATAATAGAACATAAAAAGAGGATTGCATATGAACTGCAGTTCTATTGTATATATGTTATTTTCCTTTTTAAGTATAATAGATTCAAGCTGTAGCTTTCAAAACTGTTCTATTTGTCTGTGTTTCCTTCTAGCATGATGCTATATAGTAACAAACTCAGGTAAGCCTAGTGAGATCTTTCATAGACTATTAAATGAAATGCACTAATTTTAACTCATTTAATTGTAGGACATTCATATTCAATAGGCTGACACAACATAAATATAAATGACACAAATCTAAAAGATACTATTCTCACCCCAACTTTACAAGTAGGCAAAACAGAACTTGGCAATCAGGACTTTGCCCCAGGGTACGGAATTTAGAAGATCTTATAGATTCACTGTCCTTCAACCTCTCTAAAAAAAATTTAGCTGTCTTCCACTCATAAGTTTCCCCATTCCAACTGCACATAGTCTCTAACTTCCTCAGAGAGTCCCCCCCCATACACATACAAACTAATTAACCAATTAATTAATTTATTAAGCGCTTACTATATACCAGGCCTTGTTCTAGGCTCTGGGGACACAAACAATCTAGCAAAGTCTGTATCATTCAACTGAAACTATCCAAAGTTTGTCCAAAGTCACCAATGCTCTCTAGGTTGCATTTTTAAAATGTTTTAACATTCATTTAATTTTTTTTTTCTTTTTGGAGGGGGGAAGGCAGGGAAATTGGGGTTAAGTGAAATTTTTAAGAATTTTGAATTCCAAATTCTTTCCCTCTCATCCCTCCTCCACCCATTGAGAAAGCAAGCAATATGATATAAATTATACATGTGAGGTCATGTAAAGCATACACAATGATCTTTCAATTGCCCCATCTAATTGCTTTTTCTTACTCTTCATCCTTTTGACCTCTCTGAAATATTTAATAATCCCAATTACCCTTTTCTCATGCATATAGGTTTGCCTGACATTGCTCTCTCCTGGCTCCACTCCTATCTATCAGACCAGTCTTTCTCAGTATCCTGTTTGGGATCTTCCTCCAGGTCACACCCACTAACCTTGGGTGTTTATCCCCAAACTCCAGTCTCCTATCAAGTCAACAAGCATTTATTAAGCCCATACTATGTTCCAGGACTATGCTAAGCACTAGGGATAAAAAAAAACCGGCAAAAGTGTTGCTTTTTTTTTTTTTTTTTACCTCAAGAAGCTCACAGTCTAATGGGGGAGACAATGTGCAAAAACTATGTACAAACTATATACAGGTTAAATTGGAAATAATCAACAGAGGGAAGACATTAGAATTAAGTGAGATGAGGAAAGATTTCCTTTAGAAGGTTGGACTTTGGATGAGACTTAAAGGAAGCCAGGAAAGCCAACAGGCAGAGATGAGGAGGGAGAACATTCCAGGCAGGAGGGACAGTCAGTGAAAATACTGGAAGTCGGGAAATAAGAGTTTCTTGTTCAAAGAATATAAAGGAGGTCAATGTCATTGGATCTCAGAGAATGTAGGGGTTGGGGAGAGTAAAGTGTAAGAAGCCTAGAAAGTTAGTTCTGTCAAGATATATGAAGACACCCTGTTTCCCAAAACTAAGGCAGGCTGTGCTCTTAACCTGGCATAACAACAATCCTTTGGCTCTAGATGATCTCACCCTCTGGCAAAGTATATTGCTTTGATCAGTACCAGGTGTTCACTGAAGGCAGCCTAAAGCCATCCATCACATCCCTTGCCATGTTTACAATCCCTGTTTCTTGTAACAGAGGAGTGAATTGAACCAGGTACTGCACTCCTGTTCTCTCCAAGCTAACTCAGGTTCTCTACCCTACTGAAAAATCACGAGGCTCAAGGACCTTTAAGACTTAAGATAATAAACTTAAAAACTGGTACCACAGCACCCAGGAACAGGTGCAATATTCTTGTAATTGGTCTCTTGGTATTGAGTCTCTTCCCCACTCTAATCCATCCTCCCTTAGCTGAAAAAGTCGTTTTTCTTAAAGTGTAGTTTGGACCATGTCACTATTCCTACAACACAATAAATTTCAGTGGCTCTCTGTTACCTCTAAGGTTCAAACATAAAATCCTCTGTCTTTTAATCTGGTCCCTTCTTATCTTTCCATTCTTTTATACTTTATGCCCCTAGAAGGACCCTCTGATCTAGCAATACTGGCCTTCTTGTTCCTTAAATAGGATACTCCATCCTCCTTTCCCCTTCCCTCTTCTCTTGCCAATCCTCCAAGTCTCCCAAGCTAAAAGACTACTCCACCCCACCTTTCCACTGGCTCTACTATTCTAGGACTTGTTCTGGGGAGCTATTTTGTGGTTTTATGGAGGTGAATATGTGAGAGCTACAGGGATTTATTACTTATTCTGCCATCTTGGCTCCTGGAAGTCCCCACACTGGCTGTCTCGATGCCTGCAGTAGCCTCCCTTCTCACCTCTACTCCTGGCTTCCCTGACTTCCTTTAAAACTTAGCTCATATCTGACCTTTTCAAGTAAACCTTTCTCCACCCCACAGCCCCATCCCCCAGTTCTTTCACCTTTAAGATTACTTTCCACTTGCATTAAATATCTCTCACACATCCACTTTTTTTTTTCTGTGTGAAGCAATTGGGGTTGTGGTATATGCATTTCTGCAGTTGTCTCGATAGAATGTGAGTCTTTCTTTGTGCCCCCAACACTGAGCACAGTACCTGGCACATTCCATCACCTCCACTAGCCTTAATGCTAGCAATGCTTCCTAAGGCCCGCTTGCTTCACTCTCCAGGACATCTGGCTCTAGATCAGTAACCGAGCCATTGTGGTTATCAGTGATGTTAAGGTCTCTCTCGTATGACTCTTTTGTGTATTCTCACCATCTCTCCTTAACCTCTTCGGCTTCTGCTAATTCCCTGCCATTTCTGTCTTTTGTCGTGCCCATTTTTGCATGAAACTTCCCCTTGATATCTCTACTTTTACTGAAGAGATCTCTTGTTTTTCCCATTCTATTGTTTTCCTCTATTTCTTTGCATTGTTCATTTAAGAAAACTTTCTTATCTTTCATTGCTATTTTCTGGAATACATTTGATTTTATGAACATTCTCAAATCACTTGACTTCTCTGAGCCTTAGTTTCCTCATCTATAAAATAAGGGGATTGGACCAGATGGCCTTTGAGGTCCCTTCCAATCCTAGGTCCATAAAATCAAGCTTCTAACATGATCCTACAGTGTCTTGACCCCAGGTACCTATTTTTCCCTGTTACAATAGTAGGTAAAGTTCGACATGAGGAAGGGGGTGTAGCAAAGGGCAAGGGTCCTAACTAAACCTCAAGATGGCATCAGATGTTTATGGTGGAGCCAGTCTGATTTGAATGAACACTTATACCATCTCCCACAATGCCCCAAATATCCACATATTCATACATCCTGTCTCCTAAAGGAATCTGTGGTCTTACTATAGAGGGAGGGGAGAGTATCCACTTAGCTTATGTGAGTACTGCTCTGCTCCCCTGCTCCCCCTTGAAAGTTGATTTGAAGTCAAATTTAGTGCTACTTTCCTTGAACAGAGTCTGTACTGGCCCACATGCAAAAATTCTTCATGAAGTCTCTGACGTTGAGAGTGCTAAGCTCTATAACTCTCTTTGTCTCAAAAGCCTGCTCACCTTAAACCCAGAGGCTGAGTCATTAACAGCTTACTTAAATATAAAGTAATTGAGCAGCAAATCAGTCAGTCAACAAACATTTTCAGCATTGACCATAGGAAAGGTCAGCCAGTCAACAAGCATGTAAAATGTTTATTACAGACCAGTCGCTGTGCTAGGCACTGGGGATACAAATACAAGCAAAAAGAAAAACCTCAGAAGTACCTGAGTCCAAATCTGGCCTCAGATAATTATTAACTGTGTGACCCTGGGCAAGTCACTTAACCCTGACTGCCTTCAAAAAGAAGAAGAAAGAAATCAGTCCCTGCCCTTAAGGAGCATATGACTGAGACATCTAGGAAATGAAGAGATGGCTGACTTGGGAACCCTTCTCTAATGGAGGTTCTGAGACAAGCCCTCCTCTCAGAGAAGGGGTACATAGGGCCTGAGGATTTTTCCAAGGTGTAAGTTCCTGGGCTAACATGATCTTACAGGATGAAAAGATTTCTGGGACATGATGGGAAAGTCCAAAGGAGTGTAATCTGGTGGGAAATATAGAAGAAGACATTATGCCAGGCCCTGGATACACAAATATACTAGGCAGCTCCTGCCCTCAGGAGTTTATTCAATTAAAGGAATCCAACACATTCTAAGGCAAGTAAACCCAGATTGTGCTCAAAATACCCACTCAGTGAGGGGAAGTCGTTGTGACACAAACAGCAGGAACAATAAGAAAAGGCCTTTTGAAGAAGAGGGCCCTTGAACTGAACCTTGGACCAAAATTAGGAATGACTTCAATGACTTCAGTGTTCTAGAATACCCTCACAGGAAGTAAGCTCTTTCATTGAAGGTGGAAGGGATTGTCTCACTTCTGTATTTGTATCCTTTAAAGGTTTAAAACTAGTCCGTTACCACTAGTGATGAAAATAAAGTTGTTCTATTCTAGAAAGTCACATTATTACTATTAGCAATGCCGTTAAGCAATTTGCCTATAAGAGGCCTGAAAATCCCTGAACTTCTATTCTTTAAGTTCCATTCTTACCCTTCCCTTCATTAATAAATTTCAATTTTCTATTCCAATGATCACAAAAACCTTTCAACAACACTAAAATTTGCTTTAAAACGTCTTAGTAACTCATTCTAAAAATATTTGTTGAACATCTATACAAGGTAGCATCCTGAGGTGATGCTAAAGAAGTCACAAATCAATGAAAAATAATCTCAGCCCCTTTGGAGCTTATGATCTAGTAGGGAAGACAGGATCAGACCTCAACATTATACAGAGGAAAGAGCTGGATTCCCAACACCAGGGTTTAGGAGTGGGGAACCTGTGGCCTTAATAAATATAAATAATATAAAATGCCATTTTATATTAGTTACATATATTATAAAATATAAAAATATAAATTATAAAAGGCCTAAATCCTTTTATTGGGATTTGTTCTGTGAAATTTGGATTCAGTTAAAGCACCACATTTGAAGACCTAGAGGGCCACATCTGGCCTCAAGGTCACAGATTCCTACCCCTGGTTTAAGTCTTGGCATTGCCACTTATTAGCTATGTGACCATGGGCAAATCACGTACCTTCTCCAAGGTTTCAGTTTCCTTATCTATGAAAATGAGAAAATAATACAAGTTGTCCCAAAAGTATCGGGGCAGGTTCAAGTTTTAATTATTATTCAATTATTAAAGTTTGAAACTGCTCTAATACTGTTGGGGTTCCCTCTACTTGTAGTACTTACCTCATAGAGTCCTTGTAAGGAAAGAGCTTTATGAATTGTAAAATATTATATAAATTTTAGCAACCATTACACACAAATAAAAATCATAGAGAAGAAAGTGACCAATGCCCTAAAAATATATGAATAAAAGGCTGTGGGAGATTAGAGGAAGGGGTTTCATTTCTGACACACTTCAGCTATGTGGCCTTGGACAACTCACCTAAACTCTGTCTGCCTTAGTTTCCCCAACTATAAAATGCAGATAAGGATAGCATCTACCTCCCAGGTCAAATGAGATAATATTTGTAAAATGCTTATCACAGCATATAATGGCAAGCACAGAAGTGGTTAACACCTTGTTTCAGCTACTGAATTAACACCTTGTTTCAGTCTGTTAAGAAACAGAACATGTGAACTCCACAACTTGTGAACTCCTGGGGAGGAACTAATGACTATATAAGGAGAGCCCCAGGGCTAGAGACAGCAGGAGCTGAAAAGAGGACTCTTGTGGTGGCTCAAAGGGAATATCTGTGGTATCCTGGCACTCTGTCTGTGTTGATGTTTGTGATACTTTTCACAGAAGCCTGGGGACCTTACTGGAAGCCTTGAAAGAGGATTTTCTGATTGTATGTTTACAGAAACCTGGAGGAGGGTTTTGGAGGTCCTAGGATTTTACTGATGATTTGTGATGACCTCTTGGACCTTATTTGTGGGTCAGTGTTGATTCTTATGTTGATGATTTGTGTTGAGTTCTCAGACCTTGTTGGTGGGTCTGAGTTGATTTCAGAGGCAGATAGTGAATTGATGATGGTGCCAGCAATGTGTATGAATATTATTGTGGCTCTGTCAAGTTTTATATTCCCAGAAACAGTAACTGTGAAGGATTTGAGGTGGACTGGACACTGTGAGCTTCAATATGGAATGGGAACTGGATGAAGAACTGGACAAGGAGCTGGACAAGGAACTGGGAGCTGCCTGCCTTTGAATCCAGGTGACAGTTGGAGCTGGGACCATGGAAGAGGGATCATGGAAACCGAGAGCTAGCCTCAAATCAAACTGAAAGAAGAATTTACTTGAATATTGTGTACTGACTGAGAAGATTGTGATTTACTTGTGACTAAGGGGTAGATGGTCTGTGTATTTTCCACCACCCCTTAAGAGGGCATTGAGTAGTGACTGGCTGAGTAGTGACTGATGATTGAATAGTGACTAATGACTGAATAGTGACTGATTTGTAACTTAGTGTGCCCCATGAGTGGAGAACTTTGACTATTATATTTTGTGACCCTTAAAGAAGCAAGCTTCCTTAAGGATGATTGAATGATTGAGGTACTAAATGATTGTACTTTGTTGAAAATTATTGTGACCACTTTGGTAAACACTATGTGGCTATTTTAGTGATAAGTTATTGTGAATGCTGTACCTTGATTCTCTGTGAATGTTTTGCTCTGATTTGTTATGAAATAGAGTGTTCATTATACTGTGTAATCAAAACTGTTCACAGCAGCCATTCTCTAGAAAGCTGCTCATGCATGGCATAACAGTGCCTGCAATATGGTAGGTACTATATAAATTCTGTTATTATCATTATCATTTTTACTTCTAGATGCAATTGAGTGACACAATGGACAGAGCTCTGGGCCTGGCATCAGGAAGACCTTTGTTCAAATCCATTCTCAGATACTAGCTACATGACCCTGGATAAGTATCTTAACTTGTCTACCTCAGTTTCCTCAATTTATAAAATGGGGATGATAAAAATAGCACCTATCTCCCCAGGTTGTTGTAAACTAGATGAGATAATATTTGTAATGTGCTTAGCACAGTGTCTGGTATTTAATAAATAGGTACTTAATAAATACTTTCTTCCTTCCTTCTTTGGGGTGGGATATAAGGGAGGAATGGATCAGGGAAGGCTTCATTGAGAAGAATGATGCCAACATTCCTTAAAGGAGCATTCATTTACCTTCTGTGTTCTATGTAAGGAATGAGCTCTAATAGAGTTTCCTCTAATACAGCTAAGTACAAAACACTCAGAAAAAGGTGAATAACTAAAAAAAAAAATCAGTGCTAGTTCTCTTTTTATCAGTCCACTCCTAGTAAGACTCTATAGGCAGTATGCATGGTGAACAGGACACTACTCTGAATCTGCTGCAAAGATATATAGACAAATGGATGATAGACAGAAAGACAGATGGATGATAGAAAGACCAATAGATAACAAAAAACAAGAAGGAAAGAGAGAAAGGAAGAAAGAAAGGAAGGAAAGAGAGAGGGAGGAAGGAAGGAAAGAAAGGAAGAGAGAGAGGGAGGAAGGAAGGAAGGAAAGAAGAAAAGAAGGAAGGAAGCACTTAATATGATTCAGGCACTGTGCTAATTGCTGGAGATAAAAATATGAACTAGATAGTTAAAGAGATTCTCTTCTAATGGGGGGAAGACAACACATAAAGGGGAGCTAGAAAGTGGATAGAGAGACTCTCAATGGCATGGATTGGAAGTGGTGGCTGGGAAATGACATGGAGGCCTGGTTTCTAACACAATAAGGTCACCTATCAGAATTCAAGATGGTTTCAGAGGCAGAATCCAAAGTTCCATAGGAGATAAATGAGTAGGCTTTGTATGATGACAGAAATGTAGGCCATAATGTTTGGTTATACATTTTTATTTCTGCCAGATTTTGAGTTACAAAATTTTCTCGCCATTTTTCCCCTACCCACTGTCCCAAAATATCGGTCCCAAGGCTAACCACTCTTCCAATCTGCTCTCTCCCATATCTTCTCCCATACCCCCTCCAACTTCCCAGTGAGGCATGGTGGATCTCTTTTCCCCAAAGCTTGTATATCTTATTTCCTAATTACATGTAAAATAGTATCAATAATAGTATATATATATTTTTTTCAAACAATTGATTTTAAAACTTTGAAGTCCAGATTCATTCCCTTCTTCCCTTGTCACCCACCCTTACTGGGAAGATAAGCAATTCAGTATAGGTTATACATGTGTAGCTATGCAAAAGATTACCATAGTAGATATATTGCAAAAGACTGACTATATTTTCCTCCCTCCTATCCCACCTCCCACTTGTTCTATTCTCTACTTTGATTCTGTCTCTTTTTTTTTTCCCTTTTGGAGGGCAATTTGGGGTTAAGTAGGTCACACAGCTAGTATTTTTGTGTGGGTGTTGTGTCTCGGGCTGGAACCCAACTTGGGTCCTCCCGACTCCAGGGCCAGCGCTTTACTCACTGAGCCACCTAGCCGCCTCTGATCCTGTCCCTTTCCAAAAGTGGGTGCTTCCAACTTCCCTCCCCCCCAGCCTGCTTCCCTTCTATCATCCCCCCTCTCATCCCCTTCCCCCCTATTCTCCTGTAGGGTGAGATACCCTATTTAGTGTGTATGTCATTACCTCCCTGAGCCAAATTCAATGAGAATGAGGTTGACCCATTCTCTTTTGCCTTCCTGTTCTTCCCCTCCATCGTAACCATTTTCCCTTGCCTCTTCTACATGAGATAGCTTACCCCATTCTGTCTCTCCCCATCTCCTCTCATTATATTCCTCTCCCACCTCTTAATTTCACTTTTTAAGTATTATCCCTTCCTATTCAATTGGTCCTGTGCCCTCTATCTATGTATACCTATAAACAAATATACACACATTCACATATGTATTCATACACCCATATATGACATATATAGACATATATTTTTTTCTATTCCCTTCAACTATTTTCATACTGAGAAAAGTTTCATCAGTTACAATTATTGTTTTTCCATGTAGGAATGTAAATAGTTCAACTTTGATAAGTTCCTTATGATTTCTTTTCCCTGTTTACCTTCTCATGCTTCTCTTGCTTTTTTGTATCTGAATGTCAAATTTTCTATTCAACTCTGGTTTTTTCATCAAGAATACTTGAAAGTCGTCTATTCCACTGATTGACCATATTTTCCCCTGAAACATGATACTCAATTTTGCTGGGTAGGTGATTCTTGGTTTTAATCCCAGCTCCTTTGACCTCCCAAATATCATATTCCAAGCTCTTTGATCCCTCAGTGTAGAAGCTGCCAGATCCTTGTTATTCTGATTGTGTTTCCACAATATTCAAATTGTTTCTTCCTGGCTGCTTGTAATATTCTCTCCTTGATCTGGGAATTCTGGAACCTGGCTATAGTATTCCTAGGAGTTTTCTTTTTGGGATTTTTTTCAGGAGGTGATCAGTGGATTCTTTCAACCTCTATTTTGCCCTCTGGTTCTAAAACATCAGAGCAGTTTTCCTTGAGAATTCCTTGGAGGATGACTTCTAGGTTCTTTCTTTGATCATGGCTTTCAGGTAGTCCAATAATTTTTAAATTATCTCTCCTGGATCTATTTTCCAGGTCAGTGGTTTTTCCAATGAGATATTTCACATTGCCTTCTATTCTTTCATTTGTTTGGATCTGTTTAATAGCATCTTGATTTAAGGTCCTCTATGGCCTATAACTGCTCATATTTTTCTTTGAAGCTTTTGGTATAGGAGTTCTGACTTCACTGTCTTCCTCCTCTTCCATGCTTTGATCCTTTTTGTCACCAAAATAGGAGTGTAAATTTGGGTTGCTCTGTTTATTTTGCTTCCTTTGCCGGCTCAAGTCGCCACTCAGTCACTTGACCCCTGGGCTTTTTGCCACAGTAGGACTCTGACACCAGACAGTAGAGTTTTGTCCCAAACACTGGGGTTTTCTCAGCTGCCAAAGGTATTAGTTGGGTGGGTGCCCTCTCTGAAGCCTCCTCATACAACAAGCTAGTTAAACACCCCAGGACCTCCACCATAGAGCACAATCCAGATCCAAGCAGGCTAAAGCAAGAGCGATTACCTCTCATACTGGTTGCTTGGTCCCCCTACACTCTGCAGACCAGGAGCTGAAGCTGCCATGTGGGGGCAGCTGCATGGCAGCACCTCAGTAGCTTCTCACCCTGGGGGCAAAGGCCGACTGCACTTCCAACTACTGCATCCCAAAGTCGACACTGCACTCATCTCTCACTTTGTCCTTAGCATCTATGTGTTGATAATTCTGGAAACCTCCACCCCTGCTGGTGATCTGAAGTCCCTCCAGCCGCTGGTTGGTCAGGCCTGCCCTGGGGCTAAAACCTCCAGCTCGTTGGGGGCTGGGCTTGGCTCCCAGAGCACTGTGCTGGCTGATTCCTGCCAGCCTGTCCTCAGTGGGAGGTTAGCTTTTCTGTGTCATTTTGTAGGTTCTGTAGCTCCAATGTTTGTTCAGAGTCACCTTTTCCATGAACTAGGGGAGGTGGAAGCTGGAGTCCTGAGGAAGTCCTGTTTCTACTCCACCATCTTGACTCCACTGGGCGGCCATAATGTTTGGAAATGGTCACCTGTGTGAACTTGAATAAGTGACTTAGTCTCTCTAAAAGCTTCTTAATTCCCTTGACCTAGTAATATATTCTCTGTGCTTACACATACTGAATTCTACCTTGGTGGCAACCCCTCCAAATAACATCTCTTTGACTCATATTACCTTACCCAGAGTGGACTGGGAAATATCAGCATATAGCTAGTATCTACACCTCCACAGATACGAACAGGTTTTATTTCACTCCAAGCAAATACCACATAAAGGACTCAATAGTCCATTAATAATTGACACAATTCCTCTCTATCTCCAGAGAATTCCATTTTTAGGGTCCCTATTTAATAGTGCTACTTCCCTTAAAAGGATAGCAAACTTGGGGTTGCTAGAAAAGTCTCTCCCCCCAAAATTCTAGTAAGTTCTACTTTTACTCTAAGTATGCTTGCATTTCTGCAGCCTTATGATATCATTACAAGGCCTTAGACTTCTCCCCAGTCTCAAGAAAATAAACTTGAAAGTGCTAAGGCATGAACTCATTACCATTTGAACTGCATTGGCCAAGTAATTCCTGGTACTAGGAGGGAAAAGAGAGTGTTGCACACTGTGAGGACCTGATTAGTGCAAATAATGAATCCCCTAAAGTAGTCACCTGTATTCAAAGGTGCACTATTCAAAATTAAAATTGCATAAAATATGATCATTGGTTCCAGCCCAACAGAACTATGCAGTAAGAGGGGGTGGAGCCAAGATGGCGGCCTAGAAGCAGGAAAACTCCGTGTGTTCCCCCCATAACCACCTCAAACACTTATTTAAAATGACTCTAAACAAACTTCAGGGACACAGAACCCACAAAATGACAAATCTTGCACTGAAGGAAGCTTGGCAGGGAGACAGGAAGGGTCCATTGCAGTGTCCTGGGAACAGGGCCCAGCATGAGCCCTTGATTTTAGCCTCAGGGTGGTAGCTGGAGGGAATTTGGGAGAGTGGATCACCAGCAGCTGTGGTGGTTTCCAGAATTATCAACCCTTAAATGCCAAACACAATGTGAGAGGTCAGTGTGGACTTTGGGAACAGGGGGTCTGGGAGTGTGGTCTGGGCTCTGCCCCCAGAGGGAGAAGCAGTTGAGATGCAGCAGGGGCCACTGTGTGGCTCCTTCAGACCTCCTGGCCTACAGATTGTAAGGGAGCTAAGCGACCGTTCTGATGGGTATTCACTTTTGCTTTAACCTGCTTAGATCTGGATTGCTGTCTACAGTGAAAGTCCTGGTTTGGGTGACCAGGTGCCAGAGCCGGTGAAGACTTCAGAGAGCGCACCCAACTAATAGCTCTGGCAGCTGTGAAAACCCCAGCAATTTGAGACAAAGTTCTCCTCTCTGAAAGCAGAGTTCTACTGTGGCAAAAAGCTCAAAAGTCAAGTAATTGAGTGGCAACATGAGAAAATGAGGGAAGCAAAGCAAGCACAGCAGTCAAACCTTAGATTCCTATTTTGGGGACAAAAAGGATCAAAGCATGAAACAGCAAGAAGACAATGAAGTCAGAAAGCTTCCAAGAAAATATGAATTGGTTACAGGCCATAGAGGAGCTTAAAAAAGATTTTGAAAACCAAGTAAGAGAAGTGGAGGAAAAATTGGGAAGAGAAAAGAGGATGGTACAAGAAAATCATGAAAAGAAAGTCAACAACCTGACTGAAGAAAATAACCTTCAAAAATAGCCTAACTGAAATGGCAGAAGAGGCTCAAAAAGTCAATGAGGAGAAGAATGCCTTAAAAAGCCAAATTTGCCAGATGGAAAAAAGAATCTCAAAAGCTTACTGAAGAGAATCATTCCTTCAGAATTAGATTGGAGCAAATGGAAGCTAATTACTTTATGAGAAATCAAGATACTATCAAATAGATCCAAACAAATGAAAAGATAGAAGGCAATATGAAATATCTCACTGAAAAAACCCACTGACCTGGAAAAAAGATCCAGGAGAGATAATTTAAAAATTATTGGACTACCTGAAAGCCATGATCAAAAAAAGAACCTAGCAATCATCCTTCAAGAAATTCTCAAGGAAAATTGCCCTGATGTTTTAGAATCAGAGGGCAAAATAGAGGTTGAAAGAATCTACTGATCACCTCCTGAAAAAGATCCCAAAAAGAAAACTCCTAGAAATATTATAGCTAGGTTCCAGAATTCCCAGATCAAAGAGAAAATATTACAAGCAGCCAAGAAGAAACAATTTGAATGTTGTGGAAACACAATCAGGATAATACAGGAGCTGGCAGCTTCTACACTGAAGGATTGAAGGACTTGGAATATGATATTTGGGAGGTCAAAGGAGCTGGGATTAAAACCAAGAGTCACCTACCCAGCAAAACTGACATGTTTCAGGGGAAAATATGGTCATTCAGTGGAATAGAAGACTTTCAAGCATTCTTGATGAAAAAACCAGAGTTGAATAGAAAATTTGACATTCAGATTAACAAGAAGCAAGAGAAGCATGAGAAGCTAAACAGGGAAAAGAAATCATAAGGATCTTATCAAAGTTGAACTATTTACATTCCTACATGGAAAAACAATAATTGTAGCTTATGAAACTTTTCTCAGTATGAGAATAGTTGAAGGGAATATAAATGTATATATAGATATTTATGTATACATACATATATGTCTACATAGGAGCATATATGGGCATATGAACACATATGTAAGTGTGTGTTTATATTTGTACAGGTATACATAGACAGAGGGCACAGGACCAATTGAATAGGAAGAGATGATACTTAAAAGGTGAAATTAAGAGGTGAGAGAGGAATATAATGAGAGGAGATAGGGAGAGACAGAATGGGGTAAATTATCTCAAATAGAAGAGACAAAGGAAAACTGTTACAATGGAGGGGAAGAATAGGAAGGCAAAAGGGAATGGGTCAACCTCATTCTCATTGAACTTGCCTTAGGGAGGGAATGACATACACACTAAATAGGGTATCTCACCCTACAGGAGAGTAGGGGGTAAGAGGATGAGAGGGGGGATGATGGAAGGGAGGGCAGGCTGGGGGGGAGGGAAGTTGGAAGCACCCACTTTTGTTTTATTTTTTTTTTCAAATGCTTTATTACTTCTGATTTACAGCATTCATTTCCACCAGATTTTGAGTTACAAACTTTTTCCCGTTTTTCCCCTACCCACCGCCCCAAAATAGCAGTCCCACAGGATATCCCCTCCTCCAATCTGCTCTCTTCCATATTTTCTCCCATACCCCTTTCGACTTTTCCAGTGGATCTCTATGCCTCAGTGCCTGTATATCTTATTTCCCAAATACATGTAAAATGGCATTAATAATAGTATATATATATATACACACACACACACACACATATATATATATATATATATTTGAATATTTGATTTTTAAACTTTGATTTCCAAATTCATTCCCTTCCTCCCTTGTCACCCACCCTTATTGGGAAAATAAGCAGTTCAGTATAGGTTGTACATGTGTGGCTAATGCAAAACAATAACATAGTAAAAGACTGACTATATTTCCCTCCCTCCTGTCCCACTTCCCACTTGTTCTATTCTCTGCTTTGATCCCATCCCTTTTCAAAAGTGGTGGAAGCAGAACTGGTGGGGGGGGGGTGAGATGGAATGGGGGAAAATACAGTCAGTCTTTCACTAGCTACACATGTACAACCTATACTGAATTGCTTATCTTCTCAGTAAGGGTGGGTGATGAGGGAGCAAGGGAAAGAATCTGGAATTCAAAGTTTTAAAATCAAATGTATAAAAAAAATATATTCTTATTTTTTTTAACATGCAACTGGGGAATAAGATATACAGGCTCTGGGATATAGAGATCCATCTTGCCCTCCTGAAAAGCTGGAGGGGGGGGATGGTGGAGGACATAGGAGAAAGCAGACTGGTGGAGGGGGTATACAGTAGGATTGCTGTTTTGGGGTGGTGGGTAGGGGAAAGACAGGGAGAAAATTTGTAACTCAAAATCTTATGGAAATGAATGATGTAAACTAAAAATAAACATAAAATTTAATTAAAAAAAGAAATACACAGTAAGAATTTGAATAATCCTACTTCACCATATTAATTAGTTGAACTAATCTGGACCTGGCTATATTAGAAGGAGCCAGGAAAACCTGGGTTGTCTCTCCTCTGACATATTGGGACAGTGTGACTTTGGGGAAATCACTTGACCTCTCAATGCCCCCAGACAATTCTTTAAGATTCTAAGTTGCAGAGAAGTAGCTCATCTACATTGATAGAAGACATTCCTCACCTGGAGCCTCTTATATTAGTGAAATTTTACATTAAGTACAAAAAATTTCCTCCTTAATGTCTTTTGATATTCCTATAGCTTCAAGAGCCATGAGGAAGATCCTCTTCTTTCTTCCTGTCCAGGAAGGACAGGAACTTCTCATTCTCTTTCTAGAAGGTTAGATTCCAGGATTCTCTTATTTCCCAGAAACCATAGCTATCTATTCAGACGTTCTTACTTCTTTCTCTATAAGACTGCATCCCACAACCACTGAATAATTTGATATTGACCAGGAAATACCTACCTTGCTACTGCCTCCATCAGAAAGGTCCCAAAGTTTCTAGGAATTCCTCTAGGAATCTGAGGTTCAGAAATTTCTACCACTTAGAGACATGTAGGACCTCTAAAGGAACACTGAAATTTTTGTGCAGTGGATGGAGATAGTTCATTCATAACAGCTGATTCCTCTCCCATGTGAAAATGGAATTTTTAAAATTCTGCTTTCTCATAGATCCAATTTCAGGTGACATGCAGTCCACCATAGTCCATCTTCAAGTTTTCTTGGTATTGTGCTTCCTTTTCCATCCCATGCCTGGTGCTGGACCAATGGTCAGTTTGTAATGATACGAACCATCTGAGTTTTTATGCCATTACCCCTCTAAAACTGGGGACAGGAACTTGGATTCCATGAATCTTCCTCTTGAGCTTCATGAATATCTTGTATATAAAAGTACCGCATGGCTCAAGGTAGCCATTAGTGGGTCCAGAGGGAATAGAGAGGTAGGCTGTTTACATGGCATGGGCTTTCTTCCTCCTAGGTTCCAGGTCAGTTTTTTATTTTACATTCTCAGGATATCTCAGAAAAGGGAAAAAAAGAAAGAGATTGACTCTTTAGTGAAGTCTCCTCTTTATAGGCTTAGTAGGAAGGAACGATTCAGACCCAGACCTACATACAACAATCAAAGTCAACCAATAAATTGCTCTCAGATGAGTTCTGACCATGTCACCCAAGAAGTTCCACGGGTTGTTTCCCTTTTGCCTCTAGCATAAAATGCTAACTCCTCTGTTTGATAGTTAAAGCTAATAACAGTCTAGTTCTAGCCTACTTTTCCAGGCTTGATGAACTCTTATGCACCAGCCCAGTTGGTCTATTTTCATTCTTGAAACAGTGGCTAGCCAGGCTCCACTGGGTTGAGGCCATACAGCCTGGTAAACTGGTAAAACCCTGTCCTTTGCCTGTCATCTCAGTTTGCCCTAGATTCATTGCTCTTGGGTTGCCTGTCTTCTCAATAAAGGAAACAATTTCTCAATTTTCATATTCATTGGCTCTTCACCCTCACCCTGGCTTCCTCTGAGAAAGTTGCTACTCATACAGTTGTTTATTACAGGAATAGTTATGGACTCTAAGACTAGGGGTAACACCTAGGAAGGGGAAAAGTAAAAGTGTATCTAGTTTCCAAATATGAAATAGGCATACAACAGGTATTGTATAATCAATCAGAGACAAGAATGCTAAACAATAAAGAATCATAGAATGATTAGAATAGGGGCAGCTAAGTGGCACAGTGAATAGAGCACTGGCCCTGGAGTCAGGAGGACCTGGGTTCGGATCCAGCCTCAGACACTTAACACAAAAACTAGCCATGTGACCTTGGGCAAGTCACTTAACCCCAACTGCCCTCCAAAAAAAGGCAAAAAAAACCAGGTGATTAGAATAGAATCCAAAAACAATACTATGAGTATAACCAGTTGAGAGGCTAATGTTCAAGCCTCATTAGGATATAGTTTTTTTGCAAGGCTGATAACTGATCAGTTCACATTTCACCTCCACTCCTACATATCTACTCCAGGAGACATTGCCTATGTTGCTGGCACTTGTATGTCTTTTAGGACCTATCCATGTTCATGGGGTAACCACTAGATAAAAGTAGCCCAAAAGGAAATTCAAGGCAGGCAGGGGCTTATGGTAAAAGTGCAGCTAGTTGAGTCTCATCCATATTGGGATCAGGATCATAAAGGACCATGGGCAGTCATTATGCCAGCATAGGGAAAACTCTCTCTCCCTCCACTACCCACTGGTGTCACATCTTGTCATCTCAAAAGCTGCCTTCAAGATGCCCACCAGGCATAAGACATTTTTCTTCTATCATGTTATCATTTTTTTTCTTTGATCTATGTGGTACCACTGGCCCTCAGATTTTCCAGTTCAGCAACCAATGTGGAGTTGCAAGGTGGGGGGAGTGGAGAAGGAAAAGAAACCTAATAGAGTCATACATAGGGGACAAACAGAATATCTATACATGCTGGAGGGAGAAAGGGACCCTTTCACATACCCTTTCAGGTCACATATTTAACACCCCATATGGGATTATCCACCATGCCTAGAATGTACTACTCCCTTCTCATTTCCATATCTTAGAATCCCTAGGTCCCTTCAAAGCTAAGCTTACATACCACATGAAGTCCTTCTTGAGACCCTCAGTGGCCAGTGTAACTCTTTCCAATTTGCTTTGCACTATATTCACTTTGGATATATTTTGTATTTATTTATATGCTTATTATTTCCCGCAATAGAATATAAGTCCCTTGAAAGCAAAGACTTGCTTTTCTCTGAATCCCTGGCCTAACACAATGCCTAGAATATACTAACAAATCAACTAATCAATAAACAGGTATTAAGTGCCTTCTATGTGTTAGGCTGTGCAAGGGTGGGGAATACAAAAAGAGGCAAAAGACAGTCCCTGACCTCAAGGAACTTACAAACTAATGCAGAAGAGAACATACAAACAAGCTATATAGTGGATAAACAGGAAATATTTAACCAAGGGAAGTTATTAGAATTAAGAGGGGTTGGTTGTCAATTGAATGAATGAGAATTAAGGAGCTCTACTCATCCTTAATGAAGGTTGTTTCCATCTCCCCTAGGAGATATAGTTAAACTCCAAAAGGTTCATCATCTTGCAACCCCATCCAGTTGATCAGGTTACTCATTTCCCCCTCTATGCCAAGTGCTCTGGTTGGATTAGATGGCCTCTAAAAGTCTTCTCAGTTCTAAATTGATGATCTTATGATTAGGTGAACTTGAATCCTTTTCAGCTCTTGATTTCATAAACTATTTTGAGTATGGTCCCATGAAATCTTGATTTTATAATTAGATTTTTTAGAAATTAAAAGCAGCAGGGGCAGCCAGGTGGCTCAGCAAGTAAGAGCACCGGTTCCAGTGTCGGGATGACCTGGAGATCGAATCCCGGGCTCAGACACTCAGCACCACACCCAGAAATAACTGGCCGTGTAACCTTGAGCAAGTTACTTAACCCCGATTGCTTAAAAAAAAAAATTAAAAGCAGTCCAACAATCTAAATGTAAAAATCCCTTTTTGGTTTTTAGTTAAATAGACTGTTTATTAGGAAAATTAAATGGGATCACACTATAGGAGATAGATAATACAAGGCATCCCCAAAGTCTTAGTGCAGTTTTAAGCTATTAAAGATAGTGAAGCTTAAGCCTATACTAAGAGCTTTGTGGCAACCTGTGTAAATTAAAAGGAACTACAAGTGGTTTCTAGGCAATCAGCAGTGTCAGGAAGATCTGAATTCAGAATCTGTCTCAGACACTTTATTAACTGTGCAACCCTGGCCAAGTCACTTTCTATCTGCCTTAGTTTCCTCATCCACAAAATGGAGAAAACAATAGTACCTACCTCCCAAAGTTGTTACCTTAAGGAACTATTACATAATGCTTATTATTACCATATTTTATGAATGGGGGGGGGGCGGAAGGTATTATAACCAATGCCACTTGCACTTACAGGAACATATGGTTAAAATATAGAGAATTCAGTGTAATTACCATTCATATTACCCAACAACGCTGAACACAGAAAAGAACAATGCGCTTTAATTCTTTTAACAAAGATCAGCCTCCTGTCTAGCAGACTGCAACAAGTAATGGTTTCAAATAGATTTACCTTTATAAAACTATCTGGAGAGGAAATTAGAAGAAGACTTCTTGGAAACATGTTTATTGCAAAGATGCCCACTATTCAGGTTATCATTTTGAATTATTTTGATTTTTGTACATTTTAATTTTTAATTTTAAGTTAATCTAGTCATCCCATCAAAGTATACTTTTGTAAAGTACAACATAAAAATGCC
This sequence comes from Petaurus breviceps papuanus, assembly GCF_028583685.1. Classification (NCBI taxonomy): domain Eukaryota; kingdom Metazoa; phylum Chordata; class Mammalia; order Diprotodontia; family Petauridae; genus Petaurus; species Petaurus breviceps. Next base: position 5,242,799 of record NW_027185616.1, on the reverse strand, counting down.
AACAACCTTTAAGCACAACCAGGCAAGTATAAGAATCATTAAAAATGAAACTGCATTTTAATTTTGCAATTCACTTTGTTGTATATCTGAAATGCATGTTAGTCAAGATAAACTTCCATTTATACTGTATATATCTTATATGTACAATTTTTTGGCATGTTGTCTCCTTACATTAAAATAGAAAAATACTTATTCTCCTCCTTTCCATTAGAATGTGAACTCCTTTCCAAAGAGACCAGAAAAATGCGGAAAGGACCCACATATACAAAAAATAGTTACAGCAGCTCTCATTGTGGTGGCCAAGAACTAGAAATTGAGGGAATGGCTGTCAATTGGGAAATGGCTGAACAAGTTGTGGTATATGAAGTAATGGAATACTATTGTGCTATAAGAAATGATGAGCAGCCAGACTTCAGAAAAAACTGGAAAGACTTATATGGACTGATGCTGACTGAAGTGAACAAAACCAGAACACCGTACACAGTAACAGCCATAGTGTTCAATGGCTGATTTTGATAGACAGCCCTTCTCAGCAACGCAAGGGCCTAAAGCACTCCCAAAGGACTCATGATGGAAAATGCCATCCCCATCCAGAGAAAGAGCTATGGTGTCCGAATGCAGAGCGAAGCAGGCTATTTTCTTGTTTTGTATCTCATAGTTCCTCCCATTCATTCTAATTCTTCTAAACAATATGACATATGTAAATATGTTTAATAGGAATGTAGAGCCTTTATCAGATTGCATGTTGTCTTGGGGAAGGGGAGAGGAGAGGAAAGGGGAGGAAATTTAAAACTTATGGAGGTGAATGTTGAAAAATAAAAATAACTTAAAAAAAAAAGAAAAAAAGAATCACTGCTGCCAAATGGACAACAACAAAATCGAATGTGATATCCTTGAGGACAAGGACTGTGTTTTTGCCTTTCTTTGTAACCCCAGAGCTTTGAGCAGTGCCTGGCTCATAGGAAGTCCTTAATACATGCTTGCTGACTGACTCACTTGTTTAGATAACTCCATATGACTTTCCCATGCTTTCCAATCACCCCTAGCCCTGAGATTCATTAAAGGAAAAGGAACTAGTTCAGTTCAGTTGCCTCCTCATTACATTATTATTTTGAACTAAAAAAGGTTTTCAATACACATATTCTATCCTCTGAAGAATTAATAACACAGTTTCTGTCAAGTCATGGCATTGGCACCAGGACTGTGAAATGAAATGTGTCTTGCTAAACTAGTAATGATAGGGGGCCACTCCCTTTGACTTTATGGGATGGACTCAATAAGCAGAGCCACCTCCCTCACTGTGCTTGTATTGAGGCTACTCTGGTTTAAATTCCTTCCTCCTGTTCTCAGTTTCATTAGCTGAACAGACTAGAAAATTTGAAGTTGCTGTGGTAGTGATACTTTACACAACCCCATTCCTTTCATTTGGAGAACTCAAAAAACGTTTAACTGCATCAGCTGTATTAAACAGAACACAGCCCTCTGAGCAGACAAACATCACACAGCTGATTCACTTCTGCAGAGCAGCTTCTCCACACCCCCTCCTATTGAGAAGGAGCTTTTTTATTTAAGGTGGACATAATACTAGTGCAATGAAAATGGGGCAGGTTCCATCCTTTAGAAATACACTGACATTGCACTGGTATACCCTGCAAGTTTCATTTTCTCCAAAAATAAAAATAGCTCACATTTATTTATATGGCATTTCACTTTAAGCTTTGCAAATGATTTGACATATATTATTTCATTTGATCTTCACAATAGCCCTGAGAGGTAGGTGCAATTATTATCCCTATTTTACATAAAAGGAAACTGAGGCTAAAAAGGAGTGAATGACTTGCCCAGGGTCACACAGCTAATTAATGTGTGAGGTAGGATTCAAACCTGGGCCTTCCCGATTAAGTCCTGATTCTGTCTACTTCCTTTGGGCTAAAATATACACAACAGCTATCCAATGTAAAGTATTGTAATAGGGCTAAAGAAATTAGAAACTCTGGACCAAGGGAGAATTCCAGGTAGATTCAGAAGCCTTGCCTCCTACTTCTTACTGTCAAAATGGAATTGAGACTCCCATTCCCATTTTCAAACTAGGCAATAGAGGTTTAAAAAAAGTCAACATATATAACAAACGAATGCAATAATATATCTAGCTTGTTCCTATAGTTTCTAGCCTCCATTTAATGCTTTCCCAAACCTTTCTGCTTTTTTTCTAAGGTAGGAATGCAGCCTCTTTAATCTCCCTGTCTGAATTTACAGGTATCAAAGATAACTGTTTGCCACAAGAACTCATGGTCCAGTACTTGATTTGATCCACTATGTACAGAACCAATTCATTCAACCCTTTAAATTTTCCACTTTATATTGTGTGCAAAGCCAAAAATGAAATTGTCTCAGCCTTTAAGGAATTTGCAAGGTTGTTTTGTATTTGCAAACTCTTCATTAACTTAAGGCATACCTGATTAATAACAAATAATGAAACCCCTACCCAGATTTTAGAATAGGATAGGGCGCATGAAGAAAAACTAGGAAGAATGGAAATTCTTTATTAGATTGTCTTCTATTAGGGGTAAGAGCATGTGGAGGTGGGGTGCTTTGAAAAAAAATTATGCTTAGCACTCCATCTGGCACATAGTAGGTGCTTAAAAACTGCTTCTAAAGTGGAATTGAATATTAGGATGACCCTCAGCATTCTTTCTCTTCCCAATTTGATACATGTTCAGATTAGTGGTTTCCCAATATAATATCCTTGAAATGAAACATCCACATGTATGAGGTAGGAGATCCACAAAACACTTAAACAACACGATTGGCAAGTGTTTACATAAGACAGTAAAGTTTCCTCTCAGACACGCAGCAATTTAACATTGTATTATTGTTCCCTTTGGGTTATCATTTAAAATTTTTCTTCGCTGTTTTTCTCAGTTACATAACTTAAGAGTGGCAAGAACCTAGAAGACATTGTAACTGCCCTAAAAAGTTCATAATCCAGTAACTAACCTCTACTAAAAAGATTATTTTTCCTAAGAAATTGTCTGGGGAGATGAAGAATAAATTCCCAGCACAGAAACCTGGACAAGAGGTTTTCCTCTGAGCTTCAGGAGTGAGGAAAAGTTTGTGAATTGTGGGCTGATCTGAGAGTTATGGTCATGCAAATTTGAACTGATTAAAGGAATATTTTAAGCATTGGAGAGTTCAATTGGGCTGGAGGACCGGGGACTTAAAGGGAAGGGGCTGTCCTATGGACTGGGAGTAGGTGCAAATTAAGAGTGCCTTGCTCTGATATTTTATTTCTGGGGTTGGGGTAAAACCTTAGGATCACTGATTTAACCTTGGAACGAGATTAGCTTAGAGAACACCTAGAGCCCAACCCCTTTCACATTACAGAGGGGGAAACTGAGACCCAGAGTGACTTGATCCAAGGTCGGCCACGACCTGGCCCGGCAGAGACGAAATTCAAACTCAGATCCCCAGCCTCCCAACAAACCCAGGGCTTCTTCCACTCACTCTTCCACATCGCAGCCCTCTGGGCTCGGAGTTGCGAGTCCGAGCCAAAAGGAGGGATCCTTTGGAGCTAACCGGGGTTGAGAGAGTGTGCGTGTTGAGTGCGTGGGGGAGAAAGAAGGGTCGGGTGGGGTTCAGGATCCCGAGGGGGAAGGGGGGTGAGTAGGGAGTTGGCACGTGGGGTGAAAAAGGGGGGAATGAATGAGAGGGAGAGGTCCGTCTGCTGGGCCGTCCGGGCGGTGGGTGGCTAGGGGTGTCCCGAAGGGAGTTGAGGAGGCGGCGGGAAGTTGAGCATCCCCAGGGCGGCCTCCGCCTCGGCCGCCCCCGGCCCGCGCTGCTGTTCCCGGGGCGACGGCGGCGGCGCTGCTGCTCCCGTTCTCCCCGGTTGGTTGCCTCCCTGCTCTTGGCTTGCTTTCTCCCTCCCTCCTTTCCTCCCTCCCTCCCACCCTTCTCTCTCTCTCTCTCTCCTCTCTCTCTCGCTCTCTCTCCTCTCGCTCGCTCGCTCGCCCTCTCTCTCCCTCTCCTACCTCGCTCGCTCACTCGCTCGCTCTCGGGCCCCCCATGCGGATGTGACATTTCACGCCGCCGCCATTTTGAGAGGGAGCCGAGCCGCCGGAGGTGCGTCTGCTGCTCTGTCCGGACAGGAGGCGGAGGCCGCAAGGCGGAGAGCGCGGCGCAGCCGCCGCCGGATCCGCCGCCGCACCGACCCCGGGGCCCGAGTCCGGCCCGAGGCCGCCCCGCGCCCAGGCCGCCCCGCTGTGGCCGAGGTTGAGGCCGAGGCCGCGCCGCTCGCCAACCAGCCGGCCAGCCCAGCCTGACCAGCCTGCCGCCCGCCGGGGCCAGCTAGCCCCGAGCCGCCGCCGCCGCCGCCCACAGCCGGGCGGCCGCCCTGAGAGGGCTGGTGGGCCAGCGCCCCCCGCCCGGCTTACATAAGCCCGGGGCCGGCCACAGAGCGGGGGCGGGCCCCGGCGGGAGGGACGGAGGCAGGCGCGGGAGGGAAGCCCGTCTCGGCCCGGCCCGCCGGCCTCTCCCCCGCCTCGGCCGCCGCTCCCCCGCCTCGGCGCCGAGATTGGGCGAATAGCGAGCAAATACGTGCGCGTCTCCCTGCCCCCGCCACAGCCGCCGCCGCCGCCACCAACCCCGGCCTCTGCCCTCCCAGCAGCCGCCGCCGCCGCCCCCTGCCCGCCGCCGCCAGCCCCGGCCGGAGCCGACGAAGACGACGAGGAGGAGGAGGCCGCCCCGACGCCGCCGCCGCCGCCGCCCAGGCTCCTCGCTGCTCCCCGCTTCCCGGGCACCCAGTCCCGGTTCCCGGCAGCAGGCGAGGCCCAGGCCGCGGCCGACATGAACCACCAGCAGCAGCAGCAGAAAGCGGGGGAGCAGCAGCTGAGCGAGCCGGAAGACATGGAGATGGAAGGTGAGCCGCGTCCGGGGGCGGCCGGCCTGGGGGACCTTGCGTGTGCGTGTGAGTGTGAGTGTGTCTGAGCGTGTGCGAGTGGAAGAGGCTGCCCAGTAGGGTGTTTGTTTTCCCCGGGGCCCGGGGGAGCGTGGGGGACCCAGGGCAGCCCTGCAGCCGCCGCGCCGCCGCCGCCCAGTGTTTTGGGTAGGCCCGCCGGCCCGCCCACTCTCCCTCCCGGGCCCGCGTGGGGGGCGGAGGGGGGGGACGCTGCTGCCTCCAGGTCCCTTTCATTGTATGGGGGAGCCTAGGGAGCCACGCGAGATGCTCGCCATCTTTAATCGGGGCACGGAACCGGACGGCGCCTGTCCGTCCGCACACCCTCCCCCGCCGCCCTGCCCTGCCTGCACTTCTTGGCAGACCCCTCGGGCGGCCTTCCTCGGGCCCGAAAGTGGGGGGCCGGACCGGGGGCTACCCCGGGGGCCCCAGCCCTGGGACAGGCTGCACAGTCATGCAGCGGGGGGGGGGGGGGGGGAGCGTCCGACGGTGGGCCGGGGGGGGGGGGGGGGGGGAGGGGAGGGCTGGGCAGGGCAGGGCCGTGTTGTGGTGGAGAGAGGAGGGGACGCGGTGGGGCACCTCGGACTGGGGACAGTGCTCTACCCGAGGGCGCAGGGCTCTCCTGTTTGGGGTCTAACTTCTGCGGCTTGGGGGGGTGGGGTGCAGTGTTGAGAGGACAGCTTCCTCAGCGGGGCACTTTGGCCAGCTGAATTGGGGGGGGGGTTGGGCTGGGGAGCTTTTTTGGCAGTTGTGGGTGCATTGTTATATCTTCTTGTAACTATTCCTAGTCTCCTTTGATGCCTGTTTTTAAAGGGAAACTGTCCAGGGTTCCCTAACATCATACTTTTCCTTTTTACGCAGAACATTTATCCCCATGCCTTATCCATTAGGCAACTGGAGCAAGAAGTTGTAAAGTATCCTTAGGGCAAAACTTCCATGGTCTTGTCCGAGAATATTTGTTGTGTTTTGATTTCAGCAGCATTATTGTAGTTAGGGTTAGGAAAGTACTCTAGAGAGAGAGAAATATGTATGTATGTAATGTGTGTGTGTGTGTGTGTGTGTGTGTGTGTGTGTGTTGTTTTGGAATTGAAAGGTTCGGAAAGCTCAACTCACTTGAGTTACATTTGAGCCATAACATTGAAGATCGGCAGTGAAATGTATATAGAAAGGACATTTCACCCCAAAAATACGTACAAAACTGGGTTTCTAGACCTTTAAGCTTTGACTTAAGCTGCTTTTTTTTAAACCGACCTGCTTTGATTTTTAAGCTTTAAAGCTTTTTTGTTAATATAGGAGGTACAAATTGAATCCACTACGTGTCTGAAACTACATTGATCTGGTCACACGGTAGCTGGGCATGCCTCAGAAGTTGGCTTTGGAACATTATGCCAAACCTGTTTTTAAAAGTGACTTGTTTTTCTGTACATCTGAATCATACTATTTTATTTTGGTGTGAAGTTTGGTTGTATTTAAGTCAATATAAACTTATATTATAAATTTTCTTTTGACTTATGTAAATTTGTCAGGTAAATTTATTGGAAAGAAACTTTGTTTTGGCAAGGGAAAGTTTTTAAAATGAAAAATACTTTGAAAACTGCTTTTTTTCCAAAATCATACTATAAAATTTGTAATTTAAAGATAAAATGAAAGGATATTTGAATTTTAATGACACTAGACTAAAAGTAAATTCTGAACAAGATATATAGTTACTAGCTTGATAAAATGGAAAAAGTAAACTTTTATTAAGTATTCTGAATTCCGTTTCTGGGACTTCAGTGGTTTGCAGTTACTTTTGTTGATGAGAATTGGATTTTAAGTGAGATTACCCTTTTCAGGTTTTAAAGAACTGAGCTACTTAGTTATTTGGCATATACACTGTATTGATGGCAGTAATGAATGAAGCAGGGGCTGTGCAGGAGGACCAGGTGATCAATTTCATTATGCCCAAAACAGTATCTTTGGGTGGACAGCATGTTGTTTAAACCATATGTAACAGACCATTTCATCCTGTCCTTTTTTTTTTAACACCAGTAAATGACTTCATGCCATTTTGTGTCCATCAACTTGTTTCTAAAAGTAGGTACTTTTCAGTTTACTTTTCAGGTGCTACTTTTTAACTATGCCCATAAGAAAACCAAAATGCTGTCACATGATGTAGAATTACATCAATAATAGCTAGAGAATTCAAAGGCATGATCATTAGTGTTGATATCTGGTTAGTAAATATATCTCTAGAATTAAATTCCAGTAAAAATAAAAGTTACAAGATTCTTAAGAGAGTAGCAAAGACTTTTCTTTCTCCAGAGTCAATTTCACTGCTGTTTATTTATCTAAATAAGAGGCAGGTTCTCCTGGGATAGTATAAAAAAGCGACTAATCAGACTTGAAATCCAAACATCCGGGCAGGGGGCTTATAGGGGGTTGTTTGGGGGATGTCAGCCTCTAGGAGTTAGACATCTGTAAATTGCAGCATCATACCTGGACCACCTATTCATAGGGTTTTGTTTTTTGGTGTTTTGGTGTATTTTTTTTTTTAAAGAATTTGCCTTGTAAATTGTAAAATGATAGGTAAGTGCAAGCTTCTATTAGTTGCACTTTTTTTCTTAAAATCTTTCCTCTGAAAAGGAATGTTTGAATTCACAAATCACAAAATTAACCAAAATATTGAAGGATAAATAACATGTTATTTTTACAACCAGAAGAAATGATATGCCAGAAAATATACTTTATAGAACTTTTTTGCTGAAATTTTTGGGAAATTTGTTTTGAATGATTTTCTTGAAGACTTTGGCAATTATAAAACATCTACAGATATGTAGAAAGAAAGGTTTTAGCTTTTATTTAAGAGAAAAAATTTTAAAACCCTATTTGATTACACAGTACATGCCACATTCATTGTTTACTTTATCCATCTATATATATTGGGTTGTAGGTGCTTAGGAAATGATTCTGTCATAAGCAGTCTGTGTTACAGAATCAAAACTGTTATTATAGGCTTAAATTTAAATTGAAGATAGTTTTCCTTTGGAGTTTTTCCAAGTCATTGTGTGTTTGGGAGGGGTAAAGGGAGAGTCATAGGATAATAGATGTAGAGATAGAAGAGACCTTGCTGACAATCTCATTAAATCTTTAATAAAATTACTTAATAGAACTTGTCTAGGTTGTAGGTAACAAAGCTAGGTGTGGGACTTGGGTCTTCAGACTCTAAAACCAACAGTCTTTCCACTGTACTGTACTGTCTGTGCATGTGGCCTTCCTAAAGACTATCTGATAAGATGCTACAATCTGCACTAGTGGTATTATTAAAATGCATGTTTGTTGTCCTTGTAAGAGGAATCTTGCTTCTAGGGAGAGAAGGGTCAAAGGAAAGCAGATAGGTTGGTTGGGTTTCCCTATCAGTAAGAAAGTATAACCATCCCTTTTAATTGTAATTTAATGTGTTTAATAGGATTGGATTTTGTTTTTATTTTATTAAACTTAATCTCTATTCTTAGCTGTCATGCTAAAAATGAGTTTTTAAATTTTCTATCCACAATAAAAGCAATTAGAATTTCTTTGAGAGGACAAAGAACAGTATTGGGGTGGAGCATGGTGAAAGTTCAATGGGTCTTGTAGCATATTTGGGAATTCAGTTATACTAATTAATTCCCTGTACTACTGTCTGAGATGTGAAAGTACTGTGAAGGCATCATTCAGTTTAGGGGAAAAATAAATATATGACTTTGAAGGAGCAGTATCACTTAGTACTGTTGGCATGAATTTGTCAGTTTTTCTGAAAAATTTCTTTAAGGTAATTTGGTAAACAATTTGATAAATTCTTCATGAATTAAACTAACATAATTCTACCTCCTTGTCTGAAAGTTTTATTCCTCTTCCCTGTCTTCCCCACCCTCAATATTTTAAAACTTCCTAGCTTTTTTTTTTTAAGGTACTGAGCTAATGGTAGGCAGATTATCTTTCCTCCTTCATCCTGGATACAAAATGCAATCTAATAATTGATTTTTATTCATTGTCCTACAAGATATCTTTTGCTTTAACAAACTTAAATCATTCCTTCCTATTTGCACATGTCAGTGTCATCCCTTGTAGTGTAAATGCTTGAAATGGTTGAAAGAGCATTCATTTAACTTTTGGGCAGTGTTTAACCTAGTATGAACAGATTAAAATGCTTACTACTTTTTAAGTTATGAACAAACTGGTAGGGAAATTGCAGAGTCCAGAAAACACTGAATACTGTCTCTTAGTCTTTTAAATTTTCATAGTTGCAAAATTATCTTTTATAGAAGATGGAAATAAAAGCTTTTCTCTTTCAACTGTGTGTTCCATCAATTTTGGTGTAGTAAAAATATATTAAACTTCAGATTAACATGAATTGATAGGTCCAAAGTCTACAATTAGACCAGATTGACAACAAATCTGGCTATAATAAGTATGTAAGGAATTAGTAATTACTCACATAGGCACTTGTGTTGGATTTCAGTTGCTGATGATCACTGTTATCAAATTCCTTATTGCTGACACTTGGAACCATGGAAAGAAATATGAAAGTTTTGTTTGTGTTTTTTAACTTTCTTTCATAGAAATGACAGTCTATGTGGGCATTCATGCAGACAAGCTAAACCTACCGCATTAGCTCCATAGTAAAATCTAGTTTTAAACTACTTTTCCTTGGATTCCGTCATATTGTGGATTATTATTATATGCCATCAGTATACAATTCATCATTTGTGAATCTGTTATCCCAGAGTATTTATCACATCGTTCACTGTAGCGAGGATTCACTGACTCTAACATGAACATCAGGGCTCCCGGATATTTGGTAAGTTTCTGAGATGTCAAGTAAATTCACCAGTTTACTCTAAAAACTTTGGCGTCGTCTTCGATTCCTCCGTAATCGCCTACTCTGCTGTCAATCCCTGCGTCTTGTACATTCTTCTTTTCCATTTCTGGCACCTCAGCTCTTTGGCCCAGGTGGTTGTTTGTTTGTTTGTCAAGGTTACACGGCCGGTTATTTCTGGGTGGGTGCTGAGTGTCTGAGCCCAGATTCGATCCCCAGGTCATCCCGACACTGGGGCCGGTGCTCTTACCAGGCCCAGGCGTTCTTAACATGGGATCCATCCCTTTAAAGAAATTTATTCATGATAATTATTTCAGTATAATTTATTTCCTTTGTAATTCTGTGTGTCTATAAACATCATTCTGAGAGGGTGTCCTTAGGCTTCACCACTGCCAAAGGGGTTTATAACACAAGAGTCCCTGTTCTGATCTATCCTTGACATAATCACAAGATAAGTCTCATAGCTCACCTTTTGCTCCCCCTACTCTGAAATCTGAGACTACAGAAGACCAGTAGTATCAAATCTAAGATTTTTAACCTGGTATTCAAGGCCTTTAACAGTTCTTTCCAGCCTTATCTTCCACTTTTCCTCAGTTACACTTTTGTTCCTATCAAACTGGATTACTGTATCATATATTCCATTCCTTCCCGGCACTTATATTGTACTGTTCTTTTTACACCTTGGCTCATGGTAGGATCAGGTCCGTTTGCAAATTTCTCTGTATAGTCTATCCTTCTTCGGTTTAAGTTCTTCTAAACCTTCTTAACCTTGCCTTATCCCGTCCCCAACCCCTGAAGAAAATGGTCTTCCCTTCCCTTCGGCTGATATAAGATCATAGCTCTAGAATTGATAGGGACCTTAGAGGAAAGTTCAGCCCCCTCATTTTATAGATGAGAAGTGTCTGTCCTATCATGAGCAGTCTTGTGTTTAGAGAATCATTTTATAGATGAGAAAGAGTCCCTTATTAGTGAAGTAACTAAACTCATAAAGGTGAAGTGGCTTGGTCCAAGGCACACAGTGATAGAGTAAGGTGACTTCAGGTCTGTGTTTGCTCTATATCTTACTCAAGCAGCACACTATTCTGTGGGAAAAGTACTGGATTCAGAGTCAAAGAAATGGAGTTTTAATCCAACACTACTGCTTAATTAACTATTTATGGAATCTTGAGCAGGTTAAGCCTCTCTATACAATGGGTGGGGGTGTGAACTAGGTCTCTAAGGTTCCTTCCAACTCTGGGATCCTATCTGTCAGTTCTTTATATCACTTTATGGCATTTATGCACTACCTTTTGTTGCAGCAGCAACAAAAATCTTATTTAGTCTCTCTGTTCTTATAACATCCACCATAATCTTTTTTTACTTCAATTATGTGCTAAGCATTGTCAAGTTTCCGTTAGGTGTGTGACCTTAGGCAAAGCATTTAACCTCACTGGGTCCTTGTTTTTTATCCTTTAACTGAAGCAGTTGGACTAGGTGATTTCTGCAGTCCCTTCTAGCTCTTGTTCTTAGTGAATTGTTAGGTAGTAGACAATGTACTTTACTTTTATAATGTAATGCGAAAATATGATACAATGTAGTTTGACATTTTAATAGAAAATGCATTTATTCAGCACTTTTGTGTTAGGCACTGTGTTTTTTGTTTTAGATGTCAAATTCAGCATTTGGTTTTTTTCTCTTCAGTTTTAAAGCTTAAAGTCCAAGTTACTTAGAAATGTCTTTTTCTAAATGAAGTCTAATAAAGTCAGCTTTTCCAAAGCTCTAATCTCTCCTAATTTCCTTGTTAATGAAATTGCTATATATTTTTTTGAAGCTGTAGGTCACCTCTTTGTTTTTGTTATTGTTTCAGTATTGTGGAATAGGCAACATGTAACTTGCGTATCTGAAGTGACATCTACTACAGCTCCTCCTAGGATGATAAATTTGTAACAAGGTAATTCTTGTCATTCTACAGTTGCAGTATTAAGTATAAAATTGTGTGTTGCTTCCCAAACCTAATTTGGATAGTAATCTAGCAATATGGAGCTGGGAAGAATTTTTAAATCCTACTAATTTTCTTTGATTTGTGTATGTGAATGGTTTACATTTGTCTTAACGTTGAACTTTTCTTTACTCTGGGGCTGATAGACTTACTTCTTAAGTAGTTTAAAGTTTTATATTTGGAGAATTGGTAGATTTAGAGCTAAAAAAACCCCTAGAAATTATCCAGTCCTGTCCTTTTCCATTTTATGATCGAGGAAACTGAAAACCAAAGTGGTTAAAGGCCTGCCCAAGGTCACACAGGTGTAGCAAATATTAGTCAGAATTGAAACCCAAGTTTTCTGACTCCAAATCTAGTCATTCTTTTCTACCATACCACATTTTGACTGAAGTTTTGGTTATTTTAATTTTGTTGGAAGCAATTAATTTTTAACAATATTGCTATTAAAATAGTTTTAGCATATCTGGCATGTCATATTCTACAAAGCTAAGTGTTTCAAGTTAAAATCTTGTTTCCCGCAATTCTGTAGCTTCAATCTAGTATTGAAAAGTAAAAAAATAAAAATAAAATAGAGCTTGGAGAGACATTGGCAAAAAAACCTGTACTTTATATACTGAATTATTTCATTGTGTAATGACTTTTACAATAAAACTACATCAAAATCATAATCCCTTATCCAATAGTTCCAGGAATTAAATGACTATGATATGATAAGTTTGCTTTTACAAACTTATAAGTAGAGATTTATCCTGCAAAGTAAAAGATCTTGAAGGATAAGAGTGAATTGAAGTTTTCTTTTTTTTTTTCAACAGAAATTAGGGATTTATTAAATATCTTCAATTCTTGTAACATTTTGGTTGTCTTGTTTCTATTCATGTTTTCTTTGTATTTCACTATGTATTTTTTAAAAGTTTATTCATTTTTAGTTTTCAACATTCACTCCCATAAGTTTTAAATTTTCTTCCCCTCCCTCCAGTTTGATATAGCTCTACAATACATTCCTATTAAACGTATTTTCACATTAGTCATGTTGCATAGAATTATAATGAATGGGAGAGACTATGAGAAAGAAAAATTAAAACAAAAGAAAATAGTCTGCTTTGCTCTCCATTCAGACTCACTTCTTTCTCTGGATGTGGATGGCATTTATCATCATGAGTCCTTTGGCATTGTTTTAGGTCCTTGAATTTCTGAGAAGGGCTAAATCTATTAAATCAGTCATCACACACTGGCTGTTTCTGTGAACAATGTTCTGGTTCTGCTCACTTCACTCAGCATTAGTTTGTATAAGTCTTTCCAGGATTTTCTGAAGTCTGCCGGTTCATCATTTCTTATAGCACAATAGTATTCCATTACATTCATATACCACAATTTGTTCATCCATTCCCCAGTTGATGGGCATCCCCTCAATTTCCAGTTCTTGGCCACACAAAAAGAGCTGCTATAAATATTTTTGTATATGTGGGTCCTTTTCCCATTTTTATGATCTCTTTGGGATACAGCCCTAGAAATGAATGGTATTAGCTGGGTCAAAGGGTGTGCCCATTTTTTATAGCCCATTGTACATAGTTCCAAATTGCTCTCCAGAATGGTTGGATCAGCTCACAGATCCACCAACAATGAATCAGTGTTCCAACTTTCCCACATTCTCTCCAACATTTATCATTTCCCTGTTTTGTTGTGTTAGCCAATCTGATTGGTATGATATGGTACCTCAGAGTTGTCTTGATCTGTATCTCTAATCAGTAGTAGTTTAGAACATTTTTTCATCTGACTATAGATAGCTTTAATTTCTTCCTCTGAAAACTGCCTGTTCATATCCTTTGACCATTTATCAATTGGGGAATGATTTGTATTCTTGTAAACTTGACCCAGTTCTCTATATATTTTAGAAATGAGGCCTTTGTCAGAGACACTAGTTGTAAAACTTCTTTCCTACTTTTCTGCTTCCCTCCTAATCTTGGTTGAATTGGTTTTGTGTAAAAAATTGTCAATGTAATGTAATCAAAATTATCATTTTGCATTTCATAATGTTCTCTATCTCTTGTTTGGTCATAAATTCCTCCATTCTCCATAAATCTGACAGATAAACTATTCCTTGCTCCCCTAATTTGTTTATACTATCAGCCTTTATACCTAAATTATCTACCCATTTGGACTTTATTTTGGTATAAAGTTTGTGTTCTGATAACAGAAAACAGATTGGCCAGTTTTGATTAGATATTGACTTATGGTAAAGGTAAGGTACCCGTGCTTAGTTGGGCTAATGTATTTGCATTTAGGATAGGAGGCAGAATGTTTCATTATAAAACACTGGACTTCCAAGTCAAGAAGACCCTAGCTGTATGACCCTGGGCAAGTCACTTAACCTTTCTGAAGCTTAGTTTACTAATTTATAAAATGTGAATGATAATAATACCTACTTCATAGGGTTGTTTTAAGATCAGATGAGCTATGATATACGTGAAATAATTTATGAACCTTAAAATGGCAGCTATTTTTATTTAGTTTAATTGAATTAGTGGTAGTACCTCTGACTAGACTGCATTTAATTCCAAGCTTTAACCTTCATCTCTTTTTACATCTTTGATTTTTTTTATTTCATTTTTTATTTTGACATACATTTTAAAAATTTTCAGTTCCATATTCTCTCCCTGTAGCCCCCACCCCTATTGAGAAGGCAAACAATATGATCCCCATTACACATGTGAAGTCTTGGAAAACATTTCCATATTAACTATGTTGATCTCTTTGAAAGTGCCTGTGCCTTCTGTTGTTGATTATGAGTTTCCTTACTTTTAGATCATTACTCTTATTAATAGAATAACAAATCCCAGAAGGAACAGTAGGGAAAAAATGAGGATTTGGAGAAGTTGGGAAGTTCTTTCTAGCTGATAGATCTGGCATATGTATATATATGTATGTTTGTATGTATGTATGTTTGCATGTATGTGTGTTTATATGTATGTATAGGAGTGTGTTTTTTTTTTTTCTTTTTGGAGGGCAGTTGGAGTTAAGCAACTTGTCACATGGCTAATAAGTGTTAAGTGTCTGAGGCCAGATTTGAACTCAGGTCGTCCTGACTCCAGGGCCAGTGCTCTATTCACTGCGCCAACTAGCTGCCCCTATAGGAGGTTTGTGGATAGATTAACTGGGTTTGTGGATAGAGTTCTGGCTGCCCATGAACTTGGGGAGGGATTTACAATTTTTTCCCACTAAACTCTAAAATTAAACATTTTCTTCCATGTTTAATATAGGTAACAGACAATGGTTGTATTAGGTTTAATTGACTGCCAGAGGGGGGGTGTAATCTATGACCAAAAAAAAAAAAAATCAAGACGCTCTTTTCTGGAAGCTTGTAGTTTTTAATTATGATGCTTAGATGTGCTCTTTGCAAGGACCAGTAGAAATCAAAGGGGTAGATAACACCACGCTGAAGAGCAAGGTTCAAAGACGAATGAATACCTTACTTGGCCCTTTATGAAGGAGTCTGTAGCATCTTTTGTCTTTCTTTTTTAATTTTCAGAAAACATTAGGATAGAACCTATCCTAATATGTATTCCACTGCTGCTTTTGCCTACTTTTTTTTTTTTAACTTCATTTCTCTCATGTACCAAACCTTCATCTGAGTTTTGGACCTTGAAAATGTGATTCTGAAAAAATAATTTGGAACTATGACCCAAAATTCACTAAACTACCTGTTTATTCTTTGACATAATGATACACAAGTGATACTCTGTACCCCTACTAGGTTCCTAAGGAATGAAATAAAGAGAAAAATGAATATTTAGCACAGTTTCTTTTTTTAAAGCAGCAGACTGAAAACCAAGGAAGTAATCATGAATTGGAAGGGTAGAGCAAACTGGTATATGAATGTAGTGGATTATTAGTGCATGCACTGTGAGAATGATCCTAGATAGGCCTGGATTCAGGACTCAGAGACAGTAACTAGCTGTGTGATCCTGGGCAAGTCACTTAACCCTCTTTGCCTCAGTTTCCTCATTTGTAAAGTGAGCTGGAGAAGGAAATGGCAAACCACTTCAGTACCTTTGCCAAGAAAACCCAAATGGGGTCATAAAGAGTCTGACACTTCCAAAAAACGACTTGAACAACAAAAATGATGTGAAAAAGACAAAACATGGTAAGACTTTTGTGTACTGATTGTGAGTAAAATAAGCAGAACCAAGTGAACAATTTATAAAAATACAACTGTTAATAAAAACAACTTAAAAAAAGACTTAAAACTCCAGCACCATGTCTCCAGTGGACTTGTGATAATGCATGTTTACTGATCTCCTGACAAGAGAGGTGATGGACTGAAGGTGTACAAAGGCATACATTTTTTAAAAAGGTCCACTATACAGACTCATTCTTCTTGAATAGATGTATTTGTTTTGTTGTTTGTTTTTTGGGCAGGGCAATTGGGGTTAAGTGATTTGCCCAAGGTCACATGGCTAGTAAGTGTTAAGTATCTGAGGCCGGATTCCAACAGAGGTCCTTCTGACTCCAGGACCTGTGGGGGAGGGCAGAGGATATAGTCATAAGGTTCTTTCCACCCCTCATCACACCTTGCAAGTGCCTCCTTCCCCACTGCCCAGGATCAATTAAGCATTAAAAATGTACAGAAAATTTATTACATACTTAAGAGGAAAAGAATAATGTATGTAATAGAGCTTTGAGGTTTTGTATATAATCAACCTTTTTCTATTCTGTGTGTCTGGAAATGTTTATGGTTCATGGGGCTATAAGGTGAATAGAGCACCAGCCCTGACTGTAATGGGGGATACAACATGCAAGCAACTATGTAAGAAAACAAGCTATTTACAGCTCTATACAGGATAAAATAGGAATTAATCCACAGAGGGAAGACACTAGAAGTAAAAGAGGTTGGAAAAAAGCTTCTTGTAGAAGGTGGGATTTTAGCTAGGACACCAAGGAAGCTGGGGCAAAGGGGGACACAGTGGATAGAGTTCTGGACCTGGAGTCATGAAGATTCCTGAGATCAAGTCTAGCCTCAGACACTAGCTGTTTGACCCTGGACAAATCACTTAACAACCCAGTTGCTTCCCCCACAAAAGGGTATGGTTCATCACATTCTTTGTATATAAAAAATGGTTCACAACCGAAGCAGATTGGAGGCCACTAGTACAGACTATAGTTATGTGATGTTAGTGACATAGGAAAATAGGAAATCAAATGTTCCATTTTAAAAAATATGTTGATTGATTTAAATTCATTTCCTTTCCCATAAAATAACAACTATTCAGTAACATAAGATCATCTTAAGTAAAACGTCTCCCTGGGTATGTATAGGTAATAGTGTCCTTAAAGCATTAATAAAAAATTTACTTGAAATCTTAATGTTGGTCACTGACAGATATAAGGATCTTGAAAATGATGTGCATAAATGTATAATATTGAAATTTCTGAAGGCTGCATTTGGAATAGCTCAAATTCATTTTGGGTTGAGTTTTACACAGACATTAAAATGTCATGGATATGCCTTAAAGAACAATGATAGACAGATTTGGTATTCTAGAATTTTACATCTAGGGTATAGATACTTTCTTGTTTGTTTTCCTTCTTCCTCTTAAGTGTGGATTTCCCTGAGATTTCTCCTGAAGCCCTACTATTCTCTTTAAAAAAAAAAACAGTCATTTTCCAACATGTTCTCCCTTAGAGGAAAGAATAAGTAATTCCCGTTTTTATGTAACATTTTTACCTTTAGTCTTTACATGGAGGAAGGGATGTGTGTTTTATTCTCTGTTCTGCAAAGCCAAGAATGCTAACTGCAGTTTGAGTTCAGCTGCTGTTTAGTGTTGCAATATTTTATTTATTCCCTGTATGTGTCATTCTTGTGGTTCTGCTTTGTCTTCAATCTGCATTACTTGACTCTCTGTGTTTTTCATTTCTTATTTTTTACTTTGCAACCCAATAGTATTCCATTATTCATGTGCCATATTTTGTTTACAGGATTTTTTTTGTGAGTTTCTCTGCTTCCAGAAAGTGCTGCTAGTAATATTTTGTTACATTTGGAAACTTTTCATAACTTTTTATTTTCCATAAGGGACCAATTTGCCACTTTATCAACACTGTGACTTTCTTTTAACATCTTTGCCAATTTGAGTATAAAGTGACACCTCAGTGTTTTACTTGACATTTCTGTCAGTGATTTGAAGTATTTTTATATGCTTGTTTATAATAATTTGCATTAATTCTTCAAAAAAACTTTATATTTTTTTGACCACTGGGGAGTGGTTCTTGGTTTTCCCCATTCTCTCTGATTTTACCTGCTTCAAAAGCTTGATACTTTATTCATTGAATGATCAAAACTATATCTCCAGTCCAACCTCTCCTGAGCATCTTTCATATTTTTGGTTGCCTCCTTTCACCTAAATTGGAGCACATTTAAAACAACTCATTTGTTCCTCCCTGCCAACTTCCCTATACTTATTGAAGTTGCCACCTTATCACCTAGATTTGTAACCTTTGAGTCAATAGGTGACTTTCCCAGTCCCCTTTTTCCCAGTCAATCCAATTTCAAAGTTCTACAGATCCTATGTTTTCAATGTCTCTTGCATCTATCTTTCCCCTTCTTTCAATGCTAACAAGCTGATTCAGCCCTTTTCCTTACTACTTCTGTAACAGCCTTCTCTTTAATCTCCTTTATACCAGTTTTCAATCTGTCCTCCAGACAAGTTCCAAAGATTTTCCTAATGTACCTGTTTGATCATCTCCCTATTCCAAGATTTTAACATTCTTTGTCCATGGAATATAATGCAAAACTCTCCTCTTAAACCTCAGCAGTGTATTTCCAAACAGCTTTTTGGGACACCCTGTATATGTTTAATTGATTTTTAACTTTTTCAAAATTTCATGCTTCCTTATTTAGCTTTTTTTTTTTATGAGCAATCGGGGTTAAGTAACTTGCTTAAGGTTACACGACTAGTTATTTCTGGGTGTGGTGCTAAGTGTCGGAGCCCAGATTCGATCCCCAGGTCATCCCGACACTCGAGCCGGTGCTTACTCGCTGTGCTACCTGGCCGCCCCCCTTATTTAGCTTTTAAATAAGTCATAGAATTTTAACATTGGAAAGGACCTTACTGTATATAGGCCAGATATTTGGATTGTGTCTCAGTGAACTATGTAGGTATTGTAAGAAGATTAATATTACAGACTAATTCTAATTTTAGTAGAAATTATTTGGTGACCCTTAAGGGAGAAATGACATGTTCACTTACTATGTCAATCGAAAAAAACCCAATACTGAATTGAACTGGCAAAGCCTGAGGATACAGTAGTGACAGTAACTTGCCATCTAATGTGTTGTGTGCAAATTCACAAAATATTGTACAATTTAGATATGTAATGCCAGAGAATGTAACTGGTATAATTTTTTTGGACATAATTATTTAACTCTTTTTGTCTTCAGCATTACCAGCAAACACCATTTATCAGAATATTTTAGGAATTTGAGCAACAATTTATTCAATATCCAATTTATAATTTATACATCGAAAGTTTTGGAGATCCAAATACAGTAACTGTTCAGTTGTGCAGTTAATGTTTCCTTTAGGACCAGAAATTGGTGTCATAATCATTTCAGTTTATTTTATGGCAGTTAAATAAACCAAAATATTCAATGTGGTTCAAGCCCCCTACAATACTGATCTTGGGCCAACTTTGCCCTCTTAGAAGAGGGAGGTTGACTCAATTTCTCAAGGTCAATTCCATCTCTGAAATTTGTGTGATTTCATTATTATAAACTTAACCTTAGCAAATATAAATATTCAAACATACAAATAAAATTGTACATGGAACCATAAATTAGGTTATTTGCAAATGTATAATTTTAATTTTTAACATGTAAATTGAGATTTTACTTCAAAGCATATGCTCCAGTGATAAAGAATGACCCTATATATACCAGAATATTTATAGAAGCACTTTTTCTTGCAACAAAGAACTGGAAATAAAGATACCCTTTGTTTGCGGAATGACTAAGCAAGTTATGGGTCCTGAATGTAAGGGATATTATCATCCTGTAAGAAACTCTGAATATGACGACTCAATCAGCAAGCACTTAGTACATGCCTACAATATTTCAGGCTCTGTGCTAGGCACTGGGGATACAGATGCAAGAAATATAATAATTCCTATTCAGGAGTTTATTATTCAGTTGAGAAAAAGTGCATACATGAGTATAGGACATAGGGACTGGACCTGGACTGTGATTTCATGGATATACTGAATTCCTGGGTCTGAAGAAACTCCCTCTATCAATTCAGATTGGCACCTCTGCAACTTAGCATTCATGGTTGCCTAGCCCAGAGCACTGAAGGTTCAGTGATTTGCCAAGGGTCACTTACCCGGGATATGTCAGTCTGGCTAGTACTGACTCTGTACCACTACATTATAGTGTTTCAATAGTGTATATACAGGCTGTTCGTATTATAATGTAATACACATGCAAAACACCTGTTAGAAAGGATTTCTAGCAGTTGGAGATCAAGAAAGGCTACATTTGTATAGAAGGGAGCTTGAGCTTCATTTTGGCAAGGGGGGGCTTTTATGAGACAAGAGAGAAAGGGAAGCATTCTCCAAGGATGATCTACGAAGACAGTGAGTGAAAGAGTAAGGAGTAAAGAATAATAATGAGGAAACAGATTTCAAGATGGATATTCTGGAGACTCTCATACTCTCCTGCCCTGTTTCTGTTGAAGGTACTGTCAGAGTATGAGATGTCTCCAGAACATCCAGTTTGACATGTGCAGTAGGCATTTTGGTGGTTTGAGACTGAAAGGGTAGACTAGGACTAAATATATAGATCTGTGACTCATCTCCCTAAAGATAATTAAGCTCATGAGGACTGATAAAGAATGTAGAGAGAGGGAAGAAGGGCCTAAGATTGAACCTTGGGGGCATGACAGTAGAGAGAATGACATTGATGACAAGCCAGCAGAGGGTATTGAGAATAGTCAGGTAGCAAGAAAGCCAGGAGAGAGTAGTTTCACCAACCACCCAAAGAGGAGGTGTGTCTAAGAGGAGGGGGGAAATCTGGAAACATGAAGACTGAAAAAATACCATAACATTTGAGAGTAGTTTTAGGCAGATTACAAAGGTGAGGAAATGAGTAAGAGGAGAAAGTGGTGGCAGCTATTTTTGGCTCAAAAACAGAGGAAAGTTATGCGATAGCTTGAGGTTATTGGTAAAGTTTTATGAAGGCTTTTTTTTAATGAGTGAATGCAAAAAAAAAAAAACCACTTGGACATTTGTAGGGCAGAAACCAGTTGATAAGGAGAGTTTGAAAATTAAAGGGGCAGCCATCTCTTTATCAGAGAATGGAGCAAAGAGGATTTACCAAGGGTTTTTGAGAAGAGAATGGGGAAAGAGAAGAGTGGCAAAAACCTGTTTTCTAAATAAAGTAAGTCAGATTCTCAGCTAAAAGAGTAGTGGGAGTGAGACAGCCAATTAGGGAGGAATAAAAGGATTGCTGAATTGAAGGCCCTGTTAAGGTTAAATAATGCAAATTTGTTGGCATGGGAAGACTTATGAACAAATACAAAGTTAAAGTAAATTGGACCAGGAAAATGGTATATACAATGCTTAAAACAATCTAAATGGAAAGTATAACAGTGTAAAAAATGTTATGACCAAGTTTGGCCTCTTAGTCTTTTTTTTCCCCCAGAAATAGGAATCTGGGTATGGAACACTATATTCTTTGATGTAAAGGAATGCTCCTTGGGAGAGGGAAGGGGAGAAAACATTGGGGAAATCTAGATAATGTAAAAATAAAAGATTTAAAAACCTATAAATGTGCATATTATCACTAACGATGTAATAAAATCCTGTTTTCAAAGACATTTCTTGCACATGTAATGTATTTCATTCAAGTAAGAAAAGAATAGTTCATTTACGAACAAGATTTTTTCTTAGTTATATTTGATACTGCAGTAGATCAATTATCTCACTGGTGTGGTTTCTTCCCCTAATGGTCTAAATAAACATTTCATGTCCTCTTATCCTGTGTGACGTTGATTCATATCTTTCCTAAAACTTCTGTGAGAATCTGCCAGTATTGTTGAAATAGTCCTTTTTAACAATTTGAGGGCTTCTGTGCAATACTTGAATTGTCCCTTGGTTATCCTTTACTCTCCAAGGCTGACCTTTATTGAAGTCTTACAGCTGTCTTGTCTTTTCTACAGATTTTCATGAACGACTACTGTATAGACTTAATTGCTTTTTAGACAACTTTACCTTTAACTTGTGCATACTAACAATCATATTTGGATGCATGTGTTATCATCTAATTATGTCTACAGTCAAAAACCCTTTTCTGTAACCATTTTAACCCTTTTTAAGTTTGTAAAACAAGTGAGTTGACCTAGGAGGTGATCCCTAAACCCTTCATACTCTAGATCCTGTGAATTTTATATGTTGTTGTTTAGTCATTTTCAGTTATATTCAATTTTTTATGACCCCATTTGGGATTTTCCTGGCAAAGACACTGGAGTAGTCTGCCATTTTCTTCTCTAGATCATTTTACAGGTGAAGAAACTGAGGTAAATAGGATTAAGTAACTTAACCAGGGCCACACTGCCATTGTCTGAGGCCATATTTGGACGCAGGAAGGTGAGTCTTCCAGACCCAGCACTTTATCCGCTACACCACTTAGAATGGGTTGACAATTTTTGTGGAAGGAGCATTGAGGTTTTTTGGTTTTTTTGTAATGCCTGGATTGTAGTTCTGTTTCTCTTTTAAGTCTTACCTTATTGTGACCTTGAGTAAATCATCAAAATTCTAGGACTTAAGATATCTTGATCTAAAGTCCCTGTTAGGGCTAACTTTTAATTATTCTGCAATTTGTCAGTTGGTGAATAGCGTTACTTATAAAATGTCTTTGAATTTCAGTTTAAAAACACTTGGTTCACATATGTATTATGTCGCAGACTTGGGGAAAATTAAGAATAAGGGAGTCAAGAGTTGTTAAAACAAATATTTTTTGATAACTGGGTTTGTCTCTTTTAACTTGAAACTTCTTATTCTACTTGTTTTGGAGTGTTTGGGTTTTCTTTTTTCTCTCCTGTCTATGTACTCAAAGAACTATGTTGCCACCTCTTTAGAAACATATAAAGAGATGAGTGGAAACGCAGACTCACCTTCTGTGACAGTTTGTGCCATGATCCTATAGTTGCCTAAATCCTGGTTGTGAATAAAGAAGGTATAAAACCTGACATTTTTAGGCAACTTCTGTAGTCAGAAGTTTAGACATTTCATTTTGCAAGGTACTGTATGTAGTTGTTAGCATCTCAAATGGTTGATCATATCTTTAACCAAATAGTACACTTTTGTAAAATACAGTTTGGAAAAAGATTCAGGGAATAATCTCGAAAGCGTATGCCCACATTTAGGTAATGTGCTTTTTCGGTTTCTGGTTGTACTGAATTATTGTTACTTCAAAATTGCTCCTGTCTGATTGGTGATATTGGAATTATGATGTTGGTAATTTGTAAAAGAAAAGGAAAAAGTGTACCATTTTATCTCTATGCCATCTGTTTCCACTTTTTAATGATTCTTCTGAATTAGACTTGGTATTTTCCAGCTAGAAACATTAGTGTTGGCAGGATTTAGCATAGTAATAGTTACAGTGTTGCTAGTTCAAAGAGTAGTTATGAATTATGAATTGATCATAAGTAAATTTTTCTAAGTTTGACTTATTAGTGTAATAATTTATGCTACTTTAAACATTTCATTTGTTGTATACTTACCATATAGTTTCATAGTTAAAGGCCTTTTGACCTCCCTTGGCCTTTGATCTTTTGCCTAAAGTATTCATTTTGATGGCCATTCTAAAAAACTGACACTTCCATTCCAACAAATTTTTTCTTATATGAAATACTTAATACAAAAACCATAAGCTTCATTAAAATTGAAGTTAGTTTGAATATGCAGTTGCAAATTCAAAAACAGGAATAACAGTGTTGTTACCTGAAGAGGAATTTAGATTTTAAAACATTGACAGATGAACAAGAACATCGTTACAGAAGGGTAAGAATGTCTGGCAAATTTATATTCATTCTCAACTTACACTAGGAGAAAAGCAACCTGGTACATGTATAGTGCATGGAAAGCAGATATTTATATATGCTAGTTGTGTGACCTCAGTGTTAGGCAACTCTCAAAGATTATAAATTGCAGAGAAGGTACTGACCTGTATTAGTAGAGGAAGTTTATCATCCCAGTGAAATTACATAGGTAAATTACATAGATCTATTTCTATTCTGTGTAGCAGAATTTGAACAGTTAAATCCACATAAGAAATTAATAGCAAGAAGAAGAAACAGACTTTTAGGCTTTAGAATTTTATTTATATATGAATGAATAGTCTCTCATCCCTACTCATTGATCCATCTCTTTAATTAAAAAAAAAAGATTTAAAAGAAAAGCAAGGCAATTGAGTATAAAATAACCAATACATTGTCCAAGCCTCACAGAACATACTGCACCCATAGCCCCTTACTTCTGCAAAGAAGGAAGAGGAGTTGCCTTTATCTCTTCTGAGGCCAAGCTTAGACTTTTTCACTTTTTAAAAATTCTTAAAACATTTTGTAAAGAAAGTAAAATCAAGAATAATCATGATAAAACACTAAAAAGCAAAGGTAGGAATAACCAAAATATTACACTTCATACAGTCACACTTCAGGTAGTGTTTGTAGGCATATACTTATAGAATCCTAGCAGGAAGACATGTGAGTAGGGAAACTCATGCCCAGGGCAACACAAAACTCTGAGTAACAGGCAAGCTTTGATGTCCTTAGATTCTTTTATTTTTAATTCCTTATTATTGTTATTATTATTGTTACTGTTATTTTACTCTTTCACTTTAACTGAGATCTTTATAGCTAGATAGCTCATCCTTGCCTCAGCCAAAATAATTTTACCAGATGACTAGGTAAGAAAGTCTCCTAAAACTTTGGGCAGGTAGTAGTTTATTTCCTAAATCTATGCTCTCTTTTAAGAAGACAAGTTATGTACACAGTCACAGCAGTATTGTACAGTGATCAACTATGAATGACTTAGCTGTTCTTAGCAATACAGTGATCCAAGACAATTCCAAAAGCTCATGATGAAAAAGGCTATTCACTTCCAGAGAAAGAAGTAATAGAGTCTTAATGAAGATTGAAGCATACTATTTTTCACTTTTTTTCCCTGGGTTTTTGTTTTTTGGGGGGATTTTTTGCCTATGCTTTCACAACATGACTAATATGGTAATGTCATGTGTGATTGCATATGTTATCACCTATGTCAAATTGCTTACCCTCTCAGGGAGGAGGAAAGGGGGAAAGGATTTGGGAACTCAAAATTTTTTCAAATGAATGTAAAAAATTGTTTTTACATATAATTGGGAAAAAATAAAATATTCCAAAAAAATAAAAATCTACTTGGGATATTATTGCATTTGGATCCTCATCATCTCATGTTTTAAAGTTTTATTCAAAATGTCTTTGGAGATAAAGGTCAATAGAGCTATTCCAGGTATCTTCTTGGTACTTGCATGGTCACATAGGAGCTCATCATCTCTTGGATTTGTACTGCTTTCAAAATCCAAAACTTGGAGATTCAATTCTGATTGCACCCCTCCTAACCTTCTCCATCTAACATTTTCTCATTCACACTAAGCCTATTCTATGCCCTGGTTGAAAACTTCAGTCCCATAGTCATTTTGTCTTCTGTATTCCCAGTGCCTGGCACAGTGCTTGTAATGTAGTAGGTATTTTTAATGCTTCTTGATGTCGATGATTTATCTTTATCCTTACAGTCCATTTCATCCACTCTGGGCTTCTTTGCTTTCAAACCCAGCCCTGCAAAGGGTAACTTGCCATTTTTGTAGTTTCCTAGCTACTGCACTTCAAGTCCCTTGCCCCTTTAACATTGTCTTTCATGAGCTGCAAATCCTCATTTCTGTGATCTCCATTGTCAGTTTTCTAGAGGCTAGACCTCCTTACTAGAAAAAAAAAGCCAATGATAAACTAAGATAACTTCACCTACTAAATTGTTTTCAATGCCTCCGGTGGGCTTTGCTGGGTTGATTCGCTATCGTTTCCCAAACTTTCCCTTTCCCTAACTCTGCTTTCCAAATGTAGAACACTTGAATGGGACTATCTAATATGTCTCTTCTTACCCCACCCCCAGTTCCTTAAAACTTTGCATTATTTGGAAAGCATTTACTAAAATAGTATTAGTCTAACTTTGGCAAAGTTATTTTAATGGGTTTTATAGTCTCTTCCAGTTTGTGTGTGGGAATCATATAATTTTAATTTCACTCACATATTTCATATGTCCTAACTTATACAGATCTAGAGGTTAGTTTTTCTAAAGAAAATTCTCAATTTTGCTTATTTTGAAGACAAAAGATGTATTTTTTTTAGCAGTCTAAGTTTATTTCATAGGGGGAAATAAAGTAAGAATATAGCTAATAAGAAAACTTTGCAGCATTTATAATCAGGTATTTATTTGCAAGATAATTTTAAAATTTAGATCATCTAGGACCTGGTGAATTATGCAAGCTTTATATGCTTGACCTAGTATCCTCTGTAGTATATCAGTGTTGTAGTGGTTTGAACTCAAATACATTCCACTACAAAAAATAATTCAATTTGACAGACATTTTACAGACTCAGCAGTCCTCTAGGTCAGTTCATTTCCAGACAGGATTCTACTCTGATGTTTCTGACTAGTGTTTATTTAGCTCCCACACCTAGTGTGTACAAGTTGTTGTATTAGTGGAACTTGGAAGAAATACAGCAACTGTCCTTGTTATCCATTAACTTAGTTTTAACTGAAAAAGTTGAATCAAGTAGGGTTTTGTTTGAGACATAGGAGATGGGAGATGCTTGAAAGTTTCTCTTTTTTTTTTTCACTAATGAAAACCATTACTATAATCAGGCAAATTTGGATAATTATAGCTTTGTTTTGTTTAAAATGTCATTCCTTTCTTACTTGAATTCATTATCATTATCAACTGACCTTTTAACCTTTAAAAACTGGGAATGTGACTTGTAGTTATATGATATATAACTAGAAGAGAATGTATTGTTAAAATCATCTGCATCAAATGTAAAATTGTTTTGAAAACAAAAACTGGATTTAGGATGGATATTTCACTGTGTACAACTTATACATTGTATCCCGTTTTGAGGAAACAGTAGCAGTGGGTATTCTTATTTACTCCCATTCACTTCAAACACAAACTCTCAGTGCATCCAAAACCTTGGGCATCTTAAATTGTGTTACATTTTGCATCCAAGAAATATTGGAGTCTGTATTCTGGCAATCTGCTCATTCTCCTGTCAGTTCCCAAACTTTTAAAGCACCTACTGTGTGCTAGTTACTGGGAACAAAGAATTGGAACCATAGTCTTATCAAGACTCTTGACATATAAGTATATGCAAAACAAGGAGAGAGAGAGAGAGAGAGAGAGAGAGAGAGAGAGAGAGAGAGTGTGTG
>NW_027185616.1:5152404-5215426 GCF_028583685.1 Petaurus breviceps papuanus | reverse complement strand
TGACTTGCAAAGGAAGGAGCCAGGTTATCAAGAGCCTTCAATGTCAGAGGAGTTTAGATTTGATCCTGTAGTTAGTAGGAACCACTGGAATTCTTTGAACCCAACAATTACATGGTCAGAATTGCGCTTTGGGAATACTGATTGTGTAATTGTGTGGAGGATGAATTGGAGAAAGGAAAAACTTGAGAAAGACCAATTAGGAAACTATTGCAGTAGTTCAGGAAAGAGATGAATATATATCAACTAGGGTTATCTTCATGTGAGTGGAGAGGAGATAGGCAACATCTGGCATATCATTGTATATGTGGTTTGCTTGAAGAGTTGAAGATTACTCCCGGGTTGGAAACTTGGGTAACTAGAAGGGTAGTTGTATCCTCAACAGTAATAGGAAGTTTGGGAGATGAGTCAGTTTTGAGGAAAGATAATAAGTTGTCTTTTGAACATGTTGAATCTGACTGGGTAGTCTTAAGTTGACTGGGTAGTATGGTAATGATAGAAAGAGAACTCAGGAGAGAGTTGAGACCTGGCTATATAGCTGCGGGAATTAATCTTCAGAGAAATGTCCAATGAACCCATAGGGACTGGTGAGATCAAGTGAGAATATATATGGAGAACAGAGAAGAGAGCCCAAGCCAGAACTTTGTACTCTTTTTAGTGAGCATAACATGAAGAACTACCAAAGGAAATTGGGAAAGAGCAGATAGGCACAAGTGAGAAGAACTAAGAGGAAGTAGAGTCTCAAAAACCCAGAGAATAATCATTGGCATCAGATGTATCAAGGAGTTCAAGAAGAATGTGGACTGAGAAAAGCCATTGGATTTAGTAGAGATCAGTAGTAAAGAGCAGCTCGAATTGAGTGCTGTCAGAAAATAGGTTGCAGAGAAAGTGGGATGGTGCACCAATTTCAACTGAGGAGAGAGAAATAAGACAATAGACAATGGTAAGATCTACTGAGGGTTTGGATGTAGGGGAGGAGAGGAGGTTGGATGGGATGATGTAGTAGTGGAATTGGTAGTGGACAGAGGAATTAGAGGGACCCAGTGAGGCCAAAGAAAATATTTAGGAATAATAAGTTAGAAGAATGATAAAAAATAAGCCTCCATGTCTTTTCCAAGAAATTGCTTAGTCTAACAATGTCTGTCCTGTGACAGTGATTTTTTTTGAAACTCAAATGTAAACTTTTACAGTTATTTCTATTAAATTTAATCTCAGTCAGTCTTAGTTTTTATTAAACCGTAAATTATTGTCAGTCCTGACCCTGATCCAGCCTTTGTGTCATCTAGCTTGGTGTCATCTGCAAATTAGATAGAAATAGGCTGGAGAGAGAGCTATTGGATCAACAATAGTTGTCGAATCACCAAAGATAATCTTGATGCATACATACCTTTTTCCTTAACTTCATGTATGTTATAAAAAGTGGGAAATTTTCATCTCAGAATCATGCCTCTTGGAAAGAGGCCAATATCTTTGTACTTATGTAAAAGACTACTTTCTTTAACCTCAGGTGACTTGGACCTAGCCTAGAGTTCTGGTTCAGAACTGGTCTTTTCTTGAACTTGTGCTGTCATCCCTCTTAGGATAAGAACCAAATAACTGAGACCTTTAGATAGTATGAGCTGAGGAATGGAACCTGTCCCTTCTCTGTCTTTTGTAGACAATAATGTTTTGGCTACTATTAATAAAGAACATTTATTAGATCTTTTTCATAAGGGTTTTTTCTCTCTCCCTCCCTCCACAGTGGGGAAGGCAATTGGGATTAAGTGACTTGCCCAAAGTCACATGGTCACTAAGTGTACCAAGTGTCTGAGACCAAATTTGAATTCAAGTCCTCCTGACTCCAGGGCCGGTGCTCCCCCCTTTTATTTTTAATCCCAGACTATACTTGTTGATCACCACAGAATTCTCAGGTATTCCACTATGCATATCCTCTAACTTTGAAATAAAGTCATTAATAACTATTCCAGCCATTAAGCTGTTAAGATCAACCTAACTGTACTAGCACCTAATCTACATCTCTTTGTCTTTTGCACACAAGAGTTAACATGAGAAGCTTTCATCAACACCTCATCAGTAATTATTTGGGGGGGGGAAGAAGGCAGGGCAGTTGGGGTTAAGTGACTTGCCCAAGGTCACACGGCTGGGAGTTTTTTTGGTGTGTGTGTGTGTGTGTGTGTGTGTGTGTGTGTGTGTGTGTGTGTGTGTGTGTGTGTGAAGTGTCTGAGGTCGGATTTGAGCTCAGGCCCTCCTGACTTCAGGGTCAGTGCTCTATTCACTGCGCCAGCTAGCCACCCCTATCAGTAGTTATTAAAAGTATCAGAAAACAAAATGAGAATAGTTTGGCATGACAAATTTATCTTTTTCTTTTTACTGTATTTTTATATAACCTTAATTTTCTTTTGTCCTTTACTCCTTCCAAAGCCACACATGAAAAAAAGGTATTTCAACCAACCAACACATCGATTGTATCTAGCAGTATTACAGGGGTGGGGAACCACATGTGGCTTTTGAGATTCTTGGATGTAGATTTTTGACTGAGTCCAAGTTTTACAGAGCAAATCCTTTTGTTGTGGAGATTTGTTGTGTGAAGTTTGGATACAGTCAGAAGGCCATGATTGAGGACCTAGAGGGCCACATGTGGCCTTGAGACTGCAGGTTCCCCACCCCTGCTCTAGAGGTAAAAGACCCCTGACATAGTTCTTCCACGTCTTCAAAAAATGGAAAATTAGGTGCATTTTTTTCAACTTATCACCTGGGCCAGGTTTGGGCATTCATTACCAGGTGTTGGGTTTTTTTTTTTTTTTTTTGGCTTGGTTTTTATTGTCTAATCTGTATATTCACCTTTGTCATATTCATTTCTGAATACATCTTCCCTCCTCAGCAAGCAGTCTATTTGAAACAAAGACTAAAAAATAAGGAAATAAAAATATAGTTTTCCAAAGCTAATAAGTGCATCTAACAGGTCTGACAATGAATGCAGTGCATCACAACTCTAAATGAGTGCACTTTCTCCCTCACCCCCTGCAAAGACAGGCAGTAGGTGTATTTTGTCATCTTTGGGGCCAACCTTTGTCTTTATAATTACATAGGACTCAGGCCATAATGTGTATATGGTTTTCAAGATACTGCTTACTTCATTCTACATCAGTTCATATAAGTCTTCCACTTTCTGAACATGTCTTTAAATGGTAAGTTAGTTAATTAGTGATCCATTTTTATATCTTTAACTTTCCTTTTTTCATTCTTGTCTGAATGGTTTCCCTTTGTGTCTTCAGAATTTCATTCTTGTGCCTCTCAACCCTCTTGTGTGTGTTTGTTCCCTTGTATGAAATTCTAGGGATTCGGGATTTACCATTTTTACACTTTGAAATCTCTTTCTGAAATCTAAGGTACATATCAGATTATGCTTCACTTTCCCTTTTTTTCCTATCAAAATTCTGAGATAGAGCCTTGTTAATATTCAGAGCTTCTCATAAAAAGAAGCTTATTTCATTAGTTCATCCACCTTAGAAGCATTCTGTTTTATTTAACATGAGATTAGGGAAGGACCTTTTCTCTTCTCTAGTGTTTTTATTTAAAGTTGTGGTATCATTCTATTCTTTTGTCCTTACTTTTTTTGTTTGGGTTTTTTTCCACTCTATGTTGCTTCAGGCAAATCTGCCCATACTGCAATTTGTTTAGCCATTGTTTTCATTTTTTTTAATTCCATTTTTTTTTCGTGTGTACATAAAGACCACTTCCTACCTTTGATCTATTTGGTATAAACATAGTTATGGAAACTCTACAACAAAAAAAGAAGTTAGTGACTTATTTTGCACATTTCCAGATTGTTTCTACCATTCTGGAAAATACTTCACATTTTTTACTATCCCTCAGACATTACATCTTCTTACCTCTGCACATTTAAGAGATGTAAAATAGTAGTTCAGATTTACTTTAGTTCATATTTTTCTGATACTTATTTTAAACAATTTTTAGGTTGATGGGTTACATTTTCTTTCTTTTTGAAAAACAAAAAAGTCACTTTTCCTGATTTGTACCACCACAAAATTAACCTCCTTATAACAAATTAAGTACAGTAAAAAAAATAAAAAACAGATGTAGCAATCATTTTATACCTATTGTGTACCAATTCTTGCTGGTAAGCAGGACATAACTTTGCATGGTTGTTTTAAAAGCAATATAGTATATTTGTCTAAGAAAAAAACTTTTAAAACATTTCATTTTCATTCCTAAATCCTGGAACAAAGAAAAGAACTTGAATCTTAGGGGTTGTGGAATGGTTAAATGAATTGTGGGTGTATTAATGTAGCAGAATACTATTGGGTGATAAGTAATGTTGAATGACCGTATTTCTATGAATCCTCGGTAGTATGATACAGAGGTAGTGAGCAGAGTGAAGAGAAGAAATTTCTGCAGGAACAACAGCATTGTAAAGAAACAAATTTGGAAATCTTAAAGAACTCTTAAAGTGTCTCCAAAGCACCTATATTAAACCTGTTTCTTCCTGACAGAGGTGATGGATTTATGGTGCAGAAAGAGATACATTTTTTTAAACATGTCCAGTGTATGGATTCATTCTGCTTAAATAGGATTTGTTTTTTTAAATAAATTTAAAAAAAGCTATCAGGGTTAAGTAACTTGCTCAAGGTTACACGGCCAGGTGTTTCTGGGTGGGTGCTAAGTGTGTGAGCCCGGGATTCGATCTCCAGGTCATCCCAACACTGGAGCCGGTGCTCTTACTTGCTGTGCTACCTGGCCGCCCCCTTAAATAGGGTTTTTGATGGGGAGAGGAGGGAAGAGGAATTGGGAGGGGGAAGGAGAGGATTAGCAGTAATACACACACACATACATACATACACATACACACACACACGAAGACCACTGGAGCATTTCTTTAAATGCACAGTAAAAAAAAAAAAAAGGAAGTTCCAAAGGAAGAAGAGTTTTGACAGTAATGTGTGGAATATGTATACACATATATTTAATAGTGTTTTTTCCAATTACATGTAAAGACAATTTCAAATAGTCATTTTTGGAAAGATTTTGAGTTCTAAATTTTTCCTTTCCTCCCTTCCCAAGACAGCAAGCAGTCTGATATAGGTTATACATATATAGTCATGTTAAACATATTTTTACATTAGTCATGTTGATATGCATTTTAAAAGCAGTTTGTATGAAATAAAGATTGATACAGTCTCATATGTAACCTTTAGGTTCTTTTACATATCTACTGAAATACTTTTTTAAAAAAATTCTAAACCATTTTATACCTTGTAGTTTCTTAGAATAGGAAGAAAAATCAATATTCTTCATAACTGGCTTGGGCCATTTAGTAGAGTATGGATTCCATGTGCATTGCACAAAAGGTACACATTGAGTGTACTTTGGTCATTCCTTGATGTTAAAATGTTAGTACTCCCTCCAAGGGAGGGACTTTAACTTTCTTCTCATTCTGAATGATTCTTGCCCCTTGCCTATGGGTATCTATGCAATAACCTGTTAATCAACCAACTGCTTTATTAAGCATCTATTATATTTCCAGGCATTGAGCTCAGCATTGGAGATAAATCGAAAGCATCAAACAGTCCCTATCCACAAGGAATGTACATTTTATTGGAGACACTAAGTATATATATAAGCATAAATAATATAAACAGAAAGAATACAAATACCTGGGGGTAGACCATGACCAGAATTGGGGGCAGGGTGGGGGAATAAATCAAGAAAGACTTTGTGTAAAAAGTGATTCTTGAGCTCCTAATTGAAAGAAAAGAGGGAATTTCTGAGATGGAGGTATAAACCAGGCATGGGAATAGCTCAGAAAGTTAAACTATGTGAGGAGAGAAAAGACCAGACATGCTAAAGTC
Source organism: Petaurus breviceps papuanus (assembly GCF_028583685.1). Lineage (NCBI taxonomy): Eukaryota > Metazoa > Chordata > Mammalia > Diprotodontia > Petauridae > Petaurus > Petaurus breviceps. Next base: position 5,209,559 of record NW_027185616.1, on the reverse strand, counting down.
CCATCTTTTCAGATCTTTGAACATTCTCTGGGTACCACTTCAGCATTTACACTGCATGTCTATTATCCTTCACTTTTTTTTTTTAAGCAGTTGGGGTTAAGTAACTTGTTCAAGGTTACACGGCCAGGTGTTTCTGGGTGGGTGCTAAGTGTCTGAGCCCAGATTTGATCTCAGGTCATCCCGACTCTGGAGCTGGTGCTCTCCCTCGCTGTGCCACCTGACCGCCCCTTAATCCTTCACTTTTAATACATGAATGGTTGCCCATCCCACCATTGTGGTGGAAGTTTAGCTATTAACTCATCCTGTCCTATGACTTTCAGAACAAAGTTCATTGCACAGAAACAGGCAAAAAGCAATAAGATCAGGTACAACTCAAAGAACAGATACTGCAGAAAGACCAAGTTATTATAAAAAATAACTACCAACATTGATGTTCATACTTATTTTGTACCAAGCCCAAATCCCTTTACCATGCCACCAACCCTGTTAAGAAAAATGGCACTACCTTTCCATTTTGGACTCTGTCTACTAAGGTACTGGCATTTAAACAAAAAGATTACTTTGGTTTTCATGGATTGAGTTAATGAATTAAGTTAAATATGTAAACAATTTATTTTGAATTAATGTCATCTCTATCCCTGTTTGTATAGTAATTGTATATTTGAAGCTATACTATAAGAAGCAGGGTCCATAAGGAATCAGGTTGCTGGATTAGGAGTCAACAAAGACCTGGATTCAAATTTTGTCTCAAACTCTAGCTGTGTGACACTAAGCAAAGTCATTTATTTAGCCTCTCTGAATTCCTCCCTTTCTGCCTGTATAAAATGTGGATATATTTTGTATGGTATTTTCACACAGGTTTATTTTGGGGATCAAATGAGGTCATGAGTAATGTGATTTGCAGGTCTTCAATGCTACATAATTGGGAATTGTCTCAGCCAGATTATGTGTAGCTGACTGTAGAAATACACTGTTTTATTCCATGTTGTTTGGGAGTTAGTCTTGATGTTGGCATCATGAAAGATATCTGCATGTTTGGAGAGATCAACCATTGTAGGAACGAGATCAGGTCTGATCAAAAGACTTCTCAGATTATTTGCTGAAGATGTCTTCTAATAAAGAGAAAATTAAATATATAGTCTCTTTTTTTTAAGTCAAACATTTCTTATATGTTGAGATTAACCAACAGTTCCTATAATAGCTAGAGGAGGTTTGGTGGTATAGTGGATAAAGTCACTGAACTAAATGTTAGGAAGACCTCTGCTCAAATCTACACCTACTAGCTCTGTGACTGTGGCTCTGAGCGAGTCATTATACTTCATTTTCTTCATCTGTGGAAGAGTTGTTATGTAGATCAAATGAGAGAATACATGTACAGTATTTTGCAAACCTTAAGTAAGGTACTATGTTTTTCAAACAATTTTTATCATTTTTAATAAAATTTTGAGTTCCAAATTTTCTTCCTTGCTGAGTAAGCAATTTAATATAGATTATAGGTGTGCAGTCAGAAGAAAGAGGCCAAAAGAAAAGTGCTGTGAAAAAAATAAAGTGAAAATAGTGTCGTCCAACCTGCATTCAGACTCCGTCAGTTTTTCTGTGGATATGAATAACATCTTCCATCATCAGCCTTTCGGAATTATCTTGGATCATTGTATTGCTGAGATGAGCTAAGGCATTCACAGTTGATCATGGCATAATGTTGCTGATGCTGAAATCTGCCTGCTCATCATAGCATCATCGTAGCGTAATAGTATTCTATTACATTCATATGCTGCAACTTGTCCAGCCATTCCCCAGTTGATGGGCATCCCCCTCAATTTCCAATTCTTTGCCAGCTCGTTGTTATTATTAAGCTTTATGGATGGTCTTTGAATTGTTGTAATGCTTAGCAACTTTCCCCTCTTTAAAAAGCAACAACAGCACCATCCCTAGAAAGGGACAGAACCATCCGTACTGTATTTTTAAATTTTTCATGGGTATCATGGCTAGAAATTTATTACCTCATTTCTAGCCAATTGATAGGCTATCTTTGGGTAGCAGCTGCATAGTCTTTCATCTGCCTCATATTATGGACACTTTAAAAAAAATATTGTGCCAACAAAAATAGGGTAGTAGAACTTTGGTTTTGGATTCATCAGGTAATGTTTAGAGATGTTAGTATTCCCCCCCTCCACCCCCAAATTCTTAATATGTCTTAGCGTGATGCTGTAATATGACAAGAGTGAAGTTCTAGGTGTTGTACTTATAGCACCACAGACCAACTGAGAATATAGTTAAGTGTCGTTTTTGCTAATATGGTCTTCTGGGGCCAGCAAACCCCTTTTGATGAATAGAGCTAAAAGTTCAGAGGAATGATGGCATTTGCAGTCACTAGATCTATTTGGGAGGTAGAATCAAGTGAATATTAGGAGATAGACCAGTCATTTATCTCTTATTGAAACAAAAATTCCCTCTTCAGCTGTATCCTTGAAAGATCTCCAGACAGCTCCAGTTCTCAGGAAGATTTTTCTTCATATTCACCTGGAATCTGCCTTCCTTCATCCAAGTCATTCATTTCAAATGTTGAACAGAAGCAGGAGTGAAGACAGCCCTGTAACATTATTTTGTCTAGACTGACAACGGTCTCTTAATCAATGCTTTTCATTCAGCTGTCTATTTCTGAAACTTCATTTCATTCAATCCGTTTATCTTTTTCACAAGTCTATTCCTGGAAGAGACTGTTTCCAGTTTTTCTCTTAACTACACTATGGCCCTTATACACTGCTTCATATTAGTTGTATGCATGCCTGTCTGTAGGGCCTTAATTTTCGTCTTGTGTTTTCATTGCATCCACCACAGTCTATCATATTAGGTCCTAGAAGTGTGGCCTTTGGTTAGTTACAACCAATTATTATTATTATTTTTTAAAGCAATTGGGGTTAAGTAACTTGCTCAAGGTTACACGGCCAGTTATTTCTGGGTGTGGTGCTGAGTATCTGAGCCCAGATTTGATCCAGGTCATCCCAACACTGGAGCCGGTGATCTTACTCGGCTGAGCCACCTGGCCGCCCCTAAGCAATTGGGGTTAAGTAACTTGCTCAAGGTTACACGGCCAGGTGGTTCTAGGTGGGTGCTAAGTGTCTGAGCCCGGGATTCGATCTCCAGGTCTTCTCAACACTGGAGCCGGTGCTCTTACTTGCTGTGCTACCTGGCCGCCCCCTATAACCAATTATTGATGTCTTTTTTTTATGCCTGATTTTTAGCTGTACCCCACCAGCCATACTGCATGACAAGATTTTAAAAGAAGGAAAATTACTATGTGGTAAAATTAACCAAAATTTCATTTTTATGTGATAGTATATGCAATATTCCATGCCCATAGTTCCTTTCCTTTAGAAATAAGGGAGGGACATGCATTTTCTCAACTTCTCAGAGGCTAGCTTGGCTATAATTAAGAGAATTCAGCTACCTTTTTTTTTTCTTCCCCCCCCCCCCCTTTTTTGTCTTTTGGTGTGGAGTTGCGGGTAATGCAGTAACCCAAGGTTACACAGCTAGTTTTTTTTTTGTGTGGTTGTTAAGTGTCTAAGGCCAGAACCAAACTCAGGTTCTCCTGACTCCGGGACCAGCGCTTTACTCATTACGCCACCTAGCCACCCCTTTTCTTTCCCTTTTAATGACTCTAGTTCTATAGCAGTTTCCTGACTCTTCTTGCTTGAAAGCATACAAGTCTTTGATGTCTATCTAAATTCTTTTTTTCAACATTTCTTTTGGTACTGTAATATTCTATTGTATTGCACATTTTGTTTTGCTTTCCAGAATGGTTATAACAATTCACACATAGCTCCTCAGGCATGCTTGTATTTTCACTCTTCCATTCTTTCACCTTCCATTTCTGACACTATACTGATTATGTAGTAGGCAACAAACACCTGTTGATCTAAAAAATAATTTGCTATTTAGGAACTTAAGGTGCAGATAAGTACATTTACAGGGCAGACCATCTGAAAATCAGACATTTAAAAGTTTTGAAAAATGATATATCTGAAATGATATTGTGTGTTTGCTTTTATATTATATGACTGGTTAGAAAAAAGAATTATTGTATAGAACTTTTACTAAGGAGTTAGTTACTATAGAACTCACTAAGGAGAATGAACATGTTTCTTAAAGGCAAACCTAACTTGATTTCAAGTGTTCTGCTTAGAGTGGAAAAAAGCATCCTACCTAACTTATTGAAGAAGCAAATTAAAATGCTACTTGTATGGTGTGGGGTAAAATAAAATCCAATTTTTCCTACAAATAAATTGGCAACTAGTGTGCAGTTTTAAAAATATTCACCTGTTTGAATAGCTCTGCTGGTTATTTTAGCAAACCAGAAGTTTTATTTTTAATGGGCATTAAGGGCAGTGGACATTTCCATTAATCAATTATTATAGTACCTTTAGGGTAAAGAAAATTGTGCTGTGCCCATTCCAAATCAATCTCAAAGCCAGAATGACAGATTAAGACAAGGTAATACAATGATATCACAGTTTAATATTCTGAGAACAAAATATCTTTTAACAAAGTTGGTCTCAGCATGGCCAAGGAAGGGTGAAGATAATTTGGTCTTTTATACATTGGATGGTTTGTTGAATATAGCTGAAGAGAAAGTCATTCATGCTTCAGTAAGCCAAAATCTGATTTGCTTAAATGCCAAGTCACCTGCATCTTGGTCTCTGTGGTCTTTGTGTAACCAGCTGTTGAGCCCTTTTGAGAAAAGGTGAGTACTCATTTTTAAGGTATTTATTATTAGAATTTTGTTGTTCAGTCCTAACTCTTTGACCATTTGGGATTTTCTTGGCAAAGATACTGGAGTGGTTTGCCACTTCTCTCATTTTACAGATGAGCTTGAGGCAAGCAGAATAAAGTTGACTTGCCCAGGGCCACACAGCTGGTGTTTTGAGGTTGGATTTAAACTCATGTCTTCCCGACTCTAGACCCAGTGCTCTATATCCTGTGCTACCGAGCTGCCCTTCATTAGGATGTCTTCTTAACTAATGTCACTCTTCCCATTCCTCATGTAGATTGATTCTCAATGAGAAGTAAATTGTTACTTCTATTGGGCTGTGAGAAAGTTGAGCTACCCACTTGAACAGGAGGGTGTCATACTACAAAATGATCCATTTTAGATGTCATAATGAAAAGCCAGATTTTACATTATTCTACCTGTGCTGCTGCATTTGTGTTTTAGATACTGAAAAAATACTTTTTCTATTTTTCTCTTAAAAATACCAAAAACATTTCTGATATTATATTATTTTCACATAGTAGTGATTTTTTTTAAGCCCAAATCACAAGTATGTTCCAACATTTTCCCTCTAGTCTCTTTCCCTTAGTGGCCTCCTTTACTTCCACAGGTTCAAATATTTTTTCATAAGTGACCCTCCTAAGTCTTTTTCAGCATTACCAAATGTTTACTATAAATGTTCACCGTCACAGACATCCAGAATGGACACTAGCATTCCTCTAAAAGTAGTCCTTGCAGTTTTCTTGGGGATACCACCACAAAACACCCAAGTTGACAACCTGTCAGTCATCCTTAGTTTGTCCCTCTCCCTTACTCCCCATGTCCAGTCATTTGTCAGGTTTCTTTCAGTTTACCTCCATTGTGTGCTCCTGATGAGCAGCCACTCTAGTTCAGGCTTCTTTTATCTTTATTCTTACCTCTATTCAGTTTACTCTCTGAGTCAGCCTCCCACATAGCTGCCAAATAATTTATCCCTAATTAATTCCTAATTTTCTGACCATGTCACTGCCCTACTCAGAAAGCTTAGTTCCTCCCTGTGACCTGTAGGATAAAATACAAACTCCTGAAGTTGGTATTTAAGATCCTTCTCCCCTCTCCCCCATCTTTTCAGCCTTTAGTCCATAATTTAAATCTATGCCCTTTGATACAGGCTGATCCCACACCTGAAATGTACTCTCTCTTTAACACTATGCCTCTTAGAATTTTTAACCTATTTCAATACCCTGGCACACCTGTAGAAAATTAATAATTTCTCTCATTCTGTTGCCTTTTTCCATTTATCTTGCATTTATTTATGTATTATCTCTATTCCTTTGTAATGGCCTCTAGCCTGGTCCATTGATTTATTTGTCAAAGTCAGCTTGCTAAGAAATCAAGCTCTTAATACAATTTGATCTCACCATACTTCTTTTCCATTTTATCATATTCCATATTAAAACCACAATCTCTGACTTAAAGCACCTGAGAGAACTAAAGTTTTTGTCCATTTGTTATGGTGGATTGAATCCCTTCAGAGATATCTTTCCCTATAATATCTGAGTCCTGTCATCTAACCAGTTTCTACCTTTTCCCTACTCCCCCAGCATACTCCAGATATACATTTATTATTATTATTTTTTTAAACACTGGACTCATAGTTATTTAGAGATCCCACATGCTTCCTGATCTGTCCCTCTCTTCCTTGAACATGCAGGTCAAGTACCATCTTCTTTATGAAGTTCTTCCACAACCCTTCCATTTGTGCCCTTCCAGGCTACTTTGTATTTAGCTAATTTGTATATATTTGTATTCACTTTATATTTATGGTGTGTGTTTGTATGTAGTGTACCTGTCTTCTACTAGAATTTAGGCTCCTTGCATGAAGGAATTGATTCATTCTTTGTATTTATATTCCATGATATAATGAATCCAGTGCTGGAATTAGTCTAGAAGACTAATCAGTTTTTAATCCTGCCTCAGATCATAGCTATATGACTTCCTTTATGTTCACCTTACGTAAAATGGGAATAACAGCTTCTTCCTCTTAAAGTTCCTCATGATAAAGAGCAATGAGATAATATGCACAAAGCACTTAGCAAACCTTAAAGAATTACATAAATGTAAGCTATTATCATTATATGCTTATAAGCTATACTTAGGCTAGGCTGTGTTTGTTTTGGATTTGGGAGATGGCAGTACAACTTATTAAAGCCAAAAAAAATTCTCTTTCTCTTTAGACAAAGTACACAAAGACCTAAACTAAAGTTGCCCCAGCCAACATAATGTTAAGTACATTATAGATAAATCCCAACTAAAAGTAAAAATTTTAGAAAAAAGTTCAACCATGCCTGGTGAACAGTTTCTTTTTAATTTGTGTTCTTTTTTTCTGTTATGTGTGCTTTGGTCAGAACTTGTGAATTCATTGGTATAGAATAGTTTCATATTACCAGTTGCAAATTGAGGGCAGAGGTCTTTTGCTTTTTACATCTCTAGCACTTAGCATAATATGTCCTTATTAAATGATTATTAATTGATTGATGGGTAACTGTTCTCTTATGGTCTTTGAGAGCTCCCTAAGAACACTGAGAGATTAAGTGATTTACTCAGAATCACACAGTGATACAGTGATACATCTGTCATTCTGTATGCTATTTCATCAGGCATTTCATCAGTTCATTGGGCCTTGAGGATGCAGAGGCAAAAATGAAACTTTAAGAGTAAGAAAAAAGAACTTACATCCCACCAAGAGAGATTGTGTTTTCATATACATATATTTTAAATGAACACAATATATTGTGGACAGGGGAGGATATGGAGGAATTGTCAGTGAACAATGCAGATGATGCACATGTAGGTATAGATGAGGGCTTCTTAAACTTTTTCCACTAGGTGACCCCTTTACACTGCATTTGTTGGAACTGTGGCCTGAGGGCATGCACAGTGCAAAGTGCACATGCTTTGTGGTCAGATCTAAGGCTGTAGTGAAGTTGAGTGATGCAACATGGACAAGCACTGCCAGAAACACCTCAGATTCATTATGCATTTGATTTTGAATTATTTCTGGTCTTTGTGCATTCAGAAATATTTTACTGTTGCAAAATTTTTTTTGCAATCCACTGGATGGGGAGGATCAAGAAAGAGGGTACTTGAGCTGAGCTTTGAAGAAAACTAGGGATTTTAAGGGAGTGCAGGGGGATGATATGGAATATCTTGTGAGTTTTGCAAGAACAAACTCAAAAAATTGGTGTGAAGAAAGTTCAAATGTATAATAAATAAGTTAGAAAAAGTAAGTTAGAGTCATATTCTAAAAGACTTTCCTCTTCCAATGTCCCTCTCTTCCCAGTCAGTCCCTTATACTCACAACCTAGGGTGTATCTCAACTCATTCTTACCCTTCATGTCTAATCTGTTGCCAGAGCTTGTCGATTTTCACCTTGCAACATCACAAACATAACCCCTTCTCTTATCACCTTATACCTGTATTATTACAATAGCCTGTTGTTGAATCTTCTTGTCTACATCTTAACTCCTTGACACACATACTAACCATATCACTATCATTCAAGACCTTATATATTCCTTACATATTCATTCAATCTTGAGCAAGATACCCTCCACTCCAGGCTTTTTCTTTAGCTACCCCCTGTCTTGTAATGCTCTCCCTCATCTCCATCCACTGGCTTCAGGGTTGGGTTTTTGTTGTGTGTGTGTGTGTGTGTGTGTTTTGTTTTTTTAACAAAGTCCTGAAAGTCTGACAGTTCATTAAATGTCCTTTTTTTTCCCCCATTCAGGATTATGCTTAGCTTTGATGGGTATGATATTTTCAGCTGGAACTCCAGTTTTTTTGCTCTTCAGTATGTAGTATTCCAAGACCTACTGTCTTTTAGTGTCACTGCTGCTAGGTCTTACGTGATTTTAATTATGGCACCACCATATTTAAATTATTATTGATTTCTGGCTTTCCCCTTGCCCAATTCTGATTTTCATTTTCTTCCCTAAGATTCTGGCTCTCCTTTTAATTGGTTGACTTTCTTTTCGTAATCTTGTTTTTCTTGGATTTTTTTTTTTATTCGTTTTTCCTCAGTCTCTCTCATTTGATTTTCTTAAAGTTCTGTGAATTCTTTTTGGGCTGGTGACCATTTGACATTACTTTTTGGGGTAGAAGAGAATTTCTTTGCTTCAGTATCCTCTGAAGATGAACCCCAGTCTTCTCTATTCCCATAGTAACTCTCTGTGATTGGAGTCTTTCTCCTTTGCCTCTGCATATTTTTTTTATTTGTAATAGCTTGGTATTTTTAAGCACCTCTAGTTCAGGCGTATGGGGTGGGGAGTGGAGCCTCCGACCTCAGATCCTCATTTAGTTCTCCTCTTTGGCCTGAAACATAAACCAAGATCTCCAGCCTCCAGGCCCTGCCCACTGCTTCTGCACTCAACCCCTGTGGGCACTGGTTCTTTCTTGCTGTGCACCACTCTCCCTCCCCCCATTTCCCCCAGCGTCTTCAAGGCACAGCTGGGTCTGGTGTTCCTTATTAGCAGAGGTTCCCTCAATCTTCCCCGACTCCCCATACTGCCCCTGTGGTAAAAGTTCCTGACTGACCAAGGCGGCCTCCCAGCTTAGTTGACCCCAAGGTTTGCCACTTGTTTAAGTGGATCTAGGACCTATACCTGGAGGTGTTTACTCTTCATAAAGACCAAAACTCATCCTGGGATTTTTCTTCATATCTTCTCCAATTGTCCCAAGAAGCCCCCTGCCCTGTTTTGTCTCTACTCTTCTTTTATTTTCAGTGCTACGTTCTTCCTAAGGCGCTATTTCATCTCTTGTAGAGGAAGGTCTGGCTGGAGCTTAGAATGTTCTGACCCACTCTACCAGAATCCTCCTCTCTTGGTTCTTTTGAAAAATAAGTTACCCTTTCTTTGGTTTTCCTGAATTGATGGTTTTGGCTTTAGCTCTAAAAAAAAATCATTTTAGTTAATTATCCTTTAACCAATAGATTTTCTATAATTGTGAATTATTTTATATGCTCTAGTTGTGCCAGGTGTTTTTAGACACACACACACCATTAGAGTGTAAACTGCCAGTGCAGTTTGGAAATTGTTGCCTTATCCTGCTTGTTTGCCAGTGAGGTTGTTAACTTATGCCCTTTTGTATCTTTCTCATTCAACAAAAGCAGTGACAAAACTCAGAGCTTTGAAATTGGCAGATCTCAGGTACCACCTGAATTTACATGTTTATTCTTTCACGTGGTGTAGTAGTGCCCCTATGCCCATCATACATCTGTTGCTAATCCTCCTTATTTTCTCTGTGTGTTTTGAGTACTAGCTTGTAAAATTCATAATGAATAAAGGGATGCCATTCTTTTAGGGCTATTTGTTAGGCACCATTCTTAATGCTGATCTTCCTATATTTACTACTGCATTTGCCAATTAATATTTTGCATGTGTGCTTTAAATAAACTACAGTTCTTTGTCTTAAAAAAATTTTTTTTTAAACCAATTTTAATAGTAGAGAAGAGGGAAGAGTGGCTTTTTTGAAGGGGGTTTACTAATCTGATGAAATTGATCTAGCATGCTTCAAACCTTTCATAGACATTAATGGTGTGGTAGTTAATGTTAGGCAGATAACTGAGTTGCGTAAGTAGACCAGGCTGGTCTCTTTTTTGACGTTTTGGGGAGGCAGTGTGTGAGCTAGTTATAAAGTATAACCGGGTTAGAGCAGAGACGTGAATTCTAGGATCTGGAAATCACAAAGGGGAGAATTTGTTGTTGTTGTTTTTTAGTAGCTGTGAGATTGACAGAGTGGGAAAAAGCAGCTTTTTATTTATTTTTAAAAATTTGTTTATTTTTAGTTTTCAACATTCATTTCCACAAGATTTTGAGTTACAAATTTTCTCCCTGTCTTTCCCCTACCCCCCACCCCAAAACAGCGATTCTACTGAATGCCCTTTCCCCCAATCTGCTTTCCCTTATATCCTCTCCCATTCCCCTTCTGACTTTCTAGTAGGGCAAGATGGATTTCTATACCCCAGTGCCTGTATAACTTATTTCCCAGTTGCATGTAAAAAGAAAAAAAAATTTGTATATATATATATATATATATATATTTTTTTTTTTAACGTTTGATTTTAAAACTTTGATTTCTAGATTCTTCCCCTTCTTCCCTTGTCACTCACCCCTACTGGGAGGAAAAGCAATTCAGTATAGGTTATACATGTATAGTTACGCAAAACATTTCCATAGTAGATATATTGTGAAAGAATGACTGTATTTCCCTCCATCCTATTCTGTCCCCCACTATTTTCTGCTTTGACACTGTCCCTTTTCAAAAGTGTGTGTTTCTAACTACCCTCCCCCCCCAATCTGCCTTCCCTTCTATCATCCCCCCTCTTATCCTCTTCCCCTCTACTTTCCTGTAGTGTAAGATACCCAATTTAGTGTGTATATTATTTCCTCCTTAAGCCAAATTCAATGAGAGTAAGGTTGACCCATTCCCTTTCACCTTTCTGCTCTTCCCCTCCATTGTAACAGTTTTCTCTTGCCTCTTTTATATGAGGTAATTTACCCTATTCTATCTCTCCATATCTCCTCTCATTATATTTCTCTCTCACCTCTTAATTTATTTTTTAGATATCATCTCTTACTATTCAGTTGATCCTGTGCCTTCTGTCTATGTATACATGTACATATTCACACCCTCACTTATATATTTATATACACCTATACACATATATATGTATACATATATATTCCCTTCCACTGTCCTCATACTGAGAAAAGTCTCATGAGTTACAATCATCATTTTACCATGTAGGAATGTAAATAGTTCAATTTTAACAAGTTCCTTATGATTTCTTTTCCCTGTTTACCTTCTCATGCTTCTCTTCTTGTATTTGAAAGTCCAATTTTCTATTGAACTCTGGTTTTTTCACCAAGAATACTTGGAAGTCTTCTATTTCAATTAATGACCATATTTTCCCCTGAAACATTATACTCAGTTTTGCTGGGAGGTGATTTTTGGTTTTAATCCTAGCTCCTTTGACCTCCAGGATATCATATTCTAAGCCCTTTGATTCCTTAATGCAGAAGTTGCTGGATCTTGTGTTATCCTGATTGTGTATCCACAATACTCAAATTGTTTTTTCCTTACTGCTTGTAATATTTTCTCCTTGACCTGGGAACTCTGGAATTTGGCTCTTTTCTTTTTGGGATCTTTTTCAAGAGGTGATCAGTGAATTCTTTCAATTTCTGTTTTGCCCTCTGGTTCTGAAATATCAGGGCAATTTTCCTTGAGAATGATTTCTAGGTTCTTTATTTGATCATGGCTTTCAGGTAGCCAAATAATTTTTAAATTAATTATCTGTCCTGGATCTGTTTTCCAGGTCAGTGGTTTTTCCAGTGAGATATTTCACATTGTCCTTCCATTCTTTTATTTGTTTGGATCTGTTTTATAGTATCTTGATTTCTCATAAAGTCATTATCTTCCATTTTCTCCAATCTAATTTTGAAGGAATCTATTCTCTTTAGTGAGGTTTTTCTTTTTCCATCTGGCAAATTCAGCTTTTTAAGGCATTCTTCTCCTCATTGTTTATTTTGGGCCTCTTTTGCTATTTGAGTTAGTCTATTTTTTAGGTGTTATTTTCTTGATTCAGGTTGTTGATGCGCTTTGCGTGATTTTCTTGCATCATTCTCCTTTCTCTTCCCAGTTTTTCCTGTGCTTCTTTTACTTGATTTTCAAAGTTCTTCTTGAGCTCCTCCATGGCCTGTAACTGGTTCATATTTTTCTTGGAAGCTTTTGGTGCAGGAGTTCTGACTTTGTTGTCTTCCTCCTGTTCCATGCTTTGATCCTTTTTGTCTCCAAAAAAGGATTCTGTGGTCTGTTTGTGCTTCCTCTGCTTGCTCATATTGCCAGTCAGTTACTTAACTTTTGAACTCTTTGCCATGGTAGAACTCTGCTTCCGGAGAGGAGAGAGCTGTGTCCCAAATCGCTGGGGTTTTCACAGTTGTCAGAGGGCCAAGGAGGGTACCTTCTCTACAAACACCACACTGGCAAACTAACGTTTCTCATCCTAGGACCACTACCCAAGACTGTGACTCAGATCTGTAGGCCAGGAGCTCCTGAGGCAACCAGGAGGCAGACTCAGCCTCTTGCCCTGGGGGCAGTGGCCAGACTGTTCCCTTCCTTTCCAACAGAGTTCCTGACTGACCTTTTACTTTCTTTTTGGCATTTATGGGTTGAGATGTCTGGAAACCATCACAGCTGCTGGTGGTTCACTCTCCTGAAGTCTGTTCCAGCTGCTGCTCCCTCCTTTGAAAGCAGCATTTTAAATGCAAATGAAAGTTAAGCAGTTTTTTTGAGCTGAGTTCATAAAAGAAAATTAAGATCTAGTGACGCTGATATCAGATTTTTAAGGGAAAGTTTTAAAAGCTAACAGCTAGTTAAAGTTGAAATAAGGTTTTTGAAATATATTTTTATCATTAAAGTGAAAATTAGTGCTTAGAAATTTGAGAGAGTTTTGAGCAGAGACTGAATCAAAGTGCACTTTTTGTTTTGGACAAAAGCACCACATAGTTGGTGACAATATTCCCCTAGCTTTTAAGTTGAGGGTGTTTTTGTTTTGTGGTGTAAATATTTTTTTCCCAAAGCTTTACTCTGCAAACTTAAAAGTTATGAAATTATTTGAAATGAACAAATTATAATTTTTTTCTTTGCCTTCTTCATCTGCTAGTAAATTTCAAATGCCGAATTAGTGGTAATACTATCATTTCCATAGCAATAGACAGATCTTCTTGCATGAGTTAGTAGTTCTGTACTTATGACATCACAAATGGAAGCTAGTGGGAAGAGAAAGCCTCAGCATCTTCAATAATAGTGGAGGAAATACAGATCTTAAACTGGCCAAGTATAGGCCTTTTGTGTATGTGTTATATCTACTCCAGAGTAAAAGCTCTTCTTTAAAAAGGTACTTTGTGCTTTTTTTATGTGTATGTCTTTATATATTCAAATTGCAAATGATTTATTTTCCCAAAGAATTCCCCTCAATAATTGAAAGTATTTTCTGCTTATGTTTGGGTCTTGTGGATTTGTTTTGGAACTCTAATTGGCTTGTTCCGTTTTCCACAGAAATAGGATCTGTCTGTAACCTAATATTATGGGTAGGATTTTATATAAGTATTTTATGATAAGATTTACATATGAACTTTCACTTTATTTACTCTAACTGTGTTAAGATTGTTATGCTTGTGATATCTAAAAGTTGAATATTAACAAAATCAGGAGACCTGTTTTTAGCTGTTTGGGCTAATCAGCTATAACTTACTTGGTCAAGAAAATTTGAACTAAATAAAGGTTAAGATTGGCAAGTGGAAACCATTTAAATTATTAATTAGCATAGTTGTATTTATTTAAATGGAAAATTTGTAATTATTCTTTTTGAAAGAATATTGTATACATGAGACATTTCTAGAATCTCAGAAGTTAATCATATTTTGTTATTGTGTTCATAGAATTTTCTATGAGTGAACTCTGATTTATCAAATTGCTACAAATTATTTTAATCATTAGTTTTCTGGCTGAACCATCGTAGCTTATTTGTGGACTTTTTTTTCTTAACCAGTTACCTGTCCAATACTTGTTATAAATTGGGGTCACAGCAGTTTAATGTTAACTTCTAGTAGGATACCTGGTTGAGTTAGTATACCCACAGACTAACCCCATTGGGACCAGCCAACTTTATCTCAAAAGCAACTGAATAAAGAAGGTAGTGAAGCTAGTAGCATTGTTTTAATATATTATCATATTATTCAGATGATAGGAGCAATTTCATTAATGACCTGTTGTATTTATCAGTTTTTATAGCATAAATTTGGGTTTCTGGTGAGTGTATATAAATAACATCAATTAAATAAGACATGGAATTTCCAACATATTCAATTTTTTGTAACAAATCTGCCAGAGTAATGGGAATAAATTAATTGTTATTATTCAGTAAACTTTCCTATACAATTTACATATTCATTTTTTTCTTTGAAGTTTTTTTGTTATAATAAATTCTTTTTGGTATTAGGTAATAAAAATAGTAAATTTGTTTTCATATCATGATGATATTATAACTTGTAGCAAGATTATTTTTCTCCCTGGAAAAGTTCTAATTTATACTTGTAGATGCAAGTGTTAAGCCCTTATCAATTAAGATATGGAGGTTAAGGGCAAATTGCTGGTATATAATTATAGTAATATTATAATTATGCATTAAGGGGAAGCAGATGAAGGGAAAAACCATTTATATAACACCTATGTTCCAGGCAGTATGAGCAGTTTTTACAGATATTATTTGATCCTCACAACAACCTGTGAACTAGATGATCATTTTTTCCATTTTGCATTGGAGGAAACTGAGGCAAACAAAAAAACTTGCCCAGGGTCCCAAATGACACCAGGCCTGGTGCTCTGTCCATGGGGCTAGAATACCAGCAGCTTCCCCTTCCCCTACTCCCCCACCACACATATGATGGATGTGCAAGTTACTTAACCTTTCAATGCCTTCAAGCAACTCACAAGAGTATTATAGCAGTGTGTGTTAATTGCCTTCACTGGATAATGAAATTTAATGTTTTCATTATACCTAGCATCAAACATTAATTTTTTGTGATATAATCATTTCCATTTTGAATCATGTAAGTCAAATACATAAAACTATATTATTTATGGTAGACACTATGTAACTGGTTTCTTCCTGTTGTTTACTTTTGTATGTTTTCTGAGGAATTGGACCTTCTCAGCATTTAATGTTATTTTAATTCTATTTTTTGATATCTATATAAGTTGTAGTACTTGTTTGCAGCCAGGAAACCAGTCCAACTCTTTTTGTAACTTCCTGGTAACACAGGCCATGTTTTCCTCATTAATACACTGATATTATAAATTGGGGCTTTTAGGGCAATGACAGACATGATCCTCAGATAAAATAATAAGGTTATGCCATAATTATTCATCTTGCTACCATAAATTTTTATATTTTGTTCCTATGTCATCTATTTCAGATTGAGTATTTTTGGTATTTTCTGGATTTTAGGATATTTCGTTATGAAGCTATATTTTGGAGGTGTCATGTTAGAACAACTCTGTGGAATAAATGGTTGATATGTTTTCTGTTAAGTCCATTATACTTTTTTAATAGAGGCAATCCTAAGTAGAACCAGAGAGACCTAAGTTTCTTAGAATTATACTTTTATAAGTGCATGATTTTTAATTCTTTGTGGATTGGTATGCACATTTAGATCTTATTTCTTATCACATGCATCAAGTACGGTAGTAAGATTAAAGAATCAATCCTACAAACATTTAAAATAGTACAACACTCAGATTATTTTTGTTTTGACTTGCTTAGTTATTCACAAACTCTATAATGATCTGGCTCCCCCTGCCCCCCACCTGCATATTAATTGTCTAAAATGTGCCAAAACAATTCTAAGCTCTATGGTGGGAGAGAGAATACACCCAGTCTCTTGCCCAGAGGGATTAAATAATTTATTTGGGTTGAGACTCTCTTCCATTTACATACTTTTAAGTACCAAATGTTTCCCAAATAGTAAATTCAGTAAGAATATATAGGAGAGAACTGTGGAGTGGAATTTTTCAGAGAATATTTTATTTGGAGAATATGGGACTTGGATAATTCTGAAAGAGAACTTTAACATAATTTAGAATCTGAATTAAAATGGTACTTAGAAAGATAGGCTTGGGGTAGAGAATTCTCAAGAGAGGATTAAGCTTTGGACTGTGAGGAATGAATGAGTACTCTGTGATAAACAGTAAACATGAGTCTGTAATTTATATATAATTGAGAGTTACTTGGGGGCACTGAGAATGCACCAATCATTATGTGACAAACAGTACTTGAACCCAGATCTTCCTGATTTTGAAGTCAGGTTTGTCTCCCTCACCACACTTACTCTTTGAGAATAATTGGAAAGGTCAGTTGGGGCTATGTTATGGAGTCTTTCAATACTAGACTAAGATTTTATGATTATGAAGCTATCGATTTGTTTGACCTGGTTAAAATCTTCCTAAAGAAAGCATTTCAGTCTGATCCCTTGTTCTCAAGCATCAGACAAGAGGGTGGTTTGGAACAGGAATCTTCAGGCAGGTGGGCACTGTGCAGGGGACTGATAATAGTAACCCAGACATCTCATGATAAGGGCCAGGACTGTGGTTATTATAGAAGTATGCTGTAAGTGAAAAACAAAAGACAGGGAGTCAGGCATAGGTTCTGCTCTGATCTGACATTAACTTTCTGTGTGACAGGTCACTCTATTTTGTTGGACATTCCTCATGGTTAAAATTAGAATGTAAGATTTTATGGTAGCTAAGGTTCTAACCAACTTTAAATTCCATTTTTTTTTTTTAATGGTTGCATGTGAGGCTATAGAGAATGTAAAAGATTGTAGATGAAAGGAGACAGTGAATAAAAGAGTCAGAGGCACTTTTTTTAGAGCCTTAAGTCTGACAGAAACCTGATGACAGAAAACTGTTATCCAGATACGAGAGAGAAAGTAATGACTTCTGTTATATGTGCTAGCTTTAAGATGATGGTGGACTTTTCCACATCTAGCAAATAGTTATAGACAGACCTGCAAGGGAAACGTTAATGATATTAAAGATTCCATGGATAATAAGAATGATAGCTAGAGCTAGAAGGGATCCCCCAGCACATCTATTCTAGTTCTTTCATTTTTTACAGATGAGGATACTGAAGTTAATGGAGGTTAAGTGAATTGCCCAAGGTCACACAGGTAGTAAGTAAGTGTCAGAGGTTGGATTTAAACATCTGCTGAATCCAGTCAGTGTTCTTTCCACAATCTTCTGAAGATGCAGTATGAACTGTCTCTCTCTCTCTCTCTCACACACACACACACACACACAAAGAGAACCCTATACCAATAAAATTACAGATCTTTAATCTAAGACCTCTAATTAAATCTAAATTTAAGATATGTTTTTACTTCCAAATCTGTTGTGTATAAAGCCTGGGTGCAGCCTACAACTGGTATTATTTTTCTAGATAGATAAATGTTTTCCTCTTTCAAATCATTACAGATACTTATTTGCAAATAAAACTATTTTAAGGGTGTAGTAGTCTACCAAAGTCTATTGTCAAAAAGAATTGGAGGCCTAATTCTTTTGGTAAAGGTTAGTCTCCATGAATTTGTATTTCTGTGGTTCTATGAGTTGAACAGTGTGATGTGCTAAAGAGGACTGAAAGGTGGGGAAGAGCCCTCTACATCATGCCAAACTTACTGAATGAAGTTACACTTATAAGAAAGGAACATCAGGTTAGAAGTCTTAGAGGTGAAGTATGGAATGATAAGGTCAAAGCTAACCTACTAGAATTCTTAGGATAAAATGAAGTAATATGAGATTTATGTAGTGCTTTATAAATGTTAGCTATTTTGTTATTAGATGAGAAGGTAATGAGGTGTGCTCAGAAGGTATCACAGGAACCTGGGGAGAAGTTACCCAAACAGGAGGTAATCCACAATGTCAGGTGCTACCCAGAGGATGAGGAGAGGCCCAGGCAACCCCATTTTATTTCTTTTTTTAAGGTGGTTATTAACCTTAGAAAGAGGAGTTTGCTAGTGGTAAAGACTGAAGCTGTATCCTAGTAGGTTAAGTGACATTGGTATGAGGAGTAGAGGCAATGAATGTAGGTAGATGATTTTCAGAAAATTCAGAAAATCCCAGGCCTGTTGCCCTCTTGGCATTCCTTCAGAGAGACTCAGACAGATTGAAACTTCCTTTCTTGATTTTACATGAGCAAGTATCTCCCAACACTAACTAAATGCTTAAAGCTATATTTATAGCTAACAGCTATTATTCCTTCCCAATTTAATCAGAAGCTGACTTCTCCACACACAATCTCATCACACTCATAGGTCAGAATTTATTTAATCAGCCTGCCCAGTACTCTTATGAACACAGATTTCAATCTGGGTCCATACCTATCCATAACTTGCCTAAAGCTAGGTTTAATGACTCACTAATGATCACAGGTTAATAATTGTCAGCGGCAACATTTGACCCCCAGTTTTCTGATTTCCAAATTTACTACTCTATAAAAGATGTCCTGTTGCTTTTCCTAAAACGATAAGATACACTTCAGTCTTTCAGAGGTTTTTATTGGCTACTCCTGTTGATAGAGTTTTATTTATGAGGCTTTCTCAGTCTAGTCCTGTTATTGGGCCTTTACTATAAGCCTTTCAGCTTGAGAAAATGTATACCCACTGGGTTAGTCTTTGTGAATTCAAAGTTACTACTACACAGCAATGAGGAACCAAAAATGTAGCTTTTATTGTAAAATATCTGTGTGAATGCAGATAATATGTGTTAAATGTGAAGAGATCTGCTGATTGCTTAAATTGGAACTATGGTTCTAAAGCATGTAATAGAAGGCATCCTGAACTGGAAATGACATCTGACTTCTAATGCCAGCTTTGGCCTTCCAGATTTGGCATTTGGCTCACTAAAAATAAATCATTCAATTTCTGTAAGCCTCAGTTTTCCTGGTAAAATGATATGTTGGGCCTAGATTTTTCCTGAAAGTTTTCTCTAACTCTGAGACTGAACAGTGAAGTTCAGAACAAATCAGAAAGAATTCTGTGAGTGAATGATAATGATGAAACCACCACCAAAATTTCTGGGATGTTGCCAAATCTTCCCTCAGGTAGAAAAATTAACATTTACAACTAGAAAAGGAGAGATGTAATAAACTGAACACTAATTTTTAAAAATTAAAATTAAACCCAAAGAACGTGCAGAAAAGGTATTGAAAGTTAGAAGTAAATATGTTGGAAACCAAAAAGGCTATAGAAATGATCAAACCAAAAGCTATTTTTTCAAAGACTAACAGAATTGGCAAATTGATTAAAAGAAAGGGCAGAAAATCCTGTCAACAAAATAGCAAATGAACAAGGTAAAATCACAGCAAAACCAGAAGAAATAAAAAGAATTAAACTATAGCTGTGCTTAGTGTAGGTTCTATTAACACAGCTGATGACACAAAAAAAAGTAGAGAAATACCCTCAGAAAACACACAGATGACCAAATAGAGATCTTTAAAAATATCTCTTGAGACTTTCAGAAATTAAAATGGAACTCAGCGTGAAAGAAATTTTAAAAAGAACAGTTAGTTAAGTGCACACAGATTTTCAAGAACTCTACCTACTATAAATAATATAAATGAGACATGTGGTCCCACTACTTAAATAAGGGAAAGATAAGGCAAAGGAGAACCAATATCATTTTAAAATTTAAAATAATATCCCATCAAACAGATTTTTAAAGAAATTCCTTCCTATCTCATTTCATTTATCTCAAGTCATGGGATCATAAATTTAGGGTTGGATGGTACCTCAGAGGTAGTGTAATCAGAATTCAATGCCTTCATTTTATCAGTAGGGAAACTGAGGCATGGGCTAGGTAAGTGACCCTAGTAATTCGATGACACAAATAGAGCTGGAATTTCAATGCTGGTCATCTGATTCCAAATACAGTGCTCTTTTATTGCCATTCTTTTCTTTGTCTATAAAGTAGGCATGATAATTTACACTATACTTCTGTACACTTTCTGTTTAGAGGACCTTAGAAGAAAATTTTGTGTATTTCAAGAAAGTTATTTTAGCAGTACTCATATCAATACAAGGTATTTTATATAAATGTAATCTCATCATTTGATATGGATGCATTGTTACTCAGTTTAAAATAATTGTAAATTAGACATGAAAAAGAAACATTTCACATGCACTTTTAAACATCTTTGTCTTCGATGTATAGAACATTAATTCAGATAATACCTTCATTTATATTAAAGGTATAATAATAATTGTAGCTTGAGAAAGGGAACACAAGACAGTTTATAATATGAATTTGGGAAAACTTTGTGTGGTATTAATATTGTAAAAGCAGAATTTTTTTTTACCTCTTGGTACTATAAAGTCACCCAAGAAGCTGGCAAGCCTGTATTTAAAGTAATGCTGTCCGTGGTGCTGAAAGCCATTGCTCTTTCAGTAGTCTTCAAAGTGTATGAGAGAAATAGATAATTAATGCATATATCTAATTTTAAAAGACTTGTTTATAATTTATAAATAATAATAGGACATTGGATTTGTAACTGTATTTTTTGTTAGAGAAAGTATTTGACATTTGTTCACCATTAGGGATGATGAGTGCAGATTGTTGTGAATTCAAATGAAATGTAGCCAGAGGAGGTTCCACAGCATTGCTCATGTGTTGACATAGGAGTTTTAGTCTTTGAAAGTCATCTTTTTAAATTCACAAATGGCATGTTTCATTTATATTACTTTTGTTTACCTAAGCATTTGTTAACCCAAGTTTTGATGACACTTCAGATGATCTGAAAATACTCTTTGAGCATCAAATTAAAGCAGCATCTAAATCTCTACTTCCTTCAACCCCAACTCCAGTAAAAACAAAAAGCATCCAAATAAAAGTACACATTCCTTTACTTTGTATGATATATTGATTCATTTATGAATTAGGTGTCCAGTAAAATTTGTTGGTGATACGATGGTACTTCATCTCCCTGGGTATAAAGCACCTGGCAGTGAGATTACAAGTATTTGTTCCATTAGTGATTTTTTTAAAAGCCAATCTATAAAACACTATGGTAACTTTTTTGAAAAAGTTGAGTGTAGAATGGTTCAGTTTGAACCATCTTCAAGTCCTAGTTTTCTGACTAATGGCAAATTAATTTACCTATTTGAGCTTGTTTCCAGATTCGAAAAGGGGTAATAATCTGCCTACTCAGCCTCATTGTAAGGGGAGCAGATAAGAGTGCTGGAGTCAAAAAGACTCATCTTCCACAGTTCAAATCTGACACCCATCACTTGCAAACTGTGTGACCCTGGGCAAGTCACTTAGCCCTGTTTGCCTCACTTCCTCATCTGTAAAATGAACTGGAGAAGGAAATGGCAAACCACTCTGGTATCTCTGAGAAAAGCTCAAATGAGGTTATAGAGAATGGGACGTGACTGGAAAATAGTTTAACCAACTGTCTCATTGTATTGTCAGGGTCAAATGAGATAAATGTAAAATTATAGATGTGATATTTTATGTTATAATATTATTACTGTTTCTTGGAGAATTTATGGGCATTCAGTTTAACAAGTTAACTAGTTTTTTGCTCCCATTTTTCATCGATGTTTTATAGTTTTTCTGAATCTAAGTTTCTAATAGTGTCTCTGGAAACAACTTCATTATCATGAATAGAGAACTTCCTCTGGGGCCAGGAAAAGCAGTCCTCCCACTGACTTTGTTATGTTATGCCCAATCTTGAGCAAGTCATTTAACTGCTCTGGACAATTAAGAATGAAGAAGATGCCAACCTGCATTTATAAAAGGGAAGTTTTTTCACTGGGAACCTCAGCTACAGAAAAGCCAGTTTACTTTAGATTACTTTAAAAAATTGTGCTTTTTATATTAGTAAATATATAATAAAGTTGAGTAAAGCATTCAAAAATGGCCATTTTTGGCCATATTACTTTTTTATTAGTCTATATGTAATTTTTAAACTTGCCCCAATGTAGAATGTATTCCCTTCTGTACCCCCAAATAATTTGGTTTATGTAAAACCTTAACATGGATATATGTTTTCCTTTAAAACTGGTTCATAAGATTTTGTTTGTCACAGATCTCTTTTACAATCTGGTGAAGCTTATTGTATGTACCTCTCTTAGTATGATATTTTTACATGCAGAAAACACAAGGATTAAATTATATTGAAATACAGTTAGTGTTTTCTTTTAATTTTTCACAGATGCTAGGGTAGAACTTCTATTTTTAGGAGTGTATCCTTATGTTAGTGTACTGAGTGTGTATGTATTTGGGGTAAATATAAAAGGCATTCTTATATTTTCTAGAAGTAAAACTTCAGATGATCAGTAGGTTTTTTTTTAATGTATTCGTTAAAGCCATTTGTAATAGCATTTTTATTATGAAAATGTATGGCCTCCAATAAAAGTACTTAAATATGACTTCATTATTGAATTGTTTATAAAGTGAAGACATTAAAAGTTAAAATATTGAGTTTCTTTTCCTCCCTCTTAAAAGCTGGAGATACAGATGATCCACCAAGAATTACACAAAATCCTGTCATCAATGGGAATGTAGCAATGGCTGATGGACATAATAACACAGAGGAAGACATGGAGGATGGTAAGTAAATTTGTGAAGGTGATTTTATCATTTGCATTTCTTTAGAGTTCCTTTATAGTAATTTTTATGCATTCTAGCTTAAAAAGCATTGGCATGTTGTTTGAATTGCAAAGTAGCTTATGGATTCCATGTTGAGTATGTTGACTTTTTTCCTTTAGTATTTTGGGAATATTTAAAACCAAAAGTTTAATAGCAGCTTAGTTTATATTCATGCCTGCAACTTTTCATCCTCTCATAGGATCAAGAATATGAGCTCAGAGTGTGAAGCATAGACCACAGCTCTCTTCGTTTTGAATAGCATAACAGTTTCTACATCTCTTGAGCTTGCTTGGTTTTTCCTTTGTGTTTCTAATACATTAGCATATAGGTGATTAGTCACTACTTTCCCTGCTAATCATAATAGCTCATAGGTATAAAACCAGTTTTAGATGGTCTCCATTTTTATACACTGTCTCTAGATAGAAAGGTCAAGTTTCCTTCCTAGATCATACATGGTAATACAACAGTAAGTTTTTGAAGCAAATTAGTTCAGTAATATAAGTGGCAGAATTTAATGTCGAAGCAGATGTAATGAATTCATATCATTTGAATACCACTTTCCTCTTTCACTTTTTCTCTTTCATTAAAAAAAAAGAAAACTTTTGTGTAGTTTGGCTAACTATGACCAGTTAACTTAAAATAAAAAAGACCAAAAAAAAAAAAACCCCACCAAAGCCAAAAAGATACCAGCCAGTAATAATTTTGTGCAGTCCCTGGAATCTTGCAGTGTAATATGAAACCATGTTCTGTCGAAAACAAGTCCATCAATCCTCATGAGGGTTGTGTCCTTCCCAGGGGAATAACGGGGCAGTTGAAAGAAACCATCAGTCACGGGCTGCATCACCAGAAGGACTGCTGTTCAGACCTCCTGCCAAAAGTTCAGCCTTCATGAGAAACTGCAGCAGTAGTTGAGAGTTCTCTCACAGTGCGGTTTATCCCCTGTCAGCTGGCTGAGGCAATAACTGAGGAAGGTAAAAAGGCGTGGTCTAAATCCCGCTGCTTTATTACCTGTGGAGTGCACTTACAACCCTGTGTAGAAAAGGACAATTGTGTGGGTGTGGTTTTTTGTTGGATTTTTGGTGTTTTTCTTTCAATCACCAGAAATGCCAAGAGACTTTTTAAAAAAGGCATCCAGGAAGCTGGTCTAATTAACCAGTATTTATTAAGAAGGTATAGATGCAGGAGCAAAGAGAGCAGCACTCCACTCTAGTTTGTTATATTTTAGAGTGATTGTATGCTAAGAGTTTTATAGACCTAGAGTAAGGGAGGAAACAACAGTAGTAAAATACTTTTATTTCTAACTTAGACAATCTAAAGAGCATTTCTAGAGTGTAATGGAATTTTGATAAAGGTAACTGAATTGTTAAAAATTACTGCTGTTCTTTAGGAGCTGGAGATGAAACAGCTGTTGCTCCTGTCCTCCATTGGCAATGAAGTGTTTTGAATCAAAGATCTTTTTGTGTGCTATTTAAGATGGGTGGTTTTAGGAGTTTGGAATCTTTGAGGTGAGGTTTATTGAGAGGAATTGTACAATAATAATTTGATAGCATGACAAATAAGGAGTTTAGGCTGATCTCTTCCAGTTGTAACATTAAGTGATACTTTGAAATTTTGAAAAGGTTACTTATAGCAGAGCCCATTTCTTAGCCTTATTTTTTTTTTTTAAAGCAGTCGGGGTTAAGTAACTTGCTCAAGGTTACATGACCACTTATTTCTGGGTGTGGTGCTGAGTATCTGAGCCCAGATTTGATCCCCAGGTCATCCCAACACTGGAGCTGGTGCTCTTACTCGCAGAGCCACCTGGCCCCCCCAAGCAATTGGGGTTAAGTAACTTGTTCAAGGTTACATGGCCAGGTGTTTCTGGGTGGGTGCTAAGTGTCTGAGCCCGGGATTCAATCCCCAGGTCATCCCGACACTGGAGCTGGTGCTCTTACTCGCTGTGCTACCTGGCCGCTCCCCTTATCCTTATCTTTAGTGGATAAAACATACATTTAAGAAGTTTTTTTTTAATGGAGATTATTATTGGAAGGGGGTTGGGTTACAAATTTGTGTAGGATTACATATCAGATAAAGAGAATTGTATGGAATTTATTCCAGATTAATAAAGGATTGTTTTTGTGGACTATTTACCAGGACTTGGCAGTAGTCTTTTTGAACAGGTCATCATAAGTAGCTAAAACCTGGCTTTATATTAAGAAGAAAATAATGTTATGTAATGACCTTTAAGTGTAGCAATGAGAGAAGGTAAAGATTTAGGTAAGGAGGGAAAAGTAACTCTCCACCACCCACAGTAAAAAGAAATACTTTATTCATTTATTTTTATCTTCACATTTTACACTTATTTTTACATTGTTTTTTATTCCTTTTTCTTGTTTAGGAGAGATTGTAACTGAGTTATGCCTATAGTGTACCAAGAATTCTGTTAGTGCAGACACATTGTAGTGTTTTTGATGTCAAAAATAATTTTCTTGTCGATTAAATTTTCATAAAATTAGTGGAGAAAAACGTGAGCATTTGTTTTGGAAGCAACATGAAGTAGACAGCACAGTAGATAACTTTTCTACCTCAGTTTCCTCATCTATAGGGTGGGAGTAATAATAGCATATCCTTCCAAGGGTGGCTATGAGGATAAAATGATTTCGCAAAGCTTAAAGAACTACATAAATGCTTAAATAATAGGGGGGGGGATGGACCTAGTCAAATCAGTTTGCATTTCTTAAGTGCTCACAGTGTAGTAGTTAGAAGCCCTGGGGATGAAGAGAGTCAAAAAACATATCCTACTCATAAGGAGCTCACAATCTAACCACTGTGTACAAATAAGATATATACCGAATAAATTTGGGGAAGGAACTTAGCATTAACAGGAATCAGGAAAAGCTTTTTGCAGAAGGTGTAGTGTTTTTCATCTGAGACCTGAATGAAAGATTCCAGGAGGCAGAGGGAGAGAATTCTAGGCCTGGGGGCAGGCAGCGTACTATTTTATCATGTAGGTAGTATGGTGCCATTTTGAGTTTAATAGGAGGATGACAGGGTGACTTATCCTTTAGGAAGATCACTTTGATAGCTGAATGGAGACTAGACTTAGAGTGGGAAAGAGACTTGGCAACCAGAAGGCTGTTGAAATAATCTTAAGCATGAGATATAGGTTGCATTCTCAGTGAATTATTGTCAACCTCAAATGAGTATGCAAATAAATGCTTTTCAGTTTTTAAAAATTCAGTATCAATAACAATTATCTACCCAGTTACCATAGGTGACTATGATTTGCAAAAGTGATAGAAATCTGGAATTTGCTTCCCAGTTGTTTTGGATTTACATTGAGCTCATGTAGTGTGAAAGCTCCCATTGTAGATCATGATATGTTAAAATTGCTTATTGGGTTGTATATGACAGTAATTACTCTGATAAAAAGATTGTACACAGGAAAACAATCATTTCATTTGACAGTTAAAAAGAAAAAAGAAAGGCGAACTATTTACATGCTTTTAATACAGGTATATATTTTAGGCAAAAACATCAGTGAGAGTCTCTGAGATTTAAGTAAGATTTTTACCCTTCTGTAAACTGAGTTAATATTTTGACCCAAATATATGCTTTATTTTTCTTGAAACCTGAATATGTTTGTTAAGTCTTATCCTTAGTGCCATAAAGACTTCTGTCTGCAGAAAAGCAGTTGGGAAAGCAGGCTTACTCTCAGGGAGTTTATACCTTAGGACCCAGGTACTACAAAGTAAGATGAACCTCTTATTTTTCTCTTCCACTTTATCCGTGAGACTTTGGATATAATTAAGAGGGGAATGAGTGGACACTACTCTTCCTTTCTCCCTTATTAGATGACTGTGCAGACATTGCTCACAACTACTAAGATTGTGGAGTTCATTGTCAAGTATAGGAAAAGTACATGCATGTGGGATATGTGTTAGATTATAGATACTTTGGGGTTTCTGATTTAAAACTGATCTACCTTTGAGCAGACAGTTTTACTATTTTACTAAGGCTATTGTGGGAATTAAGTGAGATAAATTGTTTAACATGCATTTTTAAAAAGTGATGGATGTGGGGCATATCAAATAAAGACTCCTTTAATTAACAGTAAATGTAAAGTCTTGTACTTTAGCTTCATAGTTACTAAACAAGTGGCATAACTAGATGAAAAGGATATAAAGTTTTTCTAAACTTGGAGGTCAGTGAGTTAACAATATTTGATAATTTCTAATATTTGACTTAATAGTTTCTAGGAATAAGGTGAAGATAGCCCATCCTCCAGTATTCTTCTCTGGTCAGAATATAATTATACTATGTTCAGTTATGGTCACGCTACATTTTATGTAAGACATGGATATTTTAGAGAGTGTTCAGATGGGACAGCCGGTACAGTTGAGATCAGTTACCATATGAAGATCATTTTGAAGGAACTAAAGAGGGCAGAACAAGAAGTTGCATGGAGGAAAATTAAGGCTTGATTAAATTAAGAAAAAACAGAGCTATCCACCTTGCGAGGTATAATAAGATTCCTTGAAGTCAAATACTCTATCAGATATATCATTGAAAAGATTTTTTACTCCAGATACATTCTGGGCTAACTAGTTACTAAGTGAGCCCTATCTAAGGGCTCTGTCTTAGGGTCAAAAATAGACTAATGTCCCCATTTGTTTACCTTTATAAGTTTCGCCACTTTACTGGGTTCTGCTTAAAAACACAGTTGACTTGTTTAGGGTCCTGCTTTTTTTTGTGGCTGAAATATGCTTATTTATTAAAATAACCTCTTTTAAAAATATGTATATGCACAAGATAAAATTGGATTTTTTATTTCTACAAGATCTCTATGAAATTTTAGGAGTGCTGCTTTTATTTTGGAATACCCTATGGCCAATATGACTCGCCCAATTAAAAGTTGAAAACCACTGGAGTCATTCCTTCAGTTAAGATGATTAAAATTATACGTGAATATAGCAGTAATCTAACAGTTTTAGCTTTTCTGTCTCTTTCAGTAGTGATATCTGACATATGCATAATCTTATGCTTAATGAGTTATTAGGGCAGCAGATTCTTCCACAAATCTTAAATCTTCACCATTTCATTTTTAGATTGTGTTGCAGTATCATAGGTCTGTAATCGTAAATATTTTTGAGTGACCAAAATATATTATTTATCTACTGGAGTCTCATTTCTGACAAGTTATGTTTGGGAGAATTTCTCCCAAAAGAAATATAAGATGCACAAATTTAGAGAATTCACCCCAAATGTTAGACATGTTTGTTCCTGACCTGTGGTAGAGCATTCTGATCTGTGATAAGCCACAGTTGGACGCATTGTAACTTAACTCTAACATGGTGATGTCATATTGGTGCTGTTGGAGAATGAAGGATAACCAACTAATCAAGGAGAGTTTCCAGATTTAGATACAAAAAGAATCCTAATAGAGATTTAAACAGTCCTACAATTTGTGTGGCGTTATCAGAGTGCTATATTGTAGGCTGAGCTGTCAAAAAATAGACCATTGGGGTTAGAAACATGTTTTGGCTTGAATCTACTTTCATATAATTTTGTGCTTTTTAGCAATAGGTTTTAAATGCTCTTTTCCATAGCTTTTAAGTGTTAAAATACCCTGTTTAAAAAACAAACCCAATCAGTACTTAAATCAGTAAGATAAATAATGGTAATATGGGGATATTGCTAATATTTCCTATTGAGCATCATAGCAATACCTAGAAACAAGAGTTCATTGTTCAGCCATGTTTATAGAACACATCCTATGTACAAAGCAGTAGAAACAGTATATTGTTATTTATTGTGAATTTAAATCTGAATGCTGCTCTTTTCTGCAGGGGCACACCTTGAACTTGAATTTTAAGTTCTAAGGCTTGTGTATAATATTGAGAGCAGATATGAGAATGTTTTGCAAGGTCCTATGAGTAGTGTTTTGTCATCACATATGACAGTGCTTTATGACTCATTCCACAAAGCATTCTATGACCTATTAACTTGAATAATTCCCACACTTTCCCCTTATAGCAAGTTCTTTATCTCTAAAAAAGAATTGGTGTACTAAGACTTGTTCCAACTTAATTAATAGTTACACTCTTTAGAAAATCATTTGTATCTGTCCAGGGAAAAACTCTTAGAATACATATCTTTCCTCCTCAGAATTGCTTGAATAGTTTTTGAGGGGAAAGAAATAAGTTATCAAAAAATTAGGTGTGCCTTTAATAGTTCTGTTTATCTATGGCAAAGAGTACTACCCTTTTGTGAGAACTGATGGACATGTTTTCTCAAGATCAAATTCAACTGCTAGCAAACTTTGAAAACTTCTGTAACTTTAAAAATAGCAATTACTGAGAAATCAGTTATACTCCCAGCTGATTTCCTATGGTCCACCCTAACCACTTCTTCTAACAGTTCATGAGTTGCTGCATTTCATCATTGTCTGACTCTGGGCTACTTGACATGAAGAAGTAAAATATGTCAATCTACGTGCTTCTCTGCCTGTGCTGTTCCATCGGCCACATTTTGCATTTCAGAGATTTTGGTTGCTGTACCTGAAGGAGGCAATACCTTCTAATTTTAAAGTAGGTTGAGTGAGATTTTTGCAAAGCATATTTTTTTACTGTGTCACTTGTCTTGAGAACATCAAAGTTGATTTGAAACAAAAAAGACAGTGATTGTTCAGCACACCGTACTCAATAGTGATTTTATTAAGATATTTATCCAAATTATTATCCAAATGTTTATAGGAAGTAAGCATACTTCAATTTCAGTACCAACTGGAATAATAATGAGGGTTTTCCAAATAGGTGCTACAGTGTAGTAGGTTATTTTCTACCCCTGTGCCCACAAATTGGAATATCTCTGAGGAAAAAAATTAAATGGGAAAACATTTTCCCTATGCAGAGGCACAAAAGAAGTATACATTTTACTTTTTTTGGTGATTGCTTAAATAAAAAATTAACTCATGATGCAGATAATAAATGCTAACTTGAAATCAAAATCAGAGGCTCTTTGTTCTGTGTATAAAACACTGAATTTAAGTCTTTTTTTTTTTTTAAAGCAATCGGGATTAAGTAACTTGCCCAAGGTTACACAGCCAGTTATTTCTGGGTGTGGTGCTAAGTATCTGAGCCCAGATTTGATCCCCAGGTCATCCCAACACTGGAGCCAGTGCTCTTACTCTCTGTGCTACCTGGCCACCCCCCCCATAGAGAGATTTTTAAAAATTCAACCCTTAAGGCCAAGGCTCTTCATTAAGAGAGCACTAAAGGAGATTCCCCAAGAAATCCTACATTTCCACCATCTTCTAGTATGTAGTCTAATAGTAGTCTAATGCAAAGGAAAAGAAAAAACTTGACTTTAGATAAGGTGTTTTAAAATGAATTATCCTAGCCACAAGAGAAAATCAGAGGGAACTTTTAGATTTAATGATATAATAAATATTTTGTTGGGAAAGATGAGTTGGGTTTTGGTTTTGTTTGTTTGTTTGTTTGTTTTGCCTTTTGGAGGGCAATTGGGGTTAAGTAACTTGCCCAAGGTTAAAATGGCTAGGATTTTTAAATTAGCTAAAAATAGGCTAAAAACTTTTGTGTGTGGGTGTTAAGTGTCTGAGGACAGAACCGAACTCCCGTCTTCCTGACTCTGGGGCTGGTGCTCTACTCACTGCGCCATCTAGCAGCCCCTGAAAGATGAATTGTTTATCCAGAATTAGACAAAAAAGCCTATGTGCTTTTTTTTTTCCAGAATGATTCTGGAAATGTTATAGGTGTCATCATCTAACAACCTAGTTGAGAATTTTCAGGTTTAGTAACTATTAACAAAATGTGAAAGAAGAAGCAAGCAACTTTTCAACTGAACATCAAAAACATGTGCACTCCAAAAAAAAACCACCTAACTTAGAGCTTTTAACTCTAAAGTCAGTTTTTTTCTTCGCTTCATGTACTGTAAGGTCACTTGCTTGGCTTTGTGTTGGTGTTTGAAGGCTTCTGCTATTAGGAGCATGGGGCTGATTATTTAAAAAAAAAATTTGTACTTATTTACCTAGTGGTGATTAAATTTTTTTAACTAGCTGGAGACAAGCAGTCATTTTATATTACCTCTTCTTCATCTCCTTATAAGCCAGCAAACAGTTGATGTCTCCATCTAAGCTTTCCTTCCAGCTCCCCAGGCCTTTGCATATGGGTCTCATTTTCAAAATCTTTTATTTTGCTTCTAAAAATAATTTCAGTTATAATTTTCAAGATTGTCCTTTTTTCTTCCTCCATCCCTGGTTCATTTGGGCTGCCAGTGAATTATGAAATAATAGAAATTTAATATTTTTTCCCATACTATTGAATAACATTCTCAACAGTTTGGATGATAGAATTCAGTAAGGAGCCATTCATTGTCCTTGATGTTAGTTTCTCAGTGGAAAACACAATAGATGTTTTCTGTCATTCCTTCAGTTTCCACTCTCCCTGTTTCCATTTTCAGATTCCATGAGTACACATTTACCAGTCTGTTAGAGTATACATTCACTAATCTTTTATAGTGGTTGGAGCTCAGTTGATGCTCATAATCATTGTGCTTCATATCCATCATTAATGGATTGACCAGTGAATTTCCAACAAATAGGATGTTTTTGTATTTCTGGCATTTTATTGTTGTCTGGGATTACATCTGTATAGTTGAAGAATATTTCCAGCTTTTACTATTCAATATGCTCTGACTTCCTGATCATTTTTCTTACAGATACCAGCTGGCGTTCAGAAGCAACCTTTCAGTTTACAGTTGAACGTTTCAGTAGGCTGAGTGAATCAGTCCTTAGTCCTCCGTGTTTTGTACGGAATCTTCCATGGAAGATCATGGTGATGCCACGATTTTATCCAGACAGACCACACCAAAAAAGCGTAGGATTCTTTCTCCAATGCAATGCTGAATCTGACTCCACGTAAGATACTTTCTGTGATGACAATATAAACCCACAAATAGTAATGTTAATTAAATGTTCATTAAACAAATTTGATACGTTTAACACAGAGACTTTTTTCCCCTTTGGAAAAGCAAAAGTGATTTTTCTTTACTCCTTCCACTTACCGTAGTTTTGTATTCTTAGGAAGTTCTAATCCTTATTATATTGTGTCCTCAGTTCATAACCCAATAAAATGCCTTATATAGGTAATTGCTCTATTCCTACTATTCCCAGCCCCTGCTAGCCTAGGAAGTCAAGGGTCATTCTGTGAAGGTGTGCAGGTAGATTGCTTATATTCACTTAATATCTTCTAAGGGGAAACCACTTCATGATTTGACAATTTCTGACTTGTCTCTTATGTGCTGGGCTTTTGGTTTTGTTTTTGTTGTTGTTTTTACAATTTTACATTTTTTTACAAATGTAGATAAAAATAACTACATTTTTAAGCAGCCTAGATCCAAAGAAAAGCTGAAAGGTTCTTTGGAAATCATTTCGATGAAACTTCTTATTTATGAGCAAGAAAACTGAAACCCAGAGAAAAACTTGCCTTAAGGTGGTAATCCAACCAGTTAGTGATAGATATAGGGCTAGAACTCGCACTACAGGGCTTCATGTGATAGATGCAGGGCTAGAACTCGCACTACAGGGCTTCATGTGATAGATGCAGGGCTAGAACTCGCACTACGGGGGCTTCATGTGACTTTTGACGTTTGGTATGTCTTCCCCATCCCCTGTTGTTGGTTGAAAATGTTGTTCATTTAATTTCCAAAAAGTATTCAGAACAGGGAAAAATCTTGGTTTATATATGATGAGTTTATAAAGCAGCATATCTAAAAATTATATGATTCTTTACAGAAGATCATAAGATTTAGAGCTAAAAGAGCCTTAGAGATATTTCAGTCCAGGACTGGGGAACCTGCGGTTTCTTTAGGCCCTCTAGGTCCTCAAGTGGGGGGGGGGCCCTTTGACAGAATCCAGAATTTGTTTTGTAAAACTTTGAGTCAGTCCAAAGGCCACACCCAAGGACCTAGAAGGCCACAAGTTCCAGGTTCCTCACCCCTGTATAGTCCAACCCCTTTCATTTATTCCTTGAGAAAATTCATTAGAGTAATAAAACACTTCAAAACTCCTAAGTTGGGACAAATGGACTTTCTCCTCATTCTTATGCCCATGACCTGATGATCATAAATGGTATGCTTCAATTGAGTGTAGAAAATATGCCTGGTTTATGGGAAGAACATATGTTAATATTATGTGTTCTCTGGTCAGAAGAGGAATCATCACAGCAGAGCTTAGGAAAAGAAAACTGTAATACAACATCACATTTTTGTTCCATGAATCTGTGTGGCGAGTGCCACTATTAATAATGTTTATAAGTATCACTTTCTAGATGTTTGGAGAAAGGGCTTGTTTAGGAATAGTCTTTCTTATTTAATCTTCATAATCGACACTAGATTGGGGACAAATAGTGTTTTTCTTTCATCCTAATTTTGTTAGTCTTTCACATGCTCATGAATCAAGGTGCAACATAGCGTGTTATAGACAGAACATTCAATCTAGATTTCAAAGGACTTATCTCCTATCTCTATTTGCTTGCTACTAGTGTGACTGGACAAAGTCCCTTCATCTCTCCCAGGCTTACTCTTATCTATAAAATAAGGAGTTTGGACTAAGTATTCTCAGATTCCTTTTAGCTCAAGATTCGATGATTCCCAGACTAGAAAACTAGTTCATTTTGGGCACAATTTAGACAAAATATTCGAAAGAGAAGAATACAGGGAGGCCAAAGTTCAAAACAATTTAGTGCCTATGAATTTATACCCTAACATAACAATCGCTTATCAGTTTATACACAGACACAGGAAATTATGGCACATTTACCAGCACAAAATTTGCTCATGACCACTAAAAATTTAATGTTGTAGTTTTTGGTCCGTAATTGCAATTCTTGTAGTTGAATTTAAAATTTCTGTTCTCAAATAGACAAGGAGAAATCACATTAAATGATACCTTTCTAAACCAGTACAAAATTCCATTTTGGAATTCTGCCAAATCACCTGGGTGATCATGGCTAGGTCATGCATTTTAGAAGTCATGAAGGTGTTTTTCTTAGATTTTTACTATTCACTTTTCTTTGCAAACTTGAAGCGTGTAATCTACATGTTACCTTTTTAATGTGGTTTGATGTATTCCTTTTGGTTTGCAAACATTGATCTTATTTACCCATGCTCCACCTTATTCCTTTTATTACTAGACAACAAAGGAAGATTAGAAAGTAAAGTTTGCTAGCTGACTTCAGCCCTTTGATATGTAGGTGCATAAAACACCTAAAATCAGTATCCTTATTGTTAGAATATTTTAGGCATTGAATTTGAAAACATTTTACCTTCCTTCTGTTGTTTAAAGAAGAACTAACTTTTATGCTGTTGTAAAACACAATGAGCTTGTAAATTTTTTCCTAAAAGAGTAGTTTTTAGACAGCATGATGTAGAGTGCCAGATGGGATTCAGGTTTCTCCTCTGACACATCCTGGTTTTGTCACCTCAGGAAAGTTCCTTTAACTTCAGTGTCCCAGGCAACTTTCTAAGGTTGCAAAATAGTTGCTGACCTACGTTGGTTGAGAGAGTTTCCTCACCAGGAGCTCCCTACACCAGTGAAATCACAGGTCTCAATTTTTTAAAATGCTACGGCAGGAATAGCAGATACTGTTTTTTGTTTTATGAAAAAAATATTTAATATTTTGTAAATACTGAATCATAACACTTAAATTGTGACTGTTTTTGCTAGAACCAGTTTCTCACTAAAGAAAATTTAAAGAATGAAACTTAACAAAGCTTTTGCTGCCTCTTAACCAGTTTTTGAGATTGATTAGTTTGTTAAATATATGAATTAAGATCTTAAAGCACTTTGGTGTCTTAAATGTTTTAGTTTATCTACTGAGCCTTTCATATATTCATATACTTTTTTAAAAACAGGTCATGGTCTTGTCATGCACAAGCTGTACTGAAGATAATAAATTACAAAGATGATGAAAAATCATTCAGCCGCCGCATCAGTCACTTATTCTTTCATAAAGAAAATGATTGGGGATTTTCCAATTTCATGGCATGGAGTGTAAGTTAACAATGTGGTTAGCATATATTACAATTGGATTTTATATCACTTATTTCACTAAATGCTGTATGATTCCTGTTCATAAAATTACCCTGGATTTTAGCATCAAGATGTTAAGTATGTGGGCAAAAATTCCTTGCTCATATTGCATGTTTTGCCAATTTACCAAAGGAACTTTTATATAAGTTTGTGCCTAGTTGGGAATGTGTATATACTGTATTGTAGCCAAAAACAGAACAGTAATATCTACAACAGGAAAACAAAAAACAGCTCAAATTATGAATCATTATTAGTACTTCCAGTTTCTATAACATTATAGATACTTGAACCTTTTGTTTCATTATCACTGTTTCTGAAGTAAACATTTTAAGGAGCCAAATTAAACTGTTGGTAGTACCTATATATTACTGGAGTAATTCTTTAAAAGTCCAGTGATTCTTTTATGCCTTGTTTGGTGCACTGCACATTGAAATGTTACAAAAATAAAAACCTAAACAGAATTGCTTAAGTTTCACAAAGATGTGACTGGGGATGGGGGGGGTACTATTTAGTGATCAAACAGGTATTCAGTTAATTAAACAATCCTTATGTACAAGAAACTTATAGTCAATAGAATTACTATTGTTTTTTTTTAAAGAGTATATGTATTTCATAATATGTCTTATACAGATTCAACAGTCTTTTTTTATTTTGTAGGAAGTTACTGATCCTGAAAAAGGATTTATAGAAGATGACAAGGTTACTTTTGAAGTCTATGTACAGGCAGATGCTCCCCATGGAGTTGCGTAAGTTTTTCTTTTTAGTTTTGTCTTCAAGAAAGTTTCCTTTAGTCAATATCATCAGCACAGATTAAATAGGAGCTGTATTTCTAATGGTCTTTACTACCCTAGTTGAGGGGGCTGTTTGATTTCATTGGTGTGTAGATATCCTTAGACTCAGATCACGATCCTTCTGTGACTCAGCAGAACATCTTTTAGCATTTGAGTGACTGAAAAATTAATATCTGTAACATTAATTAATATGTAACAGTATTTGTAACATAAATCGCCTCTCCAGATTTAGCTAGCCCATTTCTTGTATGATGACTTCTAGTCCATTGAAAAGTCTATACTTGTCATACCACATTTAAAGGAAGCCATTCATTTAATGATTTGAGAAGTACCATATAAATAAATAGGCTACCATATAGAATAAGAGTTACACAATGAGAAAGCATGAATGGATTGCAATTTGTACCCATAAATATTTTTAAATTAAACACAAATCCACCAAAATATAAGTAAACCTCCTATAGTAGTAGACCATGTCCTTAAAGCTAAGCACAGATAAGTCCTTCCTCTACCTTTCCTCTTTTACACCTACAAGCATGACAGCAAAACATAGCCTCACAGGCTTTTTTCTCCAGTGAAATATATATCACACATATGTTAAGATCATAGAAAATCCCCCAGCAGATATAACAACAATAACTTTTTCAGTATTCTTATAATTATCGATATCAAGTGAAATTTAAAACAGCAGGTATATGTGCTTGACTGATAGATATCCTGTCCAGCATCAAAATGGAACAGATATCCTTTTGCTGGTGAAGTTCTCTTAATACTTTTTATTTATTGATGGCATTATACTGAGGCTATCAAGTCTCAGAATATTTCCTTAATAAGATAACAAATCACTCAAAGGAAAATTCAGATTAATGAAGAATGCCTCTATCTTTACTTAAGACTATGGCATGCAGTTGGATGGACAGTCCATTAACAAATTTATCTTGGTAAGACACTACCCGTAATTAAATAGGAGAAGGATAAGGCTGGATTACATTTGGGAAGTTGCCTGGTTCTTTCAACATTCCCAAGCTACTTATTGATACACAAATTCATCTTGCCTGCAAATCATGGAACACTAAAAAATTTAAAAGAATCAGAAGTGATTTGTGACCCAAAAGACAATAGGAAGACTCATGTTAAGTAGATTGTGGAATATTACCAATAGTAACATACATAAAGGAAGTAGTAGAGAAGGTATTCAGGGAATGTTTGATTGGGTTGTTCATCTAGCTAAGCAGATAGACTGATTGCTATGCTGAGACTGTTAAATTATTATTAAATGACTTAGAGGGCCGTCAGCGGGTTCAGTAAATCCTCTGTAGAATATATGGGAGGACTTGCACAATAATAGAGAAGATTTATAGAGAGCTTTAAAGTTTGCAATTATTTTATAAATTCTCTAATTTGATCACCAAGAGCCTAATTGCCTTGTCAGGCAGGCTTAGTTGAGAAAAGTAAAACTACAAATGGGTGTGATACTTTACCATGGTCACACAGCTATTAAATATTAAAGGTGAGATTAAATTCAAGGCTCTGTAGACTTTAAGTTTCGCATAATTTCCACAGTATTATGCCTCCTTTTTGTAGTTCATTACTCCTATAGAATATGAAGATGTGAATATGTTAATGTGCATTGTAGAGATTGCCCATATTTATGAGATCATGGATCAAATTAAGCATATTACCTACCACTAGTATTTGGTAAGTTTTTATTAGTTTACAAGTATTATGAGCAGAGGTTTCCTCTGAGCTCCTTATTTTCATATTTTAAGCTAAGTAATTACCAAAGATGGTTTATTCAAATAGTGGTTTTTATACCATTAAACTAACAACAAAAATTTAATTAAAAAACAAAACAAAACCCTGACCTGCCTGTGTTTAAATCCATTCTCTGACCTTTATATGATTTACTCCCCCCACAAATGAAAATTAATTGGTTAACCCAAAATGATAGTATGGCAAACACTC
The DNA here is from genome assembly GCF_028583685.1 of Petaurus breviceps papuanus. Classification (NCBI taxonomy): domain Eukaryota; kingdom Metazoa; phylum Chordata; class Mammalia; order Diprotodontia; family Petauridae; genus Petaurus; species Petaurus breviceps. Next base: position 5,171,701 of record NW_027185616.1, on the reverse strand, counting down.
ATCACCAGTTACTTTGTAAATCTTCAATCCAGCAAACAGGAACCTACTGTGTAGCCCTGTTGGGTATACAAAGAAATCCTGTTTTGCTGCATTCACAGGCCAAGGATGCCCATCCACATCCCAGGAGAGCTTTGTGAAACAAGTTTTTAACTAATGTTTGTGAACTCTCATTTTTAAATACTTTGATAACTGAGAAGCAAGTTCATTGGCTTCACCAGGCTGCCAAAGGGAATTGTGATACAAAATGGATTGAGTCCTTTCTTTAAAATAACACTCCCTGTTTGATTCCTCCCCCTCATAACAATGCAAACTACCAAGTTATTAACTGTTTTTTTGGCCTTTTGGAGGGCAGTTGGGGTTAAGTAACCGGTCCAAGGTTACAGGGCTAGTTTTTCTGTGTGGGTGTTAAGTGTCTGAGGCCGGAACCGAACTCAGGTCCTCCTGACTGGCACTTTACTCACTGTGCCACCTAGCCGCCCCCTTAACATTATAAAACACAATCATGTTTGCTTCATCTTAATGGAAAAAGAAGTTAAATAAGGATCTTTAGTTCTTCTGTCAAGTAAAAATTACTCTATGTTTCCTCAGTGTCTTCTTTGGTTGACTTTTTTTTTCTTTTTTGAGGGGGGAAGGCAAAGCAATTGGGATTAAATGACTTGCCCAAGTCACACAGGGTCAGTTGTCTGAGGCCAGTTTTGAACTTGGGTCCTCCAGACTCCAGGGCTTGTGCTTTATTTACTGAGCCACCTAGCTGCCCCTTTGGTTGACTTTTAAAGGAAAAAAGCTTAATTATGCATTTTGTTTTTAAACCAATCATTGTTTTGGTTGACTTTTCCATCCTGCCCTTTGTTCATGGATTCTGTTTCTTTGTGATAGGAAACCATCAATCAGCTTTTATTCTGTATCCAAAATACTCTTCTTAATTTTTAGCGCTCAGTTCTGCTTTAATTTCATTTCTTTGATATTAGGGAATGTAAGTATCTGTAGATTGTACATTCACCCCAACCAATACAGATCAGCAGCTGTAAAACTGTAATTTTTCTAGGGAAGGTTTTGGTTAGGCGGTTTGCCTGGTATTGTATGTGTTAGAGGTAGGACTTAAGCCAGATATTCGTGATGATGAAGCTACATCTCTATCTGGAACACTTTGCAGTTGGATTTGTTAAAATAGAATTTTACCTGTGCTATAGGGCACGCATTCTCATGTATTTTTCCTTAGTTACAATATAGCTCCCCTAATTCGTTGATTGTCTCAGCCTCTTTTTTTTTTTTTTAACCAGTACCACCAATTTCCATGGCAGCTGGCTGGTATTCGAAGTTTTTGTCTTAAGTATGAAATGCCAAAGCCAACCAGCTCACTGTAAACTATTGTCCTTGATTTCATTAAGACAATGCTCAGTTACATGGATCAGTAGTAAATTTCATGGCTGATAATTACTCAGCCTTCTATCATTTTAACGTGGATAAATCAATATTCGTTCCATCATCCTATGCAGTAGGTAGATTTTGTGAGATTGACATATATATATATATATATGTGTGTGTGTGTGTGTGTGTGTGTGTGTTTTATGATGTTTAATATACGATAGTTAATACATACATACATATATAAACACATTCGTAGCTTGTGCAATTTATCCTTAACTTTAAACTGTTTTTAGGTGGGATTCCAAGAAGCATACAGGATATGTTGGTTTAAAGAACCAGGGAGCAACTTGTTACATGAACAGTTTGTTACAAACTTTATTTTTCACAAATCAACTACGCAAGGTAAAGTGTATCATATTTCTCCATCCATTTTCTTTTGTCTTGTACTTTTTTACTTCGAAGAATACTCAGGGAAATCCTTTTAGTAGACTATTTTTTTTTCTACTATTAACATAAAATTTGCCTTTCTTCACTCATTGGTCTTGTTAATCACACAGGTGTTTAAAATATAACTGCAGTGAATATGATTTAGCTTTACAAACCATGCCTCTACTTCTAATTGGTCACTCTTAGATTTCTGTTCTAGAAATAAACTGTATGTTCATCATCCTTTTATATTTCATATTACTGTGTTTAAACAGTGTATAAGTAGCACATAAGTATACCTTTTTTTATCAGCAGTGTTTATCATTACTAAATGCATTTTGCTAATCAGCTTTATCTATTAATAGTTGCCATGTATTTCAACATGTTCTGGATTCAAATGTTCTGATTTTGATATATGGTTATTTACCTGCTGATTTGCTTACAATAGTAGGAGCCAACCAAGTTTTCTTTGGCATGATCTGAAAGTGAATTATGTTATGTTGTTTTAAGATGTGAAAATTGCTTTTATCAAAGTGAGCTTTAGGGTTTTACCTTATAAAACCTTAGGTTTTACCCATATAACTTTTTTGAGAAACCTCAATTACAGGTAAATGGAGAAAATGTATATTTATTTGTATTTAAGACAGAAAATGTTTCACAGCAGGAATAATTGCAAAAATAGTGCATTTTTATAACTTTTAATAAATGATTCATTTTAGGCTGTATACATGATGCCAACAGAAGGTGATGACTCATCAAAAAGTGTTCCTTTAGCATTACAAAGAGTTTTCTATGAACTACAACACAGTGACAAACCAGTAGGAACAAAAAAGCTAACGAAATCATTTGGGTAAGTATGAAGAAATCCATTATTTTTTAATTTTTAAATTATTTTTTAATTTTTTAATTAATTTGTTTGTTTCCTTTTAGTTTACAGGATTCAATTCCACAATTCCTTGAGTTTCACATTTTGTCCCCGTCCCTCCCCTCCCCCCCATGGTGGCATATAGTCAAGTATAGGATCTGTAAATACTTTCACATTATACATTAGTCAGGTTATAAAGACACATTGTATCAGATGGAATGCAAAATGATAAAGAGGACATAAAACCAAACAAGAGAAGGAAAAAGATCAAGTATTTTGCTTCCACCTGGGCATAAACTCAGTTCTTTCTAATTTTTTCTCTGGATGCACATATTTCTCTCCATCGTGAGTCTTTTGGGATTGACTTATATCACTGCATTGCTGAGAAGAGTCCAGTCTATCAAAGTTAGTCATCACACATACGTTGTGTCTGTAATTGTGTACAAATTTCTCCTGGTTCTACTCTTCTCACTCAGTATCAGTTTGTATTTAAGCCTCTCCAGGTAAATATGAAGACTGCCTGCTCCTTGTTTGTTATAGCACAGTAGTATTCCATAACATGCATATACCACAACTTCTTCAGCCATTCCCCAATTGATGGGCACCCCCTTGATTTCCAATTCTTTGCCACCACAAAAAGAGCTGCTATAAACATTTTTGTACATATGGGTCTTCCTCCCACTTCTATGATTTCTTTGGGATATAACCCTAGGAGTGGTATTAGAAATCCATTTCTTACTTGCACTTACAGGTGGAAATTTCCTCTATAATTGGTTTAAGCATGTGTATGAAGGTGCATTCATCAATTTCTAGTTTATAACTCTTAACCCACACTGGTTTTCCTCCTCAAAATGGAATAGTGAAACATAGAAATGAATAAAAATAGATTAATGTGCCTGGGGTTAAAGATGCTTTTTATTATATTCCTATGTTTATTTTCAAAATGTGTTGGAAGAGATTAAAGGAATTAGCCTCGTTTCATTAGGTCTGCTCTGACATATCTTCTAAGCTATCACAATCATAATTGAAGAGAAACTTGACACCATTTAATACAAACTCCCTGTGAACCTCAGCGATCTGAATTTTTAAATCTTGAAAACCTTAAACGAAAAAAATTTCAGGAAAAAAAATGTCCAAGTTGGATGTATGCACAACAGAGAAGCAGCATATCCAGAAATGAAAAAAATAGGAAAATTTCAGCATCAAGAGTTTTCATACAGTTTGGCATTTGTATTCAGGAGGGGATCTGTACAAGTTTTATTACCATTAAATTAAATGATAGAAGTAAATTTAGAGATAATAAACATGTCTTTCCAATAAAAAGTGAAATGGAACAATATTTGGATGCTACCACTCAAACATATAAGATTCAGTGCCAGCAGGTCTGTAAAGAAATAGACTGATGGCAAAATTTTAAATTAGTATAGTCTTTTTGAAAGCAATAGAGACTAGTCAGCTGCAAAAACTCAGACCTTTGAAATGATAGTCCTTACATTGTTATTATGTTATTGACTTAGGGTTGAAAGATCAATATCTGCACATTTTAGTATCAAAAGTTGAAAGTAGTCCGACATCATGAATAGCTTCATTGCAACATGCTACAGTGTGAAATATGCCACTTTTTAAAACACTAGTTCTATGCCTTTATATATATTGTCCCCCATGTTTGTAGTATGCATCTTCCTCACCTTCACTCATAGAATCCTTCCTTCAAAGAAAGCCCTTGTAGGGGCGGCCAGGTGCTCAGCGAGTAAGAGCATCGGTCACAGTGTTGGGATGACCTGGGGATTGAATCCAGGCTCAGATTCAGCAGCACACCCAGAAATAACTGGCCATGTAACCTTAAGCAAGTTACTTAACCCCAGTTGCTTAAAAAAAAATAAAAAAAGAAAGCCTTTGTCAGGTCCCATTGCTTAGATAAAGGCTTTTCCACATCCCTTTTGCTAATTTACTTTTTATATACTTAAAATTATTTGTTTAAATGTTGTATCCTTCTTGTAAAAATATAAGCTCCAAGGGAACAAGACTGTATAATTTCTTACTCTGGATTCCTACCACCTGGCCCAGTGCCTTGTAAATAGTAACTGCTTAGCAAATGTTGCTTGAATTTGTTGAACTTTATTATGTAATTTGATACAGAGAAAAAAGAATTCAAAACAGCAGTACATACACAGATCATAAGCATGCTAATACAAAATTTAGAAGAAACAAGCTAAGTTTTTATTATTGAAGATAACTTTTAAAAATTTATTTGCTCTAAAATATTTCTATTGTAAAATACTTAGAATCTAATCCCTGGGTGAAAAGACTTCATTCACAATGTCAAAGGCAGTTTCAGTGTTTGTTTCTTCTTGCTTTTACATAATTGAATTTTACCATTTTACTTGAGTGATTTTTTTTTTTCAGGCACCAAGATCATAATGTTTGACTTAGGATAGACTCTGTACATAGAAAGTATTTTATAGTTGTATAGGCTCTAAATTTCTCTTAGATCTCCAGGATCTTGATTATGATATTTTCAAAACAGAATTTGAACTTTGAATAAAATAATGCTCATTCAATTTTATCCCTGGAAAAATTCTGTGTTTAAACATTCCAACTTTGTAAAAGTGTACTTGGTCATCTTTTCAGTATAAATATCAGTGAGTCATTTAACTTCTCCAGATTATTCTTGAAGTCCACTTACAGTTTAAATTGTTAAGATTTAATCTGGTAGAAATCCAGATGTAGATTTGGAGTCTTTGTGTAGAGCCCCTTCCTCACTCACCTATACTTCCTTGAGCAAGCCACTTCATCCCCCTTGGCCCAAATTCCTTCATTGTTAAAATACTGGGGTTGGAGTAGAGTGCCTTTCCAGCTCTTAAATCTACCTTTCCATAAAATAGAAATTTTATTTTTATCTTTTAAAAGATGGGAAACTTTAGACAGCTTCATGCAACATGATGTCCAAGAACTATGTCGAGTGGTAAGTTTCCTGCAGTATTTTTACCCTGATTATGTAAAATAGGTTAAAAAAAAGAGTAAAGTACATTTTATTGCTTAATAAGAAGTCAAGCCCAGGTGTATATGCAATCTCTTTGTTCAGTTAGGAATGACATTGGGTCTAGTTGGCTAAACTTAGATGTAAATTTTGTTAACTTCTATAAAATGAGTATATTAGTCTAGTAAATGAGGTCTAATGTCTCTTCCCAGCAGCAAAATTCAGCAATTCTGCAAGATATCTTTGAGGACTAATTCTGTGCTCCTCCCTCTATACACAGAAATATCTGTTTTATAGTTAGGTGCTTAAAAAGTAAAATTAATACAAATTTATTCTGTTGTAGTGAGAATGTACATATAGTATAGTAAGCAGATTGAATTAGATGTGCTTGATAGGAATCATTTTGGATTCAACACTACTTTATGACATTTAATTGTCTCTTCATGCACTACAATACCTGACTTCTCCCTTCCTAATTTAATGTACATGTGGACCTCCCTCTTCAACACCAGGTTGGAATATTTCCTCAAAAAGTTACTTGGAAATTAAGCATAATAAAATTTAAAAGTTTGGAGACAGATCATTTTATTAAAGCCTGGAGCTTTTCCCCAAAAGTAAAGCATAGCTTAAATTGGCATTTTTGGATTAGCAGTTTACAGGACATAGAACTCACAATGTTTTCTGTGGCCCCCTCTTTGGAAGATTGTTTCACCCCTGTTTTGTGCTAACATAAGATTCTGTTGTCTTATAGTGACAGTGTAGCCACCATTATTCATTTACCCTGGCTGTATAGCCCCCATAATAGCCAAAATCAAGTTTCTCTCTCCTTATTTCAAAGCCTACAAACTTCATTGAATCTCAAGCTAATTCTGCTTTCTTGTTCTGAGGATTGCTCCACAACTATTCCGCCATTGTCTTTATATATGTTAGGATCAGCCTTTTTGTGATAGAAGTGTCCATGAAATTAGTGAATAAGAATGCTGGATTTGGGCTTAGAAGGTCTGAGGAGTTCAAACCCAGGTTCTGCTACTCACCAGTTTGTTGTCATTTTTAACCTGAGCCACAGTTTTCTCAGATGTAAAATGAGGAAGTTTTGACCACTTGCTTTCTCGGGTCCTTTCAACTCTTATAATCTGTACAATTTGCTATTATAATGATATGATAGAATAATGTATGATAACATGAAATATATAATTGTTAAAATTAAAAAAGTTTTAAAATTCTGTTTCAGTTGCTTGATAATGTGGAGAATAAAATGAAAGGAACATGTGTAGAAGGCACCATACCTAAATTATTTAGAGGCAAGATGGTGGTATGTAAACTACCCACTAAAACTATTTTGAAAGAAATATTTAAGTGGTTGCTAATTATTTATAGTACAGCTACATATTAAGCCAATATGTTTGGGTTTTTTTTTTTTTTTTTGCAGTCTTACATCCAGTGCAAAGATGTGGACTATCGATCTGATCGGAGAGAAGATTATTATGATATCCAGCTAAGTATAAAGGGGAAAAAAAATAGTAAGTTCCACCTACATAATGAAATTGTTGAATTAGACCCCCAGTGAAATTTAACATTTGGTTAAATGTATTTGTCTTACCATCTTTTCTCCAATGTTGATGATTATAATGGTACAGTAATTGTAATTTTATGAAGAGGGTGCCAAGTAGAGAATACATTGCATATGATTTTATTAAACATTTTGCTATTACTATTACTGTTGAATTTGTTGATACTTGAATTCTTTAAATTAACTACAATGCTTATAATAACCACATTTTGATAAAAATGTTTTATATCTTTTTTTAGTATTTGAATCCTTCATAGATTATGTGGCAGTAGAACAGCTAGATGGTGACAACAAATATGATGCTGGAGAACATGGCTTGCAGGTAACTCGGGAATTTTGTAAGAGTATCTCTTAGCTCATTGATAGTGATAGATAGTTTCTGGCATCTGCCTTAATTTTTAAAGTCATTGCCAGACAAATTAAAGTGTTTTTAATTAAATTTGTATATCATCACTTTTTGGCATTCTCAAACCATCCCCAGATCCAGATCTTTATGTGGAACAGAATATAAGCATGTGCCTAATTTTGTGGCTTTGTAAATAACTGATATTACATATTTTTAAAAATGAGACTAGATAGCTATCATAATAAAAAGCAAAAATCTAATTTAAATGCTGATGCTTTGGTTACTAAAAGATAATAATAGCTAACCTTTATTTCTTTGTTGTTGTTCAGGAAGCTGAAAAAGGTGTGAAATTCCTCACATTGCCACCAGTGTTACATCTACAACTCATGAGATTTATGTATGACCCACAGACGGACCAAAATATCAAGATAAATGATAGGTAATATATACATAAGTTTTTAGATAAAAATTTTTATATATAAATTGTTACCATTCTTTTGAGATTTAAGAAACACTTTGATTTACATATATAGCCTACAGCGCTAGCCAGTTTACATTATATTTCTATGTAAATGTTGACTAACACCTGAAATTCAAGATAAGTTGAAAATTTCACTTCACTTCCCCAATATTCACAGCCCAGAAGATGTTTTCAGTGCATTTTCAGCAATTTTGATCTCCCTTCAATCCCACTGAAAGGAATTTTTTAAAAATTTTTTTCTAAATTTGTCATTCCTCAATACATTGTATCTATTATAGTATATTAAAGATTCTCAATCATATTACAAAAATAGCCTTATATACAATTCACAGTTCTTATAGAAGACTGTTATAGTTTATATTCCATAAAAATAATTGATATTGAAAATAACATAGTTGAGAGTTTCTGACTTGTACAACTTCTGCCCAATCTTATTAGAAATAATGCATTTTGTTGTGATTTGAGGGGAAAAAGGTATAAATATAAACAGGTTAAAAATAAACATTTACCCTGTTGGTCCTGTAGTGTTTTAAATGATCATAACAGCCTGTTCATTACTAATCATTAAATGTGTTTCCTATTACCAACAAAGAGGAGAAGATAGGGTAGTTTATAAATGTTTAGTGTGAGGATTAAAAAAATTTAAGATAGTAATATATTTTTCTTCAAAAGGTTCATTATGCTTCTAAATTGGTTGGTTCTAAATTGGTTGGTTGACTTAAAAAATTTAAGAGCTAGGTATCTTTGCTGTTCCTTTCTTTTGTGTTTAATATGTAAACAGTGACATAGGAGCTTAATTAAAAGTTATACAGGTACATCATTTGATATTTTTCTCAAAAGTTGTCAATAAAAGGAATTTTTTGAATCCAATTTTAAATACCACCTGAAATGACTGATTCAGACCTAGTAAAGGGATTCTGTGAAAAGTTCTCAAAAGCTGTGTTTTCATTTGTATTTTTTCCATTACCTCTGGCTCTTATCAGTGTTACCTAAAGCATGATACACCTTTTAAGTGCAGCATTTCTCAAACTGTAATCCATAGATCCATGGTGGTGTTGCATTCAGTATGAAAAAGAGTTCTGTAGAAATCTCAGTGCTAGTGGGTCATTCACTAATCTTCAGGGAAGGTGTCTTTTAATATAGCATTCCCTTTCTTTGTTACCTTTTAGTCTGACTCCTTCCCCAGATTCACAGGGATGGGTGTCCACCTGCCTCAGCTAGCAGCTATGAAGGGTGAAGGAAAGAGACGAAAAGTGGTCTATGACATTTTTAAAAAGAATAATGATTTTTGGCTTGGCATGAAGGAGGGTTTCAGGAGAGGTTTCATACTCGGAAGTTCCACCTGAATTAGACCTGGAAGGGTATTCTAAAAGTGGGAAATGGCTGTTCAGTATAGCATGACTATCACTTCTGGCACTTCCTATTCATTCAGCATAAAGTCGTTTTTCCCAGCCATGTCACACAATGATTCATTGATCTTGCATTCATTGCATTGATCTTACATCCTTTCCCCAAGAAAGATACAAACCAGTTGGGTTTCAGAAAAGTCTCAGCATTGCTTTAGACTGTTCCATGGTCACACAGTCTGAGAGGTATTGCAATCCATTCCTAGCATGGACTGTGAAGCAGGAAGAACAAAATGGTATAGTTGAAAATACTATGGTTTTATTATTTTGTTTGAAAATTTTTCAGTTTCCAGAAAATCAGAAACAGCTCTGTGCACAGTTAGTAGAAAAATTACCATCCAGTGGCCAATATCAATTATTTTTATGTCATCTATCTTTGTGTTGACCACGTTATGACTTCCTTCCATTAACATGGCTAATTAAGAATTTTTTTTTTACTAACGATAAGCATAACTTTCTGAAATACTTTACACATGTATTAAAGCTGTTTCTTTTTTCTCTTACAATAGGTTTGAGTTTCCTGAACAGTTGCCACTTGATGAGTTTTTACAAAAAACAGATCCCAAGGATCCTGCAAATTATATTCTTCATGCAGTGCTAGTACATAGTGGAGATAATCATGGTGGACATTATGTAGTTTACCTAAACCCTAGAGGGGATGGCAAAGTAAGTAGCTAAAGTTTTTATACTCAGTAAGACCTCAATTATAGCCACCCCTTTTTAAAATAAACTTAATAATTTTGTGTTTACCTGTAATTGTTTCATCCTTCTGTTATATTAAATGTTACTTGTTTTAAAATGTATCCATGTCTTAAGTTTTTATAACCATCTTTTTTAGAGCATTTCTCAAGTATTTTGATCTGGTGAGGTTTTCCTACAGCTCTCTTATCAGGGCATTATTTGTAGGGAGAGCATATTCTAAATATCATTGGTGAAGCAGCACTATGTAGAGAATTTTGTCAAATGATGGCATTATTTAACATTTCTAATTTAACATGTCTAATTTCAAGACACTTTTACTACACAATATCTCCTTTGGTCTTCACTCTTCCTAGAGTAGGCAGGGTAAATCGGATTCCTCTTTCTTGACAGATATTCTCTAAGGCTTTGGAGCTAAGGCTTCAGAGAATTGAATTTGAGTGGCTTTGCCAAGGTCACATGGTATAGAACTAGAACTCACTCTTCAAATCTCTGGTCCACAGCTCTTTACATTGCATCATTTTGTGGGTACTTGTAACTTCTAACAGAAAAGTGGTTTAGAAGAGGCCAGTATCCGCTCTGCTCTTTGAGTTAGTATGATTGTGTGGTGGGAATTGTTATTTTCATGTATGTGTAGACATTGTGGTAATCAGTGGAACAGAATTGGTGCCCAAAAAAGCATCATGAAATATAAGAGTTTCTTGATAAATTTTAAAATTTTATAAAGAACCAGTGACCAGTTATCACATTTATCAAAGATAGGAAGACAAGGGGATTTATTAAAAGGACTATTGTGTCAGGCACTGTGCTAAGTTCTGAGTTGGGAAAACTGAGGCAAATAAGTGCTTTGCCCAGCATCACAGAGCTCATAAGTGAATGACACCAAATTCCTGCCTCCAGGCCCAAAAGTGTATTTTTACTCCTCTGCCTAGCTACCTCTGTCTACTTTGTACCAGGCACTACACCAGACAGTGGGGGGTAGATACAAGGAGTGCAACAATCCTTTCACTTACTGAGTTTACACTTTAGCATTTTAATTTATGTATCATGTCTCTTGGCGTATATTTTGTTTAAACAATATCTATTTTGTTTTAGTGGTGTAAATTTGATGACGATGTTGTGTCAAGGTGTACAAAGGAAGAAGCAATTGAGCATAATTATGGAGGTCATGATGATGACTTATCAGTTCGGCATTGTACTAATGCGTATATGTTAGTTTATATCAGGGAATCAAAACTGAGTAAGTATATAATTTGTTATTTTTATTGTATACGTCTCTCCCTTGATTATTTCAGATAATTTTCCTACTATCTTAATTTCAAAATATATCCATTCTTTTCTACTCAGTGTCCTTTTTAACAAAGAATAAAAAAGGCTAGAGGGAAGATTTAGTGTAAGCAGTCTACAAAGATTGTATTATGAAGTTGTATAGATTTCTTTTGCATGCTATCAGCAGTTTTCTTAAATGATTTATAATATATTATTCTCAGGAGGGAGAAGAGACAATTTTTTTTTTTAGTTTTGAAAGTACCTTTTAAAGAGATTCTTTCATGGTTTTGTAATAATCAGTGCACTCTTAAAGGAGAATAGGAAAAGCCCAATTATCTTGTCAGATTATAAAGGTACAAAGCTATCTTGAGTTCATGGGGAAGGTTAGTCAAATCAGGTATGTGGCTAAAAATCTTTTTTCATCTTTTATTTTGGTACGAGTCCATGGCACAAAGAGTGATTCTTCAGCCAATAGACGACATCATAAAATTGAAAAGTGATTAATCAGATTGGCCTATTCACTTTAGGGGCGTAGAACCGAATCACTTAAAAATTATAAACTGAATCCCAGTTATTTCTACAGGTGAAGTTTTGCAAGCTGTCACCGATCATGATATTCCTCAACAATTGGTAGAACGCTTACAAGAAGAAAAAAGAATAGAGGCTCAGAAGAGGAAGGAGCGGCAGGAAGCCCATCTCTACATGCAAGTGCAGGTCAGCTTCCAAACCAAGGGGGACACCAAGGCCTTATTTGACTGTTAGATGAGACAGGTATAAAAGTATGGGTACAAAGCATGAATTCCTGCGAATTTTCAGACTTTAGGAGTAATAAGTGACAAATGAGAAAAAATAATTCAGCCTAGCTGCAAACAATATTTGGAGCCATTTTTCTTATTTTTAATCGTATTTTTTAATGTTTTTGTCTGCCTGCCATTAGATTAAGAACTATAGGAATACAAAAGAAGATTAAGATATTCACTAATGAAAAACTTGTTGAGCAAGACAGGTGACTGATGATTCATGCCCACCCAAAGTATGTGTAGTACTAAGACAAATATCCATCTGGAAAATCCTAGTATCTTCTTTCTCCATTTTTCTTTCATAAGTCCTTTTCTTTCTTCCCCTGTGTTCAGAAGTCTTAATGGGAGGAAGAGTTAATTCTGGCTTTTCTTCTTCATCAACTACTTCTCTCCCCCCTCCTCCTGCTGGCCCTCAAGTTGGTTCTGTTGACAGTGTTTCTAACTGCTGTTGTGATATAACACAACAGTAATATCTCTGTCTTTTTATGTACACTGGACTGTTAGCTGTTTGTATTTTACAGCAGACCAGGAAAGGAGAACAAACTGGTTAGGGACATTGAAAAAAGGACGGAGACATTACATTCAAGAAGTTTATATTCTACTGAAGAGAGCAAATCAATTTTTTAAACTAGATTTATGCTATAGAAAAAATAAGTTGCATTCATCTAGTGCTTTACATTGCTTCTCATTTGATTTTCATACTCTATTATATATGTATATATGAATATGTTACAGAAATGTGAAAATTATATGGTATCCTGACCCTTAGAGGAAAAAAAATGTCAATTTTCTTTATTACTTAAATGAGTTCATGTTCTTTGAGTTAGATTTATAATTTTTGTGGATAAATAAATGATTTACAAAATTCTTTATCATTTATAGTAACTTGTTATCAGCTATACATGATTATTTGTATTTAGTCTTTTTTTCCTATCATTTTTTTCCTTGAAATTGCTGTAAATCATCACACTGATTTTATTCATTAAGGTTGTTTGAAAGATTTCCTATTTTTAATCATTTTCTTATATCAATGCATATTTCCAGATAGTGACTGAGGACCAGTTTTGTGGGCATCAAGGCAATGATATGTATGATGAAGAAAAAGTAAAATATACAGTCTTCAAAGTATTAAAAAACTCCTCATTATCTGAGTTTGTACAGAATCTTTCTCAAACGATGGTAAGTTTGTTTTGTTGAATGATTCTTGTAACATTCAGCTTTTGTGCCCTAGTTCAATGGATTTGTTTGGGAAAATTCTTCTTAACTCAACTTTTTTTTTTTTTTTGGTCTTTTGGAGGGCAGTTGGGCTTAAGTAACTTGCCCAAGGTTATACACGGCTAGTTTTTTTGTGTGGGTGTTAAGTGTCTGAGGCCAGAGCTGAACTCAGGTTCTCCTGACTCCAGAGCTGGCGCTCTTACTCACTGCACCACCTAGCCTTCCCCATTAACTCAACTTTTAATGAGAAAATTGCGTTGTTTATATCTCATGGGGATGAATTTTTGTATGAAAGTCATGAGGTAAACTGGCAAAACCTTTATTAGTTCCTTTTCACCCTTATCATTTAAGTGTTAGAAATATTTTTCTTATAACATTGTTAAGAAATCCATGAAAGGTAGAATTGCAGAGAAAGAATGAGTGAATATATGAAATTGTTTACTATATTTCGAGCCTTGTTCCAAGTGATATAAATATGAAAGGATAGCAATTCACTGCCTTGGAGGAGCTTACTTTCTTTTATCAATAAAGATGTTTATTGCTATCTTTTGTTTTTATATCACCTACATTTCCCCCTATATGTCTCTCCCTGAGAAACTAATTAATTAAAAAAGGAAGATATCTATAAAGCACTACCTCAGGAGCTTACATTATATTAATATATATATATAATAATATAATAAAAGTAAAGGTGTGGTCAAAAATGAATTGTATTGTAAGTATTTTAGTTTGCAAGATCAGAGACAAGACTAGTGATTGTAGCCATAGGGAAATCTTGACAGGCAGCATCAGAGGAAGGACTGGTCTGAATTTGCTAAGCAAACTACTTACTGTAGCAGCCTTCATGAGGTTAAAGGTCTTTATTTTTTGTTTTGTTTTATTGATGATCATACTTCCTGACTAGCCCTCTTACCAAGGTACAAAATTGATTCTCAGATGTCACATTTACCCTTGATGTTTATGCTCAGGTCTAGTACCTAATAGAAGACATTTTGATAATTCATAAAGTAGGTAGTCAAAAACTATTTCCCTGGTTAGAAGGGAATGGGAAACAAGATTGCAATTATGATCTATTTTTCAGAGAATCAAGAGAATACATGGTAGCAGACCACTAGTATTCTTTCCTCTTTACAATCTCTTCCCTGTGATGTATTGTGATATTTCACTAGCTGATGATAATAATAGCTGATAGTGATGTGGTGCTACTTTTCCTGGGAAGATCATGTGAGGAGTGATCTTTGATTTCATCAGAACTCTCAATGTGGAGATTTACCCACACAGATTAACATCCTCATCAATGACTGGAGTCTTAAGAGTTGCTTTCATGCACCAAGTGTTTTAAGTGATTTGGTAGTGGTCACACAACACTATATAGGCAGCCTTTGAACTCAGGTTCAAAGGCTGCAAAATTAATTAAATTATTAATTAAAGTCTGCAAAATTCTTTCATGTATAATATCAAACTTGAGCCTTATAGCAACCCTGTGGGGCATCTAAGATTAAGGATTTTTAAGTGATTTGCCCAGAATCTCTTAGCTAGTAAGGATCAATTAGATTTTGAACCCAGACCTTTTTGAGTCCCAAGTTCAGTATTCTGTCCATTATGATACTTACTTTATTGGCATTTAATATTTTGTTTGTTTAGGGATTTCCACAGGATCAGATTCGATTATGGCCCATGCAGGCAAGGAGCAATGGAACAAAAAGACCAGCAATGTTGGATAATGAAGCAGATGGCAATAAAACAGTGAGTTTTATGTGTTATATGATCCAGCATAGGGGGTTCTAGAAATATGGGACCACATCTTCATTTTATGAATGCAGATTTTTACTACCAAATTCAGTAACTATCTTTTTGTTTCTTCCAAATAGATGATTGAACTCAGTGACAATGAAAATCCTTGGACGATATTCCTTGAAACAGTAGATCCTGAGATGGCTGCTAGTGGGGCAACATTACCAAAATTTGATAAAGATCGTAAGTGGTTCTTAAAAAGAAAAACATATAGTAAACTAAGAACAAGGCAATGTGAGTTGTTTTCCCTAATCTGTTTTTCTTTTGTTCCTATAAACTAGTTGTAAATAGTATTTAGGGGAAGAAAGGGACTATTCTGGGGTTATGTGAGAACTCTGTGCATAGGTGATTGAGCAGAAAAGAGGAAACTGGAGCTCTTATAAGACCATAAGAACAAAGAGATGACACTTTCCTGTTGTCAATACAATACATAAAAGTGAACAAAGGACATATATGTTCGAGGGCGTATCATCCAGGTTTAGGATGCATTTCTATTTTAGCCTCTTGTATGTTGTTTACAATATTTAGAAAACAAAATCAAGAGTCAAAGAGGTGTTTATCTTGCACATGCTTCATAAGATACCATACTTCTAGTGATGAATTTAATATAATATATAGTTAGGCTAGTCATAGACGATGAAGTAGATGCCATATATGGTCTTTGATAATAGTTGGTCTTCAAGTGACGTATTCTCTGACATGACAGTCTGTGACATAGAAAAGTAAAAATGGTCCTGTGTAGGCCATTGAAGAACTTGACAAGATCCTCCAGACCAAATCAATCTATACTTTAATACCTGCTAACACAGGTTAGTTTATAGGCATTTGTTAGGCATTTACTTTATACAAGGCACTGTGTTAAGTAAGGTGGAAATACAAAGAAAGGCAAAGCCCCTATCCACAAGTAGTGCATATTCTAACGGGGTAGACATCATATTAATAACTTGTACTTGCAAGAGATATATATATAGAGAGAGAGTAGATGGAGGTAATTTAAAAGTGGACAGGCATTAATTAGCAGCTGAGAGGCAGGGAGATACCAGGAAAGGCCTGTGCAGAAGGTAGGATTTTAGCAGTCTTAAAAGGAGTCCAGGGAAATTAAGAAGCAGATGTAAGGGGTTGCAAAGGGGGAGAAAGCCAGTGTAAAGGCACAGAGATAGGAGATGGAGAGTCATGTTTGATAAACTGGGAGTAGACCACTATAACTGGATCAAACATGGAGGGCTGTAAGCTGGAGAGGTAAAAATGAGCCAGATTTTATACTTTTAATTTGTTCAGCTATTCCTCAGTTGATGTTCAACCA
This sequence comes from Petaurus breviceps papuanus, assembly GCF_028583685.1. NCBI lineage: Eukaryota > Metazoa > Chordata > Mammalia > Diprotodontia > Petauridae > Petaurus > Petaurus breviceps. The sequence goes on along the minus strand of NW_027185616.1, from coordinate 5,155,179 downwards.
CTTTATTTTCATCTCTTTGCTAGAACAAAAAATGTTATCAATAACTTCATCTCCATCCCCTTCCTTGAGATCCATCTCATATAATAATATTTCTTATAGACGGAAAAAAAATCAGCATAACTGATCAACACATTGAAAATATATACAATGTACTACATTTGTGGATCTACTGTCTTTTTAATTTTGCAACAATTGCTTTATTTTGGGGGCGAGGAGGGGGGGGAGTTCTTTCCATTTACATTGCTGTAATCATTGCATATGTTGTTTCCTTGGCTCGGCTTCATTCACTCTGCATCAGTTCATGTACATCTTTTCGTGTTTTTCTTTATTGATCATGTTTATTATTTAAACGTAAAATATTACATGACCTAGAGGTATTTTTTTTAGCATGTTAGAAGATTTCTCTGACAGATTTACAGGTTAACATGGACAGGAATGGCATAGGTTGAGAAGACAGACGTAGTTTTCTTTGGAGGGAATATTTACATTGATAAGTTCCCAAGATACATTGTATAAGTATTTAAGTGTGCATAATGTATTACAGGATATTAGGTGTAGTCTTTTTTTATAAAACCTGCTAATGCCTACTATTTGTTGGCTTAAAGACCTTAGGGCCGCCTCCCTGCCGTTAAGAGGTAGAACTTCACTTGAGGTTTATGTATTACAACACTTGACAGATTGCCTCAAGTCACATATTTTAAAGACCCTGTATTTGATCCTAGACTAATGTTCTTTCACCACTTTTACTCCAGTGTAATTATGTCATAATAAAGAAATAAACTTCAAAAATTTGTTAGGGTAACTTAATTTGAGTCCCTGACAATAATTAATAGCTTCTTAATAATGCTAATCAAGTTTAAATGAAACAATAAATGAACTTAATTTTTAAACTTAATATGTTTTTGGTGTTTAATATGGAATGTGTGTGTATTTGTCTTTATGTAAAAATCTGTTTTTCAATTTACAGATGATGTAATGCTGTTCCTGAAGATGTATGATCCAAAAACACGGAGTTTGAATTATTGTGGACATATCTATACGCCTATATCCTGTAAAATTCGTAAGTCTTTACGTAAGCTTTTCTCTTACAATCTAGAATTTTGGTACTTAAAATTTCATTATATTACAATGTGATATGTTGTTATGCATGTTTTCTTTTCTTTGTTAGGTGACTTGCTCCCAGTTATGTGTGAAAGAGCAGGATTTTCCCAAGAAACTAACCTTATCCTCTATGAGGTTTGGATTGTTTACCTTTTCTACAGTAACATTCTATGCTATGTTAAATAGTAGTTCTAAATTTCCCTTTGTTCATCCTGATTGGTATTAAATTGTGTAAAGTAGTGACAATTTCAAACTTGTATTTATAGCCAGATTGTGATTTAAAGAAAATAAATATAGCATCGTACTACTTTTATGCCTATTTTGAAATTGGATTTTGTGATTTAGCATTTAGTTAAGAATCCTTATACTATATAGCTAAAGTTTATATTTAAGATGCAGTGATTAAGAAAATTATTTACTGAAAAAAGTAAATGCCATGCATTGTTAATTAGATTACAATTTTTTCAATTCTGATAAAAACACAAGCTGCTTTGTTTTTGTTTTCATATTATCTTTTACTATAGGAAGTTAAACCGAATTTAACAGAGAGAATTCAGGATTATGATGTGTCTCTTGATAAAGCACTCGATGAACTAATGGATGGTGACATCATAGTGTTTCAGAAGTATGTATTTTTTATTTGAATTTTGGTTTGATTATGATCAAGTTGAACTAATTGTTAAACTTTTTCTTATTTAATGGTAGGAATTTGTCATATGAAAGTAAAACCTGGCCTTTATTTACCGTAATAATCAGTGCCTTTTATCTAAATTTAAATAAGCTTAAAACCAAACACAGCTAACTTTAGAAAGAGCAATCTGTGAACCTGGTTAGGTCCTAGCTCTATTTGCTGCCATGGTAGCCTTGGGAAAGGCACTTAATCCTTTTTAGGCCTCCTCTATAAAATGAGTATATACTACCAGAAGGCTCCAAGGTCCTTTCTAGTGATAGTCTGTAATCCAACTAGGATTAAGTAAGGAACTCTAATACTTCTCTAGTCATCTGATTTTCAAATTAACCTCACTTAACTTTCTACCAAACAAAGATTAAAGCTGAACTGTAGATGTCAGAGAATTAAACTTTTGTTATTGTAGTCTGTGTGCTATGTTAATGGCATGCTTATATTGGGATTTTTAATCAATTATTTCTATACTTTCTGTCATGGACATAGTAGTTATAATGAATTGTGTCTTAGATATGGACTGATAGTAAATCTTTTGTAAGTAAATCTTGCTTTTCCCCTTTAAAATTGAACATCATCTGGGAACAGCCAGATTTTGGATAGCATATTGTAACCAGTCTTATTTTCAAGATTATGCAAATAAACTTTCTAAGTGCCATTCAGAAACTATCATGTTGTGAGACTAATCTATTAGTATGCCTTTAAGGGTGGATTTGTCTTGCCCCAGACTATTTTAAAATACTAGCTTGTAGTCTAAAGTTTCCATCACATTAATTTTCTCATTGAAAATACATCTTAAAAATATTAGCGTAATTTGTATTAACTATTTCTCTTATCATATATTTTTAAGTAGTTAATAACTTCGGTTTTTGTTTTCAGAGATGACCCAGAAAATGATAGCAGTGAACTACCAACCGCAAAGGAGTATTTCAGAGACCTATATCACCGTGTGGATGTCATTTTCTGTGATAAAACTATTCCTAATGATCCTG
>NW_027185616.1:5125897-5152394 GCF_028583685.1 Petaurus breviceps papuanus | reverse complement strand
TTTCAGGTACATGTTACAAATTGAAATTTTTGCTTCCCAAACTACAGAAAAAAATGGTTTTCCTTCATTCCAGTTAAAAGAACTTCCCTAGTAAATAGAGAGTCTGCAAGAAATTGTTCAGGCTGTCAGCTTTAAACTTGGATCATTTTGGCATTATAGGTCATACTAATTTAAGTTAATATTATCACGTAATTATAAAGTTAAGTTATATTAAGAGTTTTTCCCATGGTGTCTCTTTTACTTTGTCCTTTTTTTCCTTCCTCAATTGTTTAAAAATGTTCCCACAGAAATGAGATGTGTGCCTTGTCCTCCTTCCCATCATCCCCCAAAAGTATACATGTTTGTTAGTTAAACTTTACCACACTCTTCACGCTTTTGTAACTCACAGCCCACCTTTAACAAGGGAAGTTTAGTATTGGGGGGAAGGGGGAGGATGCAGGGAGAGTGTGTGTGTGTGTGTGTGTGTGTGTGTGTGTGTGTGTGTGTGTGTTATATGTGTATATCATGTAACCACGATATAATGTCTATGTGTCAAAATTAACCTTGGCTATTGGGGAGTGGGTGATTTCTTCAAAAAACCCAATTTCTTTCTACCAACATAACTTTGGTATTTTACAACTAAATAGTAGAAAATATATTTGGAGCATTCTTATGCAGACCCATTGAAACAAACTCCACTTTAAAGCTGTTGTACATCTTAGGCAATTCTCTGGAATATAAATTCCAGTGAATTGCGTATATATTGATTTTCCTTGTTTTTCTCCACTCTTAGTATGGTAGGATTGAATCTCTGGTAACTATAATTGGAGAAATTGAGCAATATTAAAAGTAAATATTTAATAAGAAAGTATTGTATTCCTTTGTTAAGCTAAAATATTTGAATAAAAATTATTATTTTTTTTTAAGCAATCAGAGTTAAGTAACTTGCTCAAGGTTACACAGTCAGTTATTTCTAGGTGTGGTGCTAAAAGTATCAGAGCCCGGATTTGATCCCCAGGTCATCCCGACACTGGAGCCGGCGCTCTTACTTGCTGAGCCACCTGGCCACCCCTGAATAAAAATTCTTTATTGGATGAACCAGGGTTATTTCAACATATTGATGGTTTTTTCTTGGTCCTAAGTCTAAGACTTTGAGTAAGACTATCTCCAATCTTGATGAGCCACTGAAAAAGCTAAGAAAACTATTTGCTAGGTCATATTCTATCCATGTGCCTATGCTTTTCAATATTACCAAGAGAATTGGTAATGTGTTGATAGCTTGTAATTATATTTAAATTTTATGTTTTGATCTAGTTTCAGACATACTTTGTTATTACCACCATTTCCTTTTTTTAGGTTGCAAAGACAGTTGCACAGAGGCTAAATACAGATCCAATGCTACTTCAGTTTTTCAAGTCCCAAGGGTAAGATGTATTTATAGAAATCTGTGTTGTTCAGTATGATGTTTCCATGTGCTTTCTCTGGTGTAGTGAAATCTATTTAAAATAAGTTATAGCCTTTTTTTTTTAAATTGCCCCATACCAAGCAACTCCTCCTTCAGTCGGCATTCCATTGCTTCCTATTACTGCAGTGGGTTGGCCCAAGGAAAGAGTGGGAGGTTTTATATTTTAATATTTTGCAGTCACTGATTTGAAAAACTGAAGGGTGACTGGTTGCAGAGTGTGTGTTAACTGGAAGATGGTGATCATGTGAAACTTGTTGAATGGGAAGAAAAGAGCTTTTTCAGGCAATTAGCCTGAAATGTAAAGGAGTAAGTCCAAGTATAATTTTTAAGGATGCCTATTTTATTTACTGTTTCAGATTTCAGGATATTAAACTTTTAAAAGAAACATCAGCATATTCAATATGTAAATATTAAGTTTGGTAGCAGTATTTGAACCATGATGCAAGATTTTTTTCACCTGTGATTATTTAAAAAAAAAAAAAGATATCATAATCTGTTGGTTTAGGTAATTCCACTCTTCCAAATGGTTGATCCTGAGTTGCATATCTAGGGTTAAAAGGATAGTGGCTTGCTTCTCTATGTACAGCCAGATATTTAGACTGTAGGTATAAATAAACAAATTATATTTATATACTCTTTTCTTGTATAGTTATAGGGATGGCCCAGGTAATCCTCTTAGACATAATTATGAAGGTACTTTAAGAGATCTCCTGCAGTTCTTTAAACCCAGACAACCCAAGAAACTTTACTACCAGCAGGTAGGAAGCCACATCATTTATAAGTGAAGTGACAATCATCACAAAAAGGGTGGGAGAAAATACATGTGGATATATGTTTAAACTGTGTTTGTTTTTCCTAGCTGAAAATGAAAATAACAGATTTTGAAAATCGGAGGAGTTTTAAATGTATTTGGCTAAACAGTCAATTTAGGGAAGAGGTAAGCAAAGTAAAATGTAATATGAGCTTAATTGTAAGCTTCCACAGCAATGTTTTGTTGTTGTTCAGTTAAGTTCAAACCATTTGTGACCCCATGGACCCTATTGTTCATGGGTTTTCTTGGCAAAGATGTGAGTGTGTTTTGATATTTCCTTCTCCAGTGGATTAAAGCAAACAGACATTAAATGACTTGCCCTGGGTCACACAGCTACTGAAGTGTCTGAGACTGGTTTAGGTTTTCCTGAATTAGGAAGATGAGTCTTCCTGAGTTCAAATCTGGCCTGAGATATTTCCTAGCTGGATGACCCTCTGTTAAATGAGCTAGAGGAGGAAATGGCAAATCACTACAGTATCTTTGCCAAGAAATCCCCAAATGGGGTCACAAAGGGGCGGACACAAATGAAGCCCCTAATGGGTTTAGAGCCCTGCACTCAGTCCATTGAGACACCTTGCTTGCTTGGCTCCTAGGCAAACAGTGGTTAAGATTTGAACTCAGGTCTTTCTGACTCCAGGCCTAGTGCATTCTGTGCAAAGAACATTTTAGGGAGATCCTATACTTTTGCTCAGGGGTTAATAATTGAAGACTACATTACATATGGGCACTAGTAGAAATAAACAGTCACTATCCTTGGGGCAGCTAGGTGGCACAGTGAGTACAGCACCGGCCTGAAGTCAGGAGGATCTGAGTTTGGTTCTGGCCTCAGACACTTAACACCCACACAAAAAAATACTAGCCATGTAACCTTGAGCAAGTTACTTAACCCCAGTTGCCCTCCAAAAAAAAGAAAAAAAAACCAGTCACTATCCTCAAAGAGCATTCTCCTGGAGTGATATATTAGGTACACAAAAAATAGAAAAGTTCATCATGAGTGATGGGTATAAATAGGGAAATATAGATAGGCCTCCATTAATTCTTGGAAAAGAAAAGAACATTTTGAATTGGAGAAATCAGAGCAGGTTTCACAGAGGAGGTGATGCCTCATTCATTGAGCCATCTTACTGCCTCCAACAACTTTGGGAATGATTCAAAAGAAAATATTCACCTATATATTATTCCACTCTCTCTTTCAATGGGAAAAAAAGCCCAGTGTATAAAGTTAGCAAGTGATACATTCTTTTTCTTGAGAGCTCAGGATTTTTAAATATTTGATAGAGCATTAGCCATAGCAGGTAAAAATCCTTCTGAATATTTTTTTAGAGTAAAAAATTTTTTAATATTGCTCCTGAGGTTTTATACCCCTATAATTATTTCTAAGTATAATTGCATCCTCAGCATTCCACCCCCCCCCCCCCCCAAAAAAAATCTGTACTTGATCTTTTCCTGTGCACTGAGAAAAGTTTTTCACATCCTGGAACAAATTTACTTTAGAGAATACTACCATTTTCACAGTATGTAAAGAAAGAGTAAGTTGTGTGGGATCCTTTTTATTTGTAATCGTGGAGAATTTGGTGATTATTTTCCTTTCATTTTGCCTGGGCCTCAAAGGATTGGACACAGAATTGACACTGGCTGTCATAACCGTTTATTACTCTGGAATAAAAACAAGTTTCATACTGCTCTGATTTGCTAGTCAAATTGCAATTGTAGCATTTTGTGAGGCCACTTTAAAGTAATTGCAGTTGTAGTAAACTTAAAGTTGTAACATTATTATCTAAAGAAATTATACTTATAGGGAAGGCTAGGTGGTGCACTGAATAGAGAACTGGCCCTGGAGTCAGGAGGACCTGAGTTCAAATCCGACCTCAGACACTTGACACAAAAGTAGCCGTGTGACCGTGGGCAAGTCACTTAACCCCAATTGCCCTACCTTCCTCCCTCCAAAAAAAAAAAAAAGAAATTATACTTATATATTTGGAATATGTGACAAGTTTTGTATATCTTTCCACCAAAACTTCCCTGTGGAATTTGGCTTCTGAGTTGATCTCAAGGTTTATGGAAATTACACACTGCATGTGGGGCATGGTAAATTAAGAGTTTTTAAATTAATCTGATAGCATTTTTAGTCTCAGATTGTTTTAATATATTGCACATCTCTTATTTTAAAATAGCAGTATTTGTCATTTGAATTTTACTAGAAGCATTTCTGTTGGGTATGCAGGTGAGAAATAGAAGATGAATGAGGTGAAATAAAAGTTTTACCTTCACACACACACCTTAGGAAATGAAAATATGATAGTGTGCTTATTATTGCACATTGAAACATTATAAAGCTTTCTAGTTAAAAGAAGAACTTTCATTCTCCAGATACATTTTCAGGACATAATTATTTCAGATATTCTAAAGGTGACACTTAGAAATAAAACTACTAATTAGCGATTTTGAACATAACATTTTTCTATACCTTGTGTCAAAGCAGATTAGATTATTATTGTGGGAACCTTATACTATGAAAACTATTTTGTTGATGTAGGTGTCCTGACTCTGATAGTCTTTGACTCTAGATAGTTGTACCACTTCTTTTTTTACTGCTTTCTAAAAGATGTATACTGTGTACCTCACAAGGTTTCTGCGAAAGAAAAGCTTTTTTAAAATGTTATAAAAATGTCTATTACTTTCTGATGCAGTGTAGATTATAATTGTTCATCCTTCCAAAGCAGACAGTGTCATGAATTTCTGGGGAAGAGGGAAGGGGGGATCATTTAGTCTTGTGATAAGAGTTTCTATAGTTAATTTGGAAATTTTAGGCCATGATTTGTTGCTGCCATACCACTACTCGAAGGTTTTTCTAGCTTGCATATAATCTGCTAGCTAGCTTCCTTTTTGCGTCACCCTTGAGAAACTTTGCCATTTCCAAATGAAGGTGAGACATTGGGAGACTTGGATGAAAAGGCATTTTTTAAACAGTATGTGTTTAATTATTTTGCTTTTTAGGAAATAACACTATATCCAGACAAACATGGGTGTGTCCGGGACCTGTTAGAAGAATGTAAAAAGGCTGTAGAACTATGTGAGAAAGCGTCAGGGAAACTTAGGTAAGCATTTCCCGAAAATAATCATGGAAAGTGGAAGACAAAACAAAATCTTGCTATTCAGTTATATTCATCTAAACATTAAGTAGGCACTGTTTTTACCACTGGGGGTACAAAAAGACCCCTCCAAAAAGGAGGATTCAACAAAAAAAGACAGAGAAGGAGTCAGATAGGAGGAGAATCTGGAGACTAGAGAGGAGAGGGATCTGCTGTGTCAAAGGCTACCCAGACGTCAAAGAGAATGAGGATTTACAGATGGAAGGATTGGGTGGAATTAACGTTGAACCTTGGGGTTGAGGGGGAGCAAATGAGGAATCAGGTGGGCTGGGGGTATGGAATGGGGTTTGGCTGATGATCGGTAGGAGTTCAAAGTTACTGGGATGTGAAGGCATATCATGAGTTGGGAAGCCTGAAGTCAAAGGGAGGGTTGTTCCATACATCCTAGAGTGACAGTTACAAATGAAAGCAACAAATCTAAGTTTATCAACAAAGAATTACATTGATTATTTTGAATTTGAATTTAAGTCCCCTCTTCTGTTTTTGCCCAACATTTTGTTGGTATTAATTACATTAGGCAAAATCAGTAAAGCAGAGAGAGGTAGAGACAGCTGAATGAATGAAAAAACCTTGAAACAAAAATTTTGTTTGGAAATCATCAAATCTTATTACTCTTGATAAGAAAAGATGGTGTTTAGGCCATCTTAAGAGGTCATATTCAGCTTAAATCATAAGTTAAGATGATAAATAATTGGCTGACTTCTAAGATTTGTTTTAATAGCCCTCTGTTCTAATATATAGATTCAGTGTTAATGACCAGCTGTTCTTAAAATATGGAAGCCTTTTAATTCAGACATAATTTTTTTTTTTAAGCAATTGGGGTTAGGTAACTTTCTCAAGGTTATATGGCCAGTTATTTCTGGGTGTAGTGCTAAGTATTCGAACCCAGATTTGATCCCCAGGTCATCCTGAAACCGGAGCCAGTGTTCTTACTCGCTGAGCCACCTGGCCGCCCCAAGACATAATTTTTTAATGAGTTATTTGTCCATATATAATTTTAAAGTTAGTGTTCATTTCATTATCCCATCTTTTCCTATAACACACATTTCTTGTAATTTTTTCTCTCCCCACCTCCCTCCACCATTAAGAAGGAAAAACCACACTTGATATTTCAACCAAAAAAAATGTTAACTTGGTTAAGTTATATATCCCATAAAGTGAATCCACTTAGGGAAATTTAGAATAGGAAAGTTCAGGAAATTGTAATATCATGCAAGCAGTAATTTTTGTAAAATAATTTTTTGTTTTAATTCTGTTTCTACTCATTTCCTATTTTTAAGGCTGCTAGAAATTGTAAGCTACAAAATTATTGGTGTCCATCAGGAAGATGAATTATTAGAATGTTTATCACCTGCAACAAGTCGAACATTTCGAATAGAGGTTAGTAAATCATAAGATTTATAACTGAAAGGAATTATAAAAGATTATCTTGTTCCTCTTTACGAGGAAATTGACTGTTTATGATAAATGCTAAATTTTGTATAGAACTAGCAGTTATTAATTAGATTGTACAACTGGCTCCTACCTAAGTCTTTTCCTTAAAAATATTTTTAATGTTACATTTTCAATGGAAAATAGCTTTCTGATTCATGACGAATGGATTCTAGAAATTTCTGCAAATAGAGAGAGAACTCTAGTAAGTTTTTTGTTTCAGAGGGTTCTATACAGTGCCATGATTTTTCTAAAAGTTCTTCTGGTTACTTCCAGGAGAAAGCCTCCATTAGATACTTATTCCTTAGCTTCCTTGTGTTACCTCCTGACAGAGAGGTAATGGACTCAGTCACTTGGCCAACCATGTACTTACGTGCTTACTATGTACTTTGTTCTGATGTCTTGGTGAGACAAGAAAGTTTGTAAAAGACAGCCCCTGCTCTCAAGGAGCTCACAGTCTACAGGGGAAAGACAAACTGTATATGAGCTAAGTCGGAGGTCATCAGTAGAAGTAAGGTACTGACTTTAAGGAGAATTAGGAAAAGCTTCTTGTAAAAGATTGGTTTTAAGCTGATACTTGTAGGAAGCCAGGAAATGTAGTTGAGAGAATTTCAGGAATAAAAGACAGGAGAATGGTTGTCTTGTACATGACACAAAAAGGCCAGAGCCACTGGATCACAGAGTATAGCAGGGTTAAATAAAGTTTTAGGCAGATTGGAAAAGTAAGAGAGGGCAGATTATGAAGGGCTGTAAATGCTGAATAAAAGGCTTTCTGTTTGATCCTGGAGGCAGGGCATAAGGAGACACTGAGGAGAGGCAGAGTGACCTGGGCAGATCTGTACTTTAGTCCATCCACCTCTTTTTCAAGACTTAGGTATCATTCTTCATCATTGGGGTCCTCTGTAATCATGACTGATCACAATTTTTAGGGATTTCAAAGTTGTGTTTTGGGGTTGTTGTTTTTTTACCAGTGTTGGTATTAATAGCATAAATTCTGCTCATCTCACTGCATTATATCATAGATGCCTTGCCTAGTTTCTCTGAAACCATTAGTTAATAAGTATATTAGAATGATGCTTTTGTGTTGAAAATCATATTAATTTTGATTATATATCCTTTTTAAAAAAAGACTAATGCCATTTAGAATGACTTATTTAAGAACAAAAAACCTTGCAATTTGTTCGTGTCCATGTATTAATTGTAAATCTACCTATTTCTGTCTTCTAAATTGTTTATTAGAACTACTCATGATCAGATTATTTAATTTGACTACAGGAAATACCCTTGGACCAGGTAGATATAGATAAAGAAAATGAGATGCTAATCACAGTGGCTCATTTCCACAAAGAGGTCTTTGGAACTTTTGGTATACCATTTTTGCTCAGGATACACCAGGTAAGTTATTTTTTAAGGTTGTCCTGCTTCTCTTGATTACCAGGCTAATCATTTCTAATACATTCATTTACTCATTTGCTTTTGTTTTTTAAAAAGTACATAATAACTGTCAGTTTTTCTTAAATGGGAAAAGCTTTAATATGTCATTTTCTTCCTATTCAGTGTGGGTTTCATGAGGGCTGTAACCTGCTTCTATAATTTTGAATTTTTTCCTAACATCTGGTCTGGGGCACTGCAGAGGAGTCGACTCTTCATGTATTTTTGTTTGATGTGAATTGCAGTTAGTTTGCTTTTACATTTTAAAATAAATGTCATGTGTGTGGCTCATTTGAAAAGTGTTATTTTAAATTTTCAAATGGAACTTTCTTTAAATATCACGGGGTATAGTATCTGTTTAATCATTTATAGGGTGAACATTTCAGAGAAGTGATGAAACGGATTCAGACAATGCTAGATATCCAGGAAAAAGAGTTTGAGAAGGTAAGAATTTACCTTAGACCTGCAGGAGGAGGTAAAAAATCATTTTTGTAAAGACCTATAAATGATATAAATAATATAAAGGTTTGCTTCTAAATAATGATGTAAAATGTGCTGCTTTCTGTAGCACAAATAATCATACTTTTCCTTAAACACTGGTGTTCCTTTTAGTGTGAATTAGGGGTTCTCTGATAAAATGTCAGTGTTGGTGAGCCATCTAGGATGGGAGATATTCTCCATCCCCAGTCTGTCCCTGCAAGGAGCCATGCCAACAGGCCCCTCTCTCAACAGCTTTGCAGCTCTGTCTTCTCACATATTTATGCTCCTCACATTAATTTCCCCCCCCCCACCAGGCCCACAGAAATAACACTATGCCACCCCCTCATGGTCTGTGTATGAGAAGCCCGAGCCATATCATTTTGAGATAGCTGATGCTCCTGATAAAATTAAACCCCCCAGCAGCGTCACATTTTGTCTCTGTTCAGACTTGAAAAGATTTTTGTTTTGTTTTTTGTGCTTTTTTTATTTTTAAGTTTAAATTTGCCATTGTAATGATGGGCCGACACCAGTACATAAATGAAGATGAATATGAAGTCAATTTGAAAGATTTTGAGGCTCAGCCGGGTGAGTGCCTGAACATTAAGTTTTAGACCATGATTCTTCATTAGCTGCAAATCAAAGAAGCTTAGATAGTAAAAAGTAAACCTTTTAAATTTACTGCTACTTGGATGAAGTTTTGGAAGAAACAACCTTATTTTAGTGTTTCACTAGCCAGGTAAACGTGGAGCCATTTTGTCTGAGACTACAGTTACACTATGCATCAGGGTCCTAAAGAAAGGGAAAATACAGTTAACACCACAGCTTTGAAGTATTTGCCTAGTATTATTCCCTTAAACATTGACTAATAAGAAACAGTTTGATTATAATTTATATATACAGAGAAGGAGAGAGAGAGAGAGAGTGTGTGTGTGTGTGTGTGTGTGTGTGTGTGTGTGGGTGGGTGTGTGGGTGGGTGTACATGTATGTACATACGTACACACTAGCCTTTGGACTTAAAAGCCAGGACAACTCTTACCACTGTGTTCAAGTGTAAACTAACAGTTCTAACAGTTGTGTTTTTTTTTCTCCTAGGTAACATGTCTCATCCCAGGCCTTGGCTGGGGCTTGACCATTTCAATAAAGCCCCAAAGAGAAGTCGCTACACTTACCTTGAAAAGGCTATTAAAATTCATAACTGACTTACTTAATCAGTTTGTTCAAGGCAAGGGACAATACGTGTGTGTGTGCACCTTTTTAACAACAGTAGAACTTTGGTACACGTGCACTCTATCTGAAGTCTTCAGCAAGAGGATTTGCTGCTGATGTTAATTTTATTTTGTTGAGGCTGTTCAGTTTGGCTTCTCTGTATCTATTGAATGCCCTTTTTGAGCAAAATGAAGGTGTTTTTATAAAGCTTGGATGCCAATGAGAGTTATTTTATGGTAAACATAATGCAAGGCAATTGTCAGCATAATGGGGGAAAGAGTTTAGTAGGACAATTGATACTGGCGAAAAATTTGTCTGTAGTATGTTTATAGATGGCATAAGCTGACTGGCTGCCCTTCCTGGTATGGTTTCCTTCACCAACCCTGCAGCGAGTAAGTCTTATGTTTAGACTCACAACTGATTTATTTCCTTCAGTTATACTTTAAATGACCTTTTGTGCATTTGTAAATGCAAAAGAAAAAGAACTCACAACATCAATAAATAGAGATCTCTACTTCATTGTGTATATTGTTGGCACTTATTCGGGATTTATGTCTCCTCCAGCTACATAGGACCTTTTTAATAAACTAGTTTTGATTTATTTAGTTCAGCCACTACTTTGCTGCCCATTTGCAGAGTGGGTGCACTGAATAAAACCCTAAAAGACATTTTGGGTCTTTTTAATAAATTAAAAACACTGTTAAATACAATTAAGGTTTACTGTGCTGCCTATTGGCAAATTTAATGACATGAGAAGTTGGCAAAAGCAAGTTGAAAGGATTATAAATATAGTTTCATTTAAATGGGAACAGATGGAAGAAACAATAGCCTTTTAGCACAGAGGGCATGCTCACTAGTGTTTAGTAAGCTGTTGACTTTGTAAAAAAAAAAAAAAAAAGAAAACAAAACAGCAAAAACAAAAAAAGCAAAACAAAAAAAGCCAAAAAAATAGGAAAAGAATAAAAGAGAAAAAAGAACATGAAATTGTATATTTAATGAATGAACATGTACAATTTAACACTTGGAGGTTAATTTTGTTGGATGAGTCTGCAAGTGAATTTCACTGATGTTGATATTCATTGTGTGTAGTTTTATTTCAGTCCCATACTGTTTCCTTTTATTTTGGAGCTAATGCCAGCGTGTCTAGTTTTGAGTGCAGTAAAAATAGAATCAGCAAATCACATTTATTTTTCATTCTTTTCCAGTATTTTTTTTTGTTTCTGTAGCAGCAGTGTACAACAACTCTTCCTGTATATTGCCTTTTTGCTGGAAAATGTTGTATGTTGAATAAAATTTTCTATAAAAATTTTACTTCAGTGAGTGACGTGGAAGTTGAGGAAGATTTCTACTCTCCCTGGAAGTACAGTTTGGGAAACCTTTTCATTTATAACAAGGTTTTACTAAGATGTATTTTTTTTTTTAATTTCAGTATTGCCAATGTATAATCCTGGTTTTTTGGCCTCTTAACTAGTCACATTTGAGCTTAAGAAATAAAAGGTTTTCCAGGAGGGAACCGTGTACAAACACAATGACTGGAAATATTCTTTAAATACTTTTTTAAGGTATAGTCTGTGGGATCCATAGTTTTTGGAGTAGATTTGGCTCCATTTGCCTTGTTCAAAATTTGTGGTCCACATACCCCAAATGTGGTTGTTTATAAAGGTATATGATAAAATCTGTACTTTTCGATTATGATCTCTCTTTCTGGACTTCCACTGTAATGTGTATGCCTTCATAACCCAAAAGCTGCCTTCAAAATCAATGACTAGATAGCACTAATGGGGAGTAGCAGTACCACAGACTTTGTCCTTCAAATCCCTGAAAAACTAGTTGTAGAAGCGATAGTAAAAATAATTCACTAATAATTTTTGTCTTTGAAGAACTTGAAGGGTTTTTTTGGAGGGAGAAGGGATTAAGTACAGTCTTGGAGGGTAACAGAAGCCTGCCACTCTTCCATAGGATATTAAATGACTTTTTACAAAAAATTTTTGGTAATGTTTACATTGTGTGATGCATTTAATTATTACTTCATTTCCAGTCAAGGAAATCAAAGACAACAGTACTTCTGAGTTTTAATTGAATGAAAAATGGTTTTCTAATCATGAAATATAAGGTACTTCCTTAATGACGACATTAATGGCTTATATTAAACCACTGAAGTGAATACCACCTTCTTTAACTTATATTGGATACTAGCAATGTACTAGGCCCTCTGGGCAATCAGGACAATAGTTTTATAAGACATGTTATAGATTCACTTGAAATCATTGGAGCATATAATTGGGTGGGATGAATTCTGTTTAATTTCTTGGGATATTATGAAGCCATGGCTCATTTTAGCAGCCACAGTATTGTGATGACATGCCTTTGATAGCATACTGACATACTTAGAGGTGTGACTTGTTTTGTTTTTTAACCAAAGTATGCAGCAACTTAATGAATCTTAGGTTAGAATGTGTTATCCTTGTAAAAGTAAAGAACCTTAAAAATATTTCCTAGTGGTGAGTTTAGCAGAGCCTTGAAACAGACGGGTGCTATTGTCATGTGTGTGTTTCAGCCCAGCCAGGAAGTAGGAGAAGCAGTGTCTTTTTACCCAAATCATTTATTCTGTTTAGTGAGAACTAAACAGTATGACATCTTTCTAGTGTGTATTCTCAGACTTTATAATGCCAAGAACCAGTTTATTTTGTGAATCTTACATAATGAAATTCATGAAAATTTTCTGGCTTGCTCATTATCATGAAAGGGAGTTCAGTATCCATGCCAGAAAGATCACTTGTACTGCTTCATCTGAATAATTGGTTAAAACTGTATTTCTACTTTGACATTTTCATTACATCTCAAAATCATACCTCTATCACATGGAACTAATTTTGATACCAGTTTTCCTACTAGCCTCTTGAAAAGATTTGAATGAGGTTACATGTTTACATAAGTTGTCTCTTAAGACCCCAAGATGTGTTTAAGAAGTGTGGCAGGGGCCTATAACACTCAGGGAAAGACCACCTGATGGGCATGTACCTCCATTCACCAAAAGCTACTTTTTAGCCCAGCCAAGCCAGAGTCAGTGAGTGCCTCTGGAAACTGGGTGGAGAAGGACAGGGGAGGGAAGTGGTCTCCCAACCAAGTCAGTAATAGAAAGGATAGAAATAGAGTATCCTGGCTATACCAGCAGAGCCCAAGCTCCATAGATCCTACCAAGCTGGAAAGACATTAAGTAGAGCTACCAGGATATGCTGCACAGCTGTTATCTGAACACCAGCCTGACTAATTTCAGAGAGGCTTGTCACCATGTTGTCTACATGGTGATGGAAGAATTCTCAAAGGATGTATAACAAGTTGTAGTGCAATTTTGAATTTCATTGATGGAGTAAATACTCATTTTGACATCCAGTTCTTGAAGTATTGTATCAAATGAATGTGTATGGTAAGCTTTTTTAAAATTGATTTTCATACAAATTCTACTCTTTTGGCCAACTACTAACTTTTTATCCAGTTGTCTAGTATGTCATGAAACCTCCATGAAAATGTATTAAATTATGTAATAGCTTGTCAGAGAACTTTCCTAAAGGAAGTCATCTTTAAGGTGGCATTGTCAGCTCAATAACAGTCTTGGGTAAAGAAAATATCTGTACCAATTAACTCCAATAATTTGTTATCCTCTGATTCTTACGTTTTGACTCACAAGTTTGAAATACTTAAATGTGTTTTAAGAACATAACTTGTTTGGCGTTAGCCTCCTTACTACTTTTTGAGAAGGAGGTAGGTTATAAATCTTAAATAAAATTACCTTGTTTGGTTTATTCTGTTTGATAGACTTGGTAGCTTTCTTCTAAATTAAAACTTTGAGTGATACTCAAGTTCTCCATCAGTAGAAGTCTTTAAATTCTGCTCTGTTGAATTCTTGTCTCTGTCCCCTTCCTTGAGAATAGAAAAAGTAAACGTTTGTTTTTAAGTAAAGAAGTGAAAAAGTAAAATTAGAAAAGCCTTTCTCCTAGTGGTTCTCAGTGAGTACAGAAGGAAAGGGGGGAACCACCTGAACACATCTCCTATATTTTGTGCCTTTTCCTGATTGTTTCTTTTGTTTGGTACTTTAGAGAGAGAAAAACGGACCCATTCAATTCAAATCTTGAAATAAACTTGATCACAATGGTGATAATAGCTCAGTCTTGACCATATTTAAAGAAGGAAGCACACCAGATAAAGTCAGTTGGGAGAGGAAAGAAGCAGTTATCCATGTGAGGATCTTAGCTGCTCCTTAGTCTTTTTGAAACAAGAAAGAGCAGTGTTGTGAAGCATGAAAACCACGTGATGGTCATTTCTGGAGAGATGCATTAGAAAAACTGACTGGTTAACTTTTGATTAAATTTGAACACAGGTTATATGGTTTGGGTGCAAAACCACATATTAGGTAGTAGCTATTGTTAGAAATAGGAAAAAAAAAAAGGTAGTAGGTGTATCCTACTCTTAAGTATACCCAGACAGGGCATGATTCCTTTTACTAGAATCAGTACTGTCTTACATCCCCTTCCAATGTGAAGGAATAGTCATGAGTCTGACCAGCAAGCTAGATTTAGTAACTTGTGCATGACTCAATGGAATTCAAGGTTTTTCCAACTTGAAAACAACCAATATTCATCTGCTAAGTAATCTTAATGCTTTGCATGTAATAGGCACTTGGTTATTTGGTTATGAAAGATGTTTCTAAATCCGCATTTCTAATGTTCCGTTTACACACAAATCTGGATGTATATATATATATATATATATATATATGTATGTATGTATGTATGTGTGTGTGTGCACATAAGTCTTACTTCTTCCAGAGTATCTCTACCTCCTTTATCTTCATGCCTTTATTAGAGGGTGATGCAGTATTAGGTCTTTTTTTTCCCAATTAGAAAAAATAAAGATGCCAATAGAAATAAAATTAAAACACCCCAACAAATATAAAAGCACTTTCTGTATGTATCCAAGCATTTTGCTTGGCACTAGGAAAAAGCAAAATTTGGGTAGACCCTATCTTTTTTTTTTCTTTTTTTGGAAGGGGGAAGGCAGGGTAATTGGGATTAAATGACTTGTCCATGGTCACACAGCTAGCAAATATTAAGTGTCTGAGGTCGGTTTTGAACTTGGGTCCTCCTGACTCCAGGGCTGGTGCTCTATTCACTGCACCACCTAGCTGCCCTAGACCCTATCTTTCTAAGGAGGAAAGTGAGGCCAGAGCACAGGCTGCGGTGGACAGGAGGAACGAGCATGGCTATTGGAGGTTGCAGTGAAGCTCCTCTATTCTCACACCTCCACCAAAACAGATGATTGGAAGGATTAAGGCATAAAAGACTGGGCGAAGTAAAGTTGTAAGTGTCAGCAAAAGAGCAACGTCCTGTGGTGTATATCTGTTCGTGAAATGGAGGGCATCAGGAGAAAGATATATGCTGGAGAGGGTGGCAGCAGTGTTTTGGAGGCATCCAGTCTCTTACCCTTTCCATTTTGTAATTATAACAAGAATATTGAGGAACACATTAACAAAATTGCATGAGAGAATGTCAGTGATAAAAAAAAAAGCTGGGAGTGTTTGCCAAGAACGGTAAAAGTACTGTACAATGAAAAGCCTGGAAAGATCTAATACAAGGAAACGCAGAAGGGTCACTGGGAAGCCTGTCAGGAAATCGGGTGAATTGCAGTGGAAGTTTGCTCTGATTGGCTGACATTCTGCTAGCTTCTGGTGAAGGGTTTCTGTCCTCATGATTGTCTTCTTTCTTCTGATGAGATTGGATGACTTCTTTTCATGGATTTCCTAATACCCTTGGGTTAGTCTTTGAGCTAAAGACAATGGTGTCAGAGGCACAGGTGCAGGAGTTAGCATTGGCTTAAACTTTTTTTTTTTTAATTTGAGACTGGAAGGGAAGAAAGCAAGGTGTGGATGGATTTGAGGAGCTCGAATTGCCCTGAGACTTTAAAAGGCAGGTAGGATTTCAGTTGGGGGAGAGAGGGCGCAGTGTCCTCCAGGCCAAGATGTTCTAAGCTAGGCTCAGCTCAGGCCAGATCAGGGATTCGGGCTCAGGACTGGAATTCAGTGAGACAGTCCAGCCCACACAAAACAGGTATTGTTTCTGCCATCTATGGCAGTGAACAAGGCTCAGAGGTGGAACAGTAGGGACAAAGTTGACAATGGCTAGAAGAGGCCAGCTGCAATTAGAATAAATATGTAGTCCATGAAATCTAGATTTTTTTTCCTTGCACTTTGTCTAGCAGCCTTTAGGAATAGGATAGAGGGGAAAACGTTTTAAGACTTACATTGTAATGGCAGTGAAGGTGCTCGCCACTAGATGGCAGTGAAGTGTCATTTCTGGTGTGCTCAGCTCTGCTGCTGAAATCCGGAGATCATGCATTGTGCCGAGTGTTAGTTGAGAAATAAAAGTTTGTGATGCCTTTGGTCTTAGTGAATGGAAATCACCTACCTATCCCTCCCCCCAAAGTCATTTTTTTTTAAATAGCTTTTTCGTTTTTAAAGCACTTTCACAGTGTTCAAGATATCCCCGTGTGACAGCCTCCATTTGGCAGATAAGAAAAAAGCTTCCTGGGATCGTATATTTCAGCTTGGAAATTCCCAAGTTCCTGTAGCCCAAATCCTATGTGGAAATCAAGGCCTAGAGTTGGGAAGTTACAAAGGCAGTAAGTGCAGCGCTTGCACCCCAAATCCAGTCCTCAGTGCCAGAACCAGAATTAGAAACTAAGGTCTTTAGGGACCTGGACCACTGTGTTTGTTTTTATTTTGCCCCTGCACCAAATTATTGGGGGGGAAGGGGGGAGAATGCATCATCACAGGACTCGGGGAGGGATGGAGCAAGAGACCTATCAGTCAATATTCAGTGTTCACTCTGGCAGCTGATGGTTTTTTAAAAGTTTGAAGCACTTAGAAACTTTTTTTCCCAAATGCAGGATCATTTGAGAGAACAAAGCAGTTGAAAGTGGAGGACCTCTTCGGAGCCTTTAGACCAGTGATGTGTGCTGCCCAAGTGGTAGCTGTGAAAATGGGGAGAAATTTGTAAAGATCTGATAGGAACCAGTCAACAGGCTTTCGCTAAGGGAGCCTGCTATGTGCCAGGCACTGTACTGGATGTTGGGGATGTAAATACAAAGAATGAAACAAGGTAGTTCTTTTATGCCCTTCGGGAGACCTGGGACTATGGGAACTGTATAAAAAGCCTCAGAAAAGGCAGTTTCATTTATAAAATTTCAGATTTAGAATTGGGTGGAAATTTAGAAGTCAAATTATTAAATGAAAAATTGGGGGGGGGGATGGAGAGAGAAATGTTTTGTCCCCCCAGGGTCACATAAGTAGTGAGTACTAGGGATGGGATTTGGACTGATCTTTGATGCCAGGTCCAACATTATTTCACTGAGCCAGGACTAGACTTCAATAATTTTCAATCCATTTCTAGTTGTGATGTATGATTCTAGATGGAAAATAATTTTATGCCACTTTTGACATCAGATTAGAGCCTCATGGATCCCTAGATATGGAACCTGAAGGGGCCTCAGATGATCCAATCCAGTGACCTCATTTTTTACAGAAAGGGCTTGCCCAGGGTCATACAGGTTGTCAGAAAGCAGACCCGAGTTATTTGGCTCCAAATCCAGCACTCTTTCCTTTAGCAGTAAAACAGTTTTTCACCAACCTGTTTTGCAGAATGACTAAACAATAACACCAGTTTTCTCTATGACTCTGCTGAGAAAATTTCCTAAAGTCATCAAGAAAAACTGTCAAAACTATGATTTTTTTTTAATGGAGGCCCTTTTGCCCTGGAGGTGTGTTTTGAGATGTGAACTCAGTGAAGACAGACTCTGAACTGATCATGAGCTGGTCCCTCTGGTAAGGAGGAATGGTACCATCTTCTGGAGGAAGAGAACTTCAGAGCAATAGATGACAGCGGCAAGGCCTGTGATGGACTGCCACCTGCCGGAAGCCAAGGAGAGCTACAGGAAACAGCTACAGAGAAGAGGAAAGCTAAAGGGACCACAACAGCATGACCTCGGACAGGGGCCACCCCCAGGTGTCCCTTCCTAGAGCCCTACTCGGGGCATTGCTGTAAGCAACTACGTTTGTTCAGTCCTCTGAGGGGAGGCTTATTCATTTATGCATATTACTCTTTTCTATGAGTAGATAAGTCCTACTGGTTTCCATGAACTCCTAAATAAATCTCTTCATGTTTTGAGCTTTGTGAGTCTGTGTACTTATAAAGGGAGGAATGGGGTGACAGAAAGAAGGCTTACCCCAAGATAATGATGTTCCCAAACCATCAAGTCTGGGGACAGAGAGCCAATCAAAAGTAAAAAATGTCCCCAAACTGTAGTTGGGTCTTTCATATAGGAATGATATCCCTTGACACAAGGGTTAAACAGATATAACTAGGTAAGCATGTCAGCCTTCCTCCCTCTACCTCCCCTTTCTGTAATTGCCATCAAAGGTTGCTTTGGTGCTTATTTCAACCTGATGCCAGCATAAAATGTGTGGGGAGACAAGCAGTTTGCTCTGGCTCTTGCAACACGCCCTTAAGGGCGATCCTGCCAATCAGGTGTAAATCTTAAGAGACTGGAGAAGATGCAGATGGGGATGGGACAAGTGCCTGCTTTGGAACTAGACCCTATGCTGCGTGTGGGGAGACAAAAAGAGGCCAAAGACAGCCCCGGTCCTCAAGCTCACAGTGTTGGGGAGACAAGATACAAATAAACATACAAACAAACTGCAAAAAGAACAGGAAAGGCACAGAATTGAGAGGGGGTGGGAAGAGCCTCCTGTAAAAGACGGGAATGGCTGGCAATGACTAGAGTAGAACACAGAACTGGAAGGAACCTCAGAGAGAAGTGTCTTCATGCTACTATAGACAAACCAGGGTCCAGAAAGATTAGATCATGTGCCTTCGGTCACTGATGGATGGGACTCCTTAAGGTGTGTGCTCAATCATCTCGACTCTCTCCCCTTCAGTAAAGTCCAGTGGCCCCATGTTGCCTTCAACATTAAATATAAAATCCTGTTTGGCTCTTAAGGCCCTAGCCCCTCCAACCTTTCTAGTCTAGCTACACCTTACTCTCCTTCACATATTCTATTAAGAGACCCTAGCCTTGCAGTTCCTCAAATATGATTCCTTTTTCTGACATTTTCACTCACTGTCACCCATGCTTGTAATTCTCATTATTCATCTCTGCCTCCTGGTTTTCTTCAAGTCTCAGCTAAAATGCCCCCTTTAGCATGAAGACTTTCCTGATGTCCCTTAATACTAGTGCCTTCCTCCTTAAGATTATTTCAGATTTATCACATATGTATTTTATACATAGATATATATACGCACATATGTACAGTTATTTGCATGTTTTCTTCTCCCATCAGAATGACCTCCTTGAAAGCATAGACTGTTTTTTGCCTTTGTATCCCCAATACGTAGCAGTGTTTGGCACATAGTAGGTGCTTAATACTTATTGGCTCAAATAAGAGACCAAATTCAAGACTCTGTCCACTAAGATGGGCCAGAAATTGGATAGGAAGATGGACTAGGAGACCTAGGGTGATCTGATTCAATCTGAAAGGAAGAATGAAGTCTTTAGGAACTTACCTTTCACCCTTTGATCCACATTGCTCCTCTCCCACCCCCTGACTCCAAAAACTAGCCATGTGACCTTGGGCAAGTCACTTAACCCCAATTGCCCTCCAAAAAGAAAAAAAAAAGAGATCCCTTAGTAGAAGAAAAACACTGACAACTAATTTACACTAAATTTTAGTGACCCATAACCAATTTCATCCAAGGGATATTTGTTTTGAAAGATGATATTTTCTTTCATTTATCACAAATCTAGAGTTGGAAGGGATCTCCTAGACCCTTTGACCTGTGACAATTTCTGATAAACAGAAAATATTCTATGTGACCTTAGGGAAGTCACTTACCCTCTTCAGGCTTTTCAAGATCATACAATCACAAACTTCTGAGTTAGAAGGAATCTCAGGACTCATCTAGCCCAACCCCTTTCATTATACAGATTAGGAAACCAAAGCCCAGGGAATCTCTAATACCTTGCCAAAAGTTACACAGAAAATGTCCAAAGTGGACTTTTAACCCAACTCTTATGATTCCAGAGCCATTGCTCATCCTAATCCCTTTCTTAGTGGAAGGAGAAAATTTGGACTGGGGAAATGAGCTTTTGGGTGTCTCCTCAAATCCCACTGTACTGGGGGGGAAGGAGGGGTGGACCTGAATGGAGGGGAAAGACACCCTATTCCTAGAAGCTAAGAAATATAATCATTGGCATGTGACTCCCTTGCCCCCAACCCATGCACCAATCTGCATCTCCAACTATGAATCAGAATAAAAAGGGCCAGACCCAGTAAATTATTGGTAAAAAAAAAAAAAATTTAACCCCCCAGGCTAGCCCTGCTTACAGGTTTAAAAACAGTCATATCTTATTTTCTCTTCCTCATCCCCACCCATTATTATTAGGCCTCTGGGATCAAGGCAGTCTTCCTCCTCCCTCCCCACCCCTCCGGTAAAGTCCTTTGGGGAAAGAGGCTTTCTTACATCTAAGTCTATCTCTCTGCTTTCCCACTCTTAAAATAATTTCTTATTCTGACCATAATGCAAAAAAATGCATTTCCCTGCACAGAGCACAACAGAACAAAGGATTCTATATGAAATCTTGAATCTTCATTTCTTACCTCTTGCTTTCAAAAAATTCTAAGTCCTTTTTAAAACTGTCCTCTTTTTCTGTGCTTCCTTCTGTTCTCTTCTGGGCATCTAAAAATATTACAAGGGCCCTCTTTTTTGCATCATATCATTATTGCTAACCTTTTCTCCTCCTCCCCCCTACCCCCAATTAAAAACAAAGGACATAGAGGGTAAACTCTATAACAAATAAACTTCATCAAGTAAAACAAAATCACACTGTGGCTATGTCCAGAACTGTATGCTTCTCTACTTTGTGTTCATCACTCCTTTATCAGAACCTGGGGTTGAATTCTAGTTCTGCTATTTTCCACCAGTACAGCCTCAGGAAAGCCTTAATTCCATAAGCCTCAGTTTCTTCATTCATGTCATGAAGGAACTGGGCTAGATGACTTCTGAGTCGACGATTCTAGATAACACGTCTCACCTGGATCCATTCCTGACTCTCTGGACTCTTCTACCTCCACACCAACAACCACCCCAGCCTCTGTCTTTACAGCCCCTTCTCTAATTTGTGGTCACTAATTCATGAAGATGTTGTTGTTCAGTCATTTTAGTCATGTCCAACTCTGTGACCCCATTTGGAGATTTACTGGCAAAGATACTGGAGTAGTTTGCCATTTCCAGCTCATTTTACACATAAGGAAACTGAGGCAAACAGGGTTAAATGACTTGCCCAGGGTCACACAACTGGTTAGTATCTGGAGGCCGGATTTGAATTCAGGAAGATGAATCTTCCTGAATCCAGATCCAGTACCGGTAGAGAGCAATACCATCTTTCCAGTCCCTCAGACTTAGAACCTAGCAGTCATCCTAGATTCCTCACTATCTCTCACCCCTACCCCCATATCCAAGCTATTGCCAAAGCCTGCTGATTTCACCTTTGCAACATCTCTCCAATAGCCTTCCTTCTCTCCTCTGACACTGATAGCATGATAGCAGAGGCCCTTGTTACTTCATGCTTTGATTACTGGAATAATGTGCTGATGATTCTGCCTGTCTCAAGATTCTCTCCACTCTAATCCATCCTCCATTCAGACATTAAAGCGATCTTCCTAAAACGCCAGTCCACTAATCCCCCATCCCCTCAATAAACTCTAGTGGCTATTTATCACCACCAAGAACAAATACAAAAATGCTCTGTTGGCATTCAAACCCGTCATCACTCAGCCCCCTCCTACCTTTCCAGTCTTCTTACAACTCACTCCCTGACACGTACTCTTCAATCCAATGACATTAGCCTCATGGCTGTTCCATGAACAAGATATTTCATTGCTAGACAGTCTAACTTCCATTCCTTTTTTTTGCAGAGAATATAGAGATGGAACATCTGGTTCACTATCAGCTTCAATAATAGTGTTAATTAGTTTTGTTGAATTGCTTTCCTTTCCCACTCCCCCTTCTCTTTTTAAATTCATTGTTAAAAGGGAGAGGGAATGAATATAATAGAAAATGAAAATGATATTAAAAACAATGTATCAATAAAAATGAGAAACTACATTTTGCAAACTAATCACGCCCATTATTTGTCTTTCCATTGCCCCTTGGATGATCCACAATGTCAACTCATAAGGAATCATGGTCTTTAGAATTTTTTCACTTATTTAACATCCACAAGCAAAATTTTCATTATACAAAGAATAAAAAAGAGGATTATATATGAAAACATGAACTTTGGTTACATGAATTTTTTAATCATCTTTAATAAGTTAGTAACAAAGTCACACTATTTGTGTCCCCTTCTAAGCTTTTTTTTTTCCTGTATGTCTTTGTTTACACTCTTTTTTTCTTTTTTAGGGGAATAAAAGAAGGGAGGACATCCCATTTATCCCCTCCCAAAAAAGAATTCCTCCCTTACAACAAATACATATTTTTCTAGCAAAATACACCAATGTATTGACCACGTCTGAAAATATATCTTATTCTGCACCTCTGGGTCATCACTTCTCTTCCAAGAGGTAAAAAACATACTTTATCATCAGTCTTCAGAATCATGACTGGTCATTATCCTAAAATCTTTCAAAGTTGTTTCCTTTACATTATTGTGATCATAATGTAAATTGTTCTCCTGGTTCTGTTTATTTAACTTTGCAGCAGTTCACATAAGTCTTCTCAAGTTTCTCTGAATTCTTCACATTCATCATTTCTTATAGAGTAATAATATTCGACGACATCCGCATACCATAATTTATTCAGACATTCCTCAATCTGTTGGAAGTCACTTTGTTTCCAGTTCTTTGCTACAACAAAAAGTGTTGCTATAGATATTTGGGCACACTTTGTCCTTTCCCTCTATCTTTGGCCAAACACCATGATTTACTTTGTTTCAAGAAATTTATGGTCATTAAAAGTAGTGCACATCTCACAAATGAGCTCCAAATGGAGACACAGCTTAGATATAAAAAGGTCATATCATAGATAGAGGACGAGAAAAGGAGATAATTTCTACAGACATTGATAGGGGAGAGTTCTTGACTAAATAAGATGTAGAGATAATAATAAGATATATGCAAATACAGATATATAAGAGAAAGTAATTAACAATAGACAAATGATTTAAATCAATAATGGGTAGTTTTCGAGAGAAGAAGTGTATGGTATCTACAACCATATGGAAAGAATCTCATGTCATTAATAATAATAGAAATCAAATTAAAAATAACTCTAATTTTCTACCTCATACCTCTCAGATAAGAAATAAATAAATAAAATAAATAAGAATTTATTTATAAATCCTTCCACTAAGATTTATAAATGAATAAAATAAATTTTTTAAAAGGATAACTACAATTGTTGGAGGGATGATGGGAGAAAACACACTGTTGATGTCACTGTGAATTGGTTCAACCATTCTGGAAAGCAGTTTGCAACTATAGCTCACTGAACATTTGACCAAATAATATCATTATTAGGCCTCTGGCCCATAGAGACCAAAGGTCAGTTGGGTCATTCAATAAACATTTGCTAAACACCTACTATGTGCCAGATGTTGTACTAAGGGCTGGGTATTCAAAAAGAGGTAAAAGCAGTCCCTGTCCTCAAAGAACTCACAATCTTTTAGGAGAGACAACATGAGAACAACTATGTGCAAACAAGCTATAGACAGGATAAACTGGACAGACAAAGAGGAAAAGCATGAGAATTATGGGAGATAAGTAATGGCTTCCTGTGGAAAGTGAGATTTCAGCAGATTTGAAGGAAGCTGTAGTGGCAAGCACCCCAAGCGCGTCCTCAGGGTGGCTGCCCACCATAGGTTCTTGGATCTGCTTTGTTAAAGGAAAGCAACTCAAAATGGGTTAACAAGCTTACTTTAATCAGTCAGACATATATCGTTTACCTTGTTCAGGAGAAAAGGTCAGCACCCTGAACCTCAAAGTATACAGGCATAATTATCAAGACAGAAACATCAAGTAGACAGATTTCCAAACTGTCCAACCATTACATCCATACCCAGTCAACATCTGGGTTTCCACATCTGGGTTTTTCAAAGCCGGGGGACTCTCAACAACAGCTTCCCAGAATTCAGATCAAATCTCAGAACACTTCTCAAAGTGAGTCCCAAAACAAAGCTACACATCAGGGCTTATATAGCCTTCTCCTGGCTCAGAGAATGTAACAACCTTTTGGACCCACTGGCCAATCAAAAAGTATCTACTGAAAAACAAGCCTCCCACCCCAGACTCCAGGTGCACTTTAGCCTAGGGGCAGGGAAGATCTTTAAACCTGCATTTCCATTACAGAAGCCAGGAGATGCAGAGGAAGGAGAGAATTCTAGGCATGGCAGACAGCCAATAAAGCACCTGGCATTGGAAGGTGCAGTGTCTTGTTTGAGAAGTAACAAGTTCAGTGTCACTGAGGAGTAGGGTGAAGGTAGAGGGTGAGGCAGATTGTGAAGGGCTTGAATGCCACATCGAGGGTTTTATATTCAATCCTGGAGGTGACAGGGAGCCATTAAAGTTTACTGAGGAAGGGAAATGGGGTGGGTGAAAAGACCCATGTATGCAAAGTATTTATAGTAGCACTTCATTGCTGTAGCAAAGAATTAGAAACAAAGTGGGCACCATCGGTTAGGGAATGAATGGCTGAACAAAATGTATTATATGGAGGTAACAGAATACATGTTACTGTATGGTAATATGTGAATAAATAAATATTAAAGTTTCAAAGACATTTATATGACTACTAAAATCAGCAGAACCATGAGAATA
This sequence comes from Petaurus breviceps papuanus, assembly GCF_028583685.1. Taxonomy (NCBI): domain Eukaryota; kingdom Metazoa; phylum Chordata; class Mammalia; order Diprotodontia; family Petauridae; genus Petaurus; species Petaurus breviceps. The sequence continues at coordinate 5,127,516 of NW_027185616.1, read as the reverse complement.
GTTCTACCATGACTTAAACATTGTCAAGGAAAACAACTTTGGATTTGTTCTGAACAATACAATGATCGATCAGGATTCTATAAGAATGATGATAAAGCATGTTTCCCGTCTCTTGACAGAGAGGTGATGAGCTAGAAATATAGATTAAGGCATATGTCTTCAGGTATGACCAATGTATTAATTTATTTTTATTGACTAAAGTTTTATTTACAAAATAATGCTAAGTGGGAGTGGGGGAAAGGCAGATTTTGAGGAACTGGATGGTAGTGATAGTAAAACCAAAAAAAGGGAAGAAAATAGCATCAATGAAACATTTAGAAATGTACAAAAAAAGACAAAAGGACATTCAGAAGGGAACATGGATAAGCAGGGCTGTGTTGGCATTATTGAGTTAAATTCAATATATAATTAAAACAAACTTCAAAAAAAAAACCACACACACACACACACAACAACTGAGTGATTCACAGTATCATGTTTTGGTTTTGGTTTTGATTTTTAAAGAATAAAGCACTGGGGGTGGCTAGGTAGCTCAGTGAATAAAGCATCGGCCCTAGAATCAGGAGGACCTGAATTCAAATCTAGCCTCAGACACTTAACACTAATTAGCCATGTGACCTTGGACAAGTCACTTAACCCTAATTACCCTACCTTCCCCCCTGCAAAAAAAAAAAAAAAGAATAAAGCACTATAACAAAGTGGGAGGGAGTCCCCTTATCTCCTCTGACACTGCTACCATCCCTACTGCAGGCCCTCATCACTTCACACCTGGACTATTGCAATAACCTGCTGCCAGGTCTGGCTGTCTCAGGTCTCTCTCCTTCCAATACACCCTCCATTCTGCCACCAAAGTGATTTTCCTCAATAAACTCTAATGGCTCCCTATTGCCTCCAGGAGCAAACACAAAATGCCCCATTGGCATTCAAAGCCCTTCTTAACCTAGATCCCTACCACCTTTCCAGTCTTCATATACATGTACTCTTTGATCTAGTGACACTGGCCTCCTGGCTGTTCCACAATTTCTCAGAGCTGACCTCCTCACCTTCCCCATTTCATTGTCCATTCTCCACATATGTCCAAGACATATACAGAAGGACTGACTCTATGGGTTGTCTGTCCATTCTATTAATCAATAAGCATTTACTAAATTCTTACTATGTGCCAAGCCTTATTAAATTTGTTTACTAAACATCCTTAACCACTTGTCTAGCTAGTATTTCAATAATACTGAAAATCAATTGCAATAATCTAGGAGTTTTAGTGTACTGAAAGCTTAATATGAATCAATGAAATGATATGGCAATCAAGAATGTTAATGCAGTTTTAGACTGCATTATGAGAGGGGCAATGTCCAAGAGACTATGCTGTTGTACTCTGCACAGGTCAGATCGGAAATGGAATATTGTATTGGGTTCTAGAGACCATATTTTATGAAGGATAAGCTGGACAGTGTATTCAGGTCAAGAAGCAACACAGAGAAACAAACATGGAACAATTGATTGGTTTAAGATTGGAAAAGGAGGAGTGGCTAGGTGGCGCAGTGAGTAAAGCACAGGTCCTGGAGTCAGGAGGACCCGCGCTCGCACACACACACACACACACACACACACACACACAC